>NC_142243.1:83826742-84137829 GCF_052056855.1 Sturnus vulgaris
GTGGTTTTAAATGATTATACAAGAGTGCCTCCTATGTTTCTCACTTTCATATAGTCAGTTGTCATGCAGAGAGGCAGGGCAATTTGCATTCGGCATTTTAAGTGAAAGGAGGATTCAAATATATCTGTAACCTTCTTGCTGTCTTCAAGATGCTCTTGAATTTGTCAATAAATTATACTTTGAGAAATCCTTGTAGGTGTTCTGGAAACACAAGACTATAATGAAAAAAGACTAATAGAAAGTAACTTTCTTCCAAATGGGACAGACATGGTGCATCAGCTGTTTTTCCTAAAGCAGATCTAAGTAAATAAGACGAGGATTAGGTAAAATCAGTGCTTTCTGCTTGGTTTTAGGGGATCTCCTGGAGTACTGTTTCTTACATGATAGGTGAGATCCAGTATGGTGGTCGTGTGACAGACGACTTTGACAAAAGACTCATTAACACCTTTGTGAAGGTTTGGTTCAGTGAAAATACATTCAGTCAGGAATTCAGCTTCTATAAAGGATACAGCATACCCAAATGTACTATGGTGGATCAATACCTTCAGTACATACAGGTTGGTAAATGAAAGCTATTCACTTGTTTCTCATAAGCTCCTGATTCCCTATAATTTTTCTTTTTTTTTTTTTTCTGTGTACTTGTATTTTGTTTTCATTCAAATATTTTAAAACTGATTTCTAGCAACTGACGCATCTATTAGTGACAACTAATTATTGCTAACAATGTTATCATCTTCATGACAGCAATATATATTTTCTTTTTCATGAGGTTTGCTTGTGGGACATACCTAAAGGCGCAACATTATTAAAGAGGGAAAAGAATGGGGTCCAGACATTGGGTACAGCCTCTTTGAAATAAAAGGTCTAGATATATGAGAGTAAACGTTTATTATTAAAATAGTGCATAATTGTTAAAACACAATTTGTTTGGTGTGATTTGGGCTGTGGCATGACAAATAGACCATAGCAAGTTATTTGCCTTAAGACTTTTCAGAAATGTGGCTTCTTACTTAACAGTAATCTAGGGTTATTTTCTGGTTTTTATTTGGTTTTTTTGTGTGTGTTCAGTTGTATGGTTTTTTGTTTGGGGATTTTTTTGTGTGCTTTTAAATTGATTTGCTTCTAAATCTCCAGTTGTACTCTTTTTATGTTTTACTATGTAGAGCCTTCCTGCTTATGATACACCAGAGGTGTTTGGTTTGCATCCCAATGCGGATATCACCTACCAAAGTAAAGTTTCCAAAGATGTATTGGATACCATTCTCAGTATTCAGCCTAAAGATAGCTCTAGTGGAGGAGGTGAAACTCGAGAAGCAGTTGTAGCCAGACTGGCTGATGATATGCTGGAAAAACTTCCTGCTGATTATGTACCATTTGAAGTGAGTTAATGAAATTCTGGCAAAAACATTTGCTCCATCTTGCCTCTTTTGGATTAAAAAAACCCCCCAGAAACAACCAACAACTTTCTAAAAACATATTTGAATTAATTCATATAGGCGATACTTTGTATTTTAAAGAAGTGTGGCCAAACTATTAACGTTTATAATGAAGTCATTAAATGTGTGCTGAAGTGCTTTTGTAAGAACTTTTTCAGAAATATTAAACCCGTTAACTTGTCATTTGCACTATGGGGGAGGTAGGACCATCATCTGTTAACTGAGGCTGTTGAAATAAAATAAAATTTCCAGTTACATTCTTGCAGCTGTTTATTTGTTAATTTTACACTTTTGATTAAAAATCTATCAGTGAGTTTGGTTAGAATACAAGACTGCCTGGTATTGTGAGAGTTCCCAGGCATTGCTGCTCTGTTGAAGCAAAGTAGCTGGGGCAATTATGCTTGATTAGTTTATGCAAAGAGAGCCTTGGAACTGCTTGTGGAACTAAAGCTGAGTTCTTTGAACTAAGGTAAACAGCCTACAAGCTCTTTAAGTGGCATTAGTTCAAAGAATGATATACAGACTAAATAATGACTTAGACTAAAAACATAGTCTCAGCATCATAGACTTCTCTAGGAACAAATTCTGTATTTCTCTCTTGCAGGTAATTCAAGGGAGGTGCCAAACTGACCATTTAAGCTCATAAATAAATTATCTTATGTCTCAAAGATCATATTGGGGCCTAACATTAACATAAAGCCAACTTTGTTTTACCACCTCTATTGAGGGATCTTTGGTTTTCTACCAACAGGTAAAAGAAAAACTAATGAACATGGGACCTTTTCAACCTATGCACATATTTTTACGACAGGAGATTGAACAAATGCAAAGAGTTATTTCTTTAGTGAGAAACACTCTGACTGATCTCAAACTTGCCATTGATGGGACAATAGTTATGAGTGAAAATCTGAGGGATGCTTTAGACTGCATGTATGATGGAAGGATTCCTGCAAGCTGGAAAAAGGTAGGTGCACATCACTTGTTCTGGGAAGAAATAAAAAAAATCAATTTCTGAAGAAACTAGATTAAACTGCTAGAATTATAGCAAACATTTTTTAAACTATGTTTCGGAAGAGTTACTGCTGGAATAGATTTTATGCTGAAATAAACATAGTCAAACAAGCCTTCTTTCATTTATAAAAATTGAAATGAAATTGAGGTATGCAGATATTTGTCATTTTAAGCAGGATAAAAAAGCCAGAGAGAGGAGAGAAATTTAAAATGTGATGATGGATTTTTAGCACCCATATATATATATTCCTTTTCAGGGTTAAGTAGAGGTGGCCCATCCATCTTGGTCAAAATCAGTGTAGTTTGAGTTTGAGTAATAGTCACATTATAATTACAGAATAGTAGATGCTGGAAAGGACCTATGGAGACAATCTAGTTTAATCACACTTCTGAAAGGGTCAGCTAAAGCAGGTTTCCCAGGAGTCTCCAGAATCAGAGAGGTGCAGCCCATTCCACTGTTTGATCACCTTCACAGTAAAAACCAATCAATCAACCAACCAACAGCCAAAACCACAAAAAACCTCTCAAGCTGAAACAGATTTTCTGACATTTCATCTTGTTCCCATTACCTTCTCTCCTGTTGCTGACAAGGATCAGGCTCCAACTTCTTCCATTCTCCACTAGATATAAACATATTGTCTCCTTTGAGCCTCCTCCACGCTAAACAATCCCAGCTCTCAGCCTCTCCCCATAAAAATTGTTTTCAGGGATAATTAGAGCTGTTAACAGCAACTGATGGAAAGAAAAATGGGGAGGTTTTTTGTTGTTTGCTTTTGTTTCTACTGACAAAGTGTACAAAACCTAGATCTAAACAGATGCTTCAAAACACAGCTATATCTCCACATAGTTCAAGTTCAGTTTTCCTTAGGTTTTATTAAGAATAAAAATGCAGAACAGTTTTACAGAAATCATGTTGTCTTGATATATTGATCTTGGAATTATAAAGATGTATATGCAATTTTTCTTAGGTTATACAGCTGTCTAACCTTGCAAAAATGTGATAAAATGGACAATTACCACAGAGAGCATTAAAAGTTTAAATGGAACTTGAAATGGAATTTGAATAGAGAAAGAATTTGCTTCAGGTTTCAGTGGGATGCAAAGTTTAAGCATCAGATTAAAGTCAAGATATGATAGATGATCTTCAAATATGCTTTGCTAATATTATATTATTTAATACCATGGGAAGACTCAGATTTTCTTGACAGCATGCTATTTTTAAACGTTTACTGTTTTTAGGCGTCTTGGCCTTCCAGTACACTTGGTTTCTGGTTTACTGAGCTTCTAGAAAGAAATCACCAGTTTTACAAGTGGATTTTTGAAAGTCGACCAAACTGTTTCTGGATGACAGGATTTTTTAATCCTCAAGGATTTTTAACTGCAGTGAGACAGGTAAATTGTGTTTGAAGTCTTATTCTGCTTATTTTTTTAACATGCTTTTAAAAATAAAATGTATTGTCTGATGAAGGATGAGTTTATATATTAGCCGTTCCACATATTAGTGGTTATTTTCTTTTTTCTTCTGCCTTCACTCGGAGTCAGGATTGAAGCACGAGAGATGGATTTTTGTTTTTGGACTCAGTTGTTTATTAATTCTTATCTATAGTACAGAGAGTTCTGCAGCACTTCTAGCTAACAAGCTAAAAGTGAGAAAATTTCAGTGAATCTAGCTAGTTACAAGGTCTTTTAAAGCCTAACTCTCCAATTAAACACTAACATCTATATTTTTTTATACTTTTGACCCCATGACCAAACACCCATGACCTGCACTGCAGGATTATCTATCCAGCCAAAAACTACTACATGAAATCATGAAGAAGAAGGAACAACCAGAAGGAAAGAGACAATGCCCAAGAACCTCCATCTTGTCCCGTACCTATTACTGTATTCTAAAACCCCAAATCCCAAACCCTTCACCACGTGATATTACACACCTCTATTCAAACTACACACCAGTGATCCCAACTCCATCACTCAAATCTGGAAGCCTTCTCCAAGGCCTCAAGTCAAAAGCAGTGTTCTTTTGAGGGTCAGTGCCAGAAAGCAAAGAAAGTTCAAAACTCCCAGGCTTCAGGGTTCCAACATTTATACACATGGGAAGATGTCAGGAAATGTCTAACATTTCCTGAGTGAACTGCTTTTTCTTCACACATACTTTTTCAGTATATCAACCACTAAAATACGTTAAAATATGTTAAAATATGTTTTCTGTGTTAATCAAGGCCCAGATAAGTAGAGGCTACCTCACAACATTATTAAAGTAGCCTAGAAAAATATTTGGTTTCGTATCCATTGAGATAACTCTGAGAATGGTCATTGATCCCATGAATTTCCCATTTTCCCCCTCTCTTTTGTTCTGTGTTCAGTACTTACCTGACTGGAGAGTGGGCAGAAAAACTGTTCAGAATTAGTCTTACATTTCAGTTCTGCTGTTCAGTAGCTGATTAGGTCTTTCTTCAGGATGTGGGAAAGACTTTCTTTTATTAGTGCATATAAGTATGATATTTGATGAGCTTGCTAATGTATGTACGTAGATTTGGTGATTGTGTTGGCTGCTCAGTAACTTTTTTACTTTAGAAGGAAGCAATAAATGCCTGTGTTGGTCAGCAAAAAGGGACATACTGGAGACAGTAAGTGTCTGGAATGTGTAAAATTAAAAAATAATACTAACATGAAAATACAATGGGACCGCAGGAAAAAAACCCCAAACTTTTGAAGACGAGAATGATTTGTAGTGTTGGAAAAATATCCCCTCTTACTCTGAGGTCTGGGTAGTGTAATTTAAAATTTCAGGCATATAGCCTTGGAATTATGTAACAAAGTATTTATTTTGAGTGAACAGTCCTAAACTGGGACTATCTTTTGCATCCAAGCTCATAGAAAAGGTTTACTAGCCGCATCCAAAGCAGTTGGAAACTACAGAATTTTCTGATTCTGTAAAAAGGAACTGTGGATATGTAACAACCTAATATCCCAGCTAAATACCAAAGTGAGTTTCTGGGCTTTGCTGTGTGGTAAAACAAATAGAAATGAGAAAGAGGAAGAACCAGAATGATCACTGAGCTATAAGCCTTGTGTTTTTTTAGATCATCAAAGTAACTGCAGCGTCAGACAAGCATTCATTACAATTACTTCAAACAAAGATTTTTGAAGCCATTGGAAGACCAGGATAAAACTTTGGTTTGCCATAACTTATTTGCATGGGATGGTAAAGAACTGGGCAACTGAGAACTGAGTGTTGTCCAATGCATTAACTACCAGGTTTTTTGCAGTCTCTTTACATAGCTTTAGAGCTGAGTGAGTTCTTACTCGTTAGAATATGGTTACTGAAGCGGAGGGGTACAGGTAAAGGAAGGTAAACCCAGAAAATATGTTTCACATACCACATGCAGGTAAGGTTTTCTCATCTCATCAAATATGTGAAATTTTTGTGTGCACAACAGCTGGCTGCCATTGGCATTCAGTGGTTTTGTTACTTGGTATGGTCTTTAGATATTTTATATAATAGAAAGAAATTAAAACCAATTATAGTGGAAAAGGTACTGAAAGCTTTCTTGTAGTGCCATGTCATTACTCCCTTAGAGAAAACACCATGTTCCCTTCTGTGAACATGGACATCTTAAGGAATTGGGTTTTTATTTTGTACTGAGGAGGATATGTTATGGCCATACAAATTTATTTCCAATAACTGCTGGGAAAAAGGGTTCTGTGCTCATCTGAAAATATAACCACTTAACTTTTGTCTTGGCTTGGGCAGGAAATAACAAGAGCTAACAAAGGATGGGCCCTTGACAGTGTAGTGCTGTGCAATGAAGTCACTAAATGGATGAAGGATGATATCACAAGCCCTCCTTCAGAAGGTGTCTACGTGTATGGGCTGTATTTGGAAGGAGCTGGTTGGGACAGAAGAAACATGAGACTGACAGAATCTAAACCCAAGGTGCTGTTTGAGCTGATGCCAGTTATAAGGATATATGCAGAGAATAACAGTAAGTAACAGTATTGCAAAGGATGTTATTTCCATTGAATTCCATATAACTTTTTGTTTAACTACATTGAAATGTTTTGGGCTGTAGGGATTTCATGAGGCTGTTGCTAATCATTGTATACATAGCAAATATCTTTCAATAGGGGAGACTTCCCAGTCTTCCATTGAAAATGTATTTTCAGGCTTGCTTCATAATTGATGGTAGGCACTTTCCTAATATTTTTAAGTCTCTACACATGATCTTAATGGTGTTAAGAACTTTGAAACCCATTTACAGGTAAACTGTACATATTGACAATGTATATCCCAGAAAACACCATCTTTCTTATACATAAACTCTCTGATCTCTATAGCCTCCATAAATCTAAATAATCTCTTTCACTCATGCCAAAAATGTATGTAACTTACTTATAAGTTTTATTTTTATATATATATATGTATATGTGTACACAATGTATGAGATATACATGGATTATATATACACACATACACATATATATACATATATATATTGTGTTTATAGATAACATGTTTTATTTATATATATATAATGTATATATTTATAAAAATGTATTTTTTTTTTCTGGACAAGTCTGATTTTGAGCTCATGGAAGCAAGCAAGAGGTGGAGTGAGGTGATGGGAGATGTTTTCTCTTTGAGGCAGAAGAGAAATGTAGGAATGGAAAGGAAATTTATGGGGCTAAGGACAATGCTGTGTATATTTGTAATTTGTCTTATTGTGGTGGGTTCTTGCATATAGAATAGGACATGCTGTTGAATAGGGATGTAAAACAGAATAATCCACTGCAGAACATAAAATTGGAAAAGTCTGTTCAAAAGCATTCCACCTCTAAAAGCAAAGCTTGCTAACATGTTATTTTGAATAGCTAATATTTTATAAAAGGCATGATCAGCAGCTAAGATACTAAATACTGAAGTACTGAGAATAACTAGACTACTGTTCTAATTCTGCAGTGAAGTAGTTGATGACTTGTATACTCTAAAATACTAAATGCATTTAAAACCAGGTTGTCCAAAGTAGGAAAATTTTATTTTGACATAATACATTGATAAGAAGTAATGTTCAGTGGGCAGATTGAACTAATAAGAACACTAATTACTCTAGAGTATCCATTTCTATATCTTGCTTTACATCAGTTCCTAGGTGCTCCTGTTAAATCTTAAACCTACAAGCATTTCCAAAGCATGTATGTCCTTCAGCTGCAGTAGCAAATAGAGAGCAGTGTGCTATTGAACTTGAATTCAATTTTCCATTTGCCTTATGATCAGTCCCTTAGGGCCCCATTTTTTCAACTTAGTTGAAATACTCTTTATGTCTCTTCTGTCTTTTCAGCTGCAAAAGATCCACGTCTGTATTCATGTCCGGTCTACAAGAAGAGCAGTCGAACAGATCTCAATTACATTGCTGCTATGGATCTTAAAACCCGTCAGCCTCCAGAGCACTGGGTGCTCCGTGGAGTAGCACTTCTGTGTGATGTCAAGTAATGTTAAAAAAAAAAAAAAGGTTTCCAGGAGTTATTTTCTGATTTTAAATGCAAACATTGCAAACATTAACATGTAGTTAGATACACAGTGGAACACTTCTAAAAATATTATTTCTAAATCATAGACTCCATTATGGTATTTTTATAAATTTGTCCTCAATAAACCTCTACAATAGGCCTATAAATGCTACATCTTATAGTGACATTAACTTTGGTATCTTTGAAAAATCATGACAAATATTTAGGGCTCCTATCACTTATGTGTGCATAAGTACTCCTTCTGTGTGCTTAATTTTACCTTGAATAAAGATTCATTGATTTGAACATTGTTACTTTTTGGTAGTAGATATTGTTGTATCAGAACTTACCTTCAAGAGGCTAATGCAAAGCTGTTTTTTTGGGGGTTTTTTGTGTGTGTGTCACCTATGGAAAACTAAGCTCTGTTGCTCATTCATATTAATTAAAATCCCTCAAGATTATATTCCAAGATTTATTTCCTAGCTGATAATTTGCTTGCTGTCTAAATAAAGAAGGTAAGGCTGGAAAAATATCACACTATTTTCACTACTTGGGGAACAAATTCATTATGTTACAGAGGAAAGCAAGCATTTGACAGCTGCCAAATAACTCTCAGCGATACAAATTAAATATGTGAAAATCTTTAATAGAAAATATTTTAATTTAGGTATGGCAATAAATAAATAAAGTTAGAAGGGTTGAAGTGTTCTTTATTGAACCTTGAAGCACCATGTTCAAACTTCCAGGAGCTGTCTGGATACTCACTGGAGTTCTAAATTGCCATGGACTGTTGTCTTACACCAAGACCTTCCTCTCTGAAGGAGATGAACATATTTCATCCTTGTGCAAGTCACTCATACTGAGAATTTAAAAACCACATAAGCTTCAAATTGGGCATTTTTTTCTACTATCATTGTTATAGATACAGTGGACATATTCAAACCCAAGAGTAATTCTCAGTGAGGGGACTGTGCATATTTTTTTCAGAGTGTGATTTTCTATGGGAATAGTAGGGAAAAGAATAGTTTCCCACATTGGTGATTCTAGCTATTCCAAAGTCTGTTAGGTCAGTAAATCAATTGATATTGGCCATCACTGTTATTTCTGTTTTAGCTTTCTTTTTGCAAAAGGTTTGGCATCAACTCTTTAGGTGTCTGCAAAACCACCACCAAGGATGGAAAAATGAGGCAGGGGAAAGTTCAATGAGCCCTTGAAATGTAATATTATGTCCGGGGCCAGAGTGCATACACTGCTCTCCCAGAGATTTTGTTGCCTGGGCTGGGAGAACACATGGTGCAGCTCGAACTGCACCTGCCTCATTTGCTAAAGCCTTGCCTTGATCTGAGGGGCAGTGCCTGGTTATCCTCATCTCTTCAGGCCCTGCCTTGCTGACACATCTTTCTGGCTTGACCTCAGATCTGCCCTGTTATTACAGCCTCATCTGGCAGTCATTGATGTGTTTGCTGGCCCTGGCTGCTCTCTTTTTTGTTCAGGTGACATGGGACAGTGTCCTTGTCAGAGAGAGCTTTGCCCTGCCCACCCTGATGTGGCTCTTGGCTTCCAGCTCCACCGCCCCTGCCAAGCAGCCTGTTCCCTGACATGTGCCTTAAAACAGGGGGAAAAATTAACTGTTTCTTGTTCATCTTCATATCAGAAATGAATAATGAAATCCTTCAATGGAAAGGAATGTCAATAAAATAACCAAACCTCATGTATTGTAGAATTGGATGTGTAGAACTCTTTGGCTCTGCTATTGGTACTGAATGGAAATTCACAGACTTCAATCATGCTGCTATTAAGCACTATAAATTCGAGGGTCTGGAGGAGTTCAGGGTTACAGAAGGTCTTCTCTATATGAATTTCACATATTGGGCATGATAAATACATGTATTTTGGAGAATACTTAAAAATAAATATTATACAATTTAATCTTGGAATTAATAGTAAAATAATGTTCTGACTTAGGTTCAGATATTAGAGTTTCATCATAGTGCTTTGAAGTCCCTATAAATTTTAGAGTACTTAAAATAAGCAACCTCATCCTTCAAATATATACTGTGCTGTGTAGGGTATATTACTATATGAGCTTCTCTTCAGAAAAGCTTTTTCTTCAAGCTCTGTGCCTACACTTATACCTCTTAGCTCCTAGGTCACTTTTCTCAGAGTTGTGATTTGTTACACTTTTGAAATTATAAGGAAAAAGAAAAATTCAAGTTTCAAGCTCAGTAGGCAGTGCAATTCTAAACTACCAGTAAGTGTGGTTGTCATAACTGAAAAGGATTTTTTTTTAAATCAGAGTACATTGCTGTGGTATATGTACAAAAATTGGATTAATAAGAAACTGCTTCTTATTCTGAAATATCCTTAATTAAATTATTTTCATAATTAAATCAATATTGAAAAAATCAGTTTTTCTTTATTATATGGGGTTCTTTTTTTCATTCCTTGCTTGAACAGTTATCCTATTTTAATTACCCAGAGCTAGATGTACTAAGTGGCTTCCTAATGAATCTTGAAATAAAGGTTGACTAGTGTTCATATTACCACATTTTAATTTTTATCTTTCACATTCACATTGCACAGACGTTATAGGTGTATACAAATATCTGAAGGCTTTTGGAACACGTAGAACACTTGAAAAATCAATGCTGCAGAGGTGGTTGCATGTGAGACAAGTTGCTTATCAGTTGTGTAAAACTAAAGGTCTATTGAACAGATTAAATAAAAGAGGATTTCTTGACATGTTTGTGGATCCCAAGATGTACCATCTACTGGAGCTTCTCACATTTAATTTGCACTATACAGCTTTTCCAAGGACTGTATTACTCTATAGCTTTTGTTCTTACACTGGATGCTTTAATTTTATTATAAGTGATCATATATTATATGATATATTAATATAGGAAAATGTAATTAAAATCGGAGCTTTTAAAACTTAAAAGCAAATATATGTTACCAATCTCACTTTTCCCTTGAAGTCTATACATAAAATTAGACATTTCTTGGTATTTACTTGCATATTCAGTCTTTTAAACAAATACCCAAAACAGAAAGCTATTGAACCAACACTGGAAAAGTTGGCTGAAGAAAAAGAGAGAAGAGAAAGGCATAGTTAAAATACTTTTTAGTTAGAGCTGTTCTTTAAAATGGATGCTGGCCTTTAACATTTTAGTAGAGTTATTTGCATTGCAATCACTTGGAGAACCGAAGGAGTTATTTTAGTTTTTGCTGTCAGAGGGTAAGAGCTATCCTATTTTGGTAAGAAAAACAACAGATGTTTGCTGATGTAAAAACACGATTTTTTTTTCCAAAGGTGTTATCTTAGAACAAGAAAATCTACACACAGGAAAAGAAGAGTTAGGAAACTCTGTGAACCGTCTGTGAAAAGAGGTTAACATGATTGAACAGAAGGCAGAGTAACTTGTTAAGACACTGTTTTTACATGAGTTGCCTGCAAATAACAAAGTTTTCAGTTTCCCTGTTACACTGCCACAAGAATGGCAGCCAATATATATAGCTCCTCCTGCAAAGTGTCTCCCCCACCACCCTCCATTTTTTGAATATAAAAGGTGTAATTTTTGCAGAAAAGTGTAACCTGGAATCTCTTGTTAACTGACCTATTTAAGTTACTATATTAAACATCACATTATGCTTTTCTCTTTTTAAGCTGAATTAGTTCTCTGTCTTGCTCTGAGTGAACTGCAATTCCAGCAAAATAGTAGTAGCTTAGTTTGGGAAGAGCCCTGTAAGTGGCTCATCTTATCTTTCATTGTCTTTTCCAATCTGATTAATATATGCTTAGAAAGGAAATGTTAACTGATGATGAAGCTCATAAGCACTGTAGAAGACTGTGACAAGAGCGTGTGCACAAAGAATTCCTAGAAATGCTTTGTGAAGTAAGATGTGCTCAGCAGAAGTCACTTCTGCAGGACATCATTCTCACAAATCAATTCCTTTTGCTTAAAATCGGCTTATAAGAAAGATGGGGAAAAACATTAGTAGGGCTTGTTGTTGTAAAACAAGGAACAACAGTTTTAACCTAGGAGAGAGCAGACTTAGACTAGGCTCAAGAAAAAGAATTTTTTGTAATAAAAGTGGTGAAACATTAAAGCAGGTTGCTCAGGTAGGTGGTAGATGCTTCATCTCTGTAAACATTCAAGGCCAGGTTGGATGGGGCTCTGGGGAACCTCATCTAGTTTAACATTTCAGGGAGGTTGGACTAAATGACCTTTAAAGGTCCCTTCCAATCCAAGTTATTCTATGATTTTATTACTTGCATAAATCAGTATTGTTTCATTTAAAATACTTTGTGTAAAATGTGCAGATGAGAGGAGATAATAATCATTGCAGCCAAAGCTCAAAGGATTGTACCTTCCAAGAAAAAATGTTTCCTTCAGTTTATACATGAAATAAGTTGCTTTGCGTTTCTTCTTGACACTGCATTGTTGTGTAGTAAAGCTCCAAAAAGCTTGTAGGATGATTTCCTTTCTGCATTTTGGTCTCTAACTTCTGAATAGTAATCCTTACTTCTGAAATAAAGCTCTTCTGTATTCTTTCAAAGTAAGTTGTTTCAGGTGAGTTATGGTTGATAAACAACGAATTTGTTACTTGGATAAAAGGAGAAATCAATTAAGAAATGCATGATCTGTGCAAAACAGAAGAAATTTCACAATGGGAGGAGGTATGTCAGAACATAATGGGAGTGAAATCTGTGTGAAGAGACATGCTGATTGGTGGTCTTTAGATCTCAAAATTTGATGAATTGGCATCTGTGTCATGTCAGCACAATATAAGTTCTGCTTGAGCCCAACATAGTAACTGAGAAATGTAATACTGAGTTGGGTTTTGTTTTTAGGCAGATTTCAGTGAATCTTTTCTTGTTTTATCCTTTTAAAAATTAAAAAGACAATAATAATGCTACAGGAGCTAGCTGTATTCACTGGATGAACAATAGTTTCTGGTCTTCATTTTATTAAGTTGGTCAGATGGAAAACCAGGCTCTTTAAATATCCAACCCATCCATTTGGTGAATGAAGTTTTATACAGCCAGAGATCTCAGAATACTACTTCATGAATAGGGGACACTTTGCAATGTGTTGAATGAGTCCTTGACTTTGAAAAGAAGGAAAAACCTGGGGCCAAAGAGAAGGGGGAGGACCATGTGTAAAAGTTGAGATGGATCAGAATCACTTCAATATTTTACTAAACAGTCTACTTACTGAAATAGTTTTAAGGAAAATGCTCTGTTGGTTTATTACTTGTAAGAGATGTTGTGGTATCACAGAATTGTTGAGGTTAGCAGGGAGCTCTAGAGGTCATCTTGTCCAGTCCCCTGCTCAAGTAGGGTCTCCTAGATCTAGGTGCCTAGGATTGTGTCCAGGTAAATTTTTAATTTCTCAAAGGGGTGGAAACTCCACAGCTGCTCTGGATGACTTCTGTCAGTGCTCAGTCACCCTCATAGTGAAAATAAGTGTTTCCTGATCTTCATGCAGTACCTCCTATGTTTGAGTTTGTGCTCTTTGCTTCTTGTCCTATCACTGGGTGCCACTGAAAAGAGCTTGGCTCTGTGCTCTTTACATCATCCCTTCATTTATTTACACATATTAATAAGATTCCCCTTGAGTCTTCTCTGTTCCAGACTGAATGGTCCTACTCTCTCTGGCTTACCTTGTGGGAGAGACACTCCAGCTTCTTTATTATACCAGTGACCTTTAACTGGAGTCTATCCAGTATCACTGTAGATACTATGGCAGATTTTTTTTTTACAAGAGATGGCATATGTCTGGTTCTTAACAATGCATATATTACAGGAGCAAGTATTTTAAGTACAACAGGACAACTAGTTTTCCTATTCTCAGTTTCATACTGTTGTGCTTTTACCAGAAGCATTTATTAAAATGAATTAAAAAGATATATTTTTTGTCTATATAAAGTGTCTATAAAGAGGTGGTGTGCCTGCCTCTTTAATCTGGTTGATGTGCTGTTGGTTGGCTGCATTATAATGAAAACTGATAATTTTTTGAAGGCTTTCCTTTGATGTAAAATTAAATGTGATATAAAATTTGTTTGTAATGCCACATGAATATTGAACTACAAGACAATTACTGAGATTTACAATGTTATGCAGGTATGAGAAGTTAAACATGTATAATGATGTACTTGTGTTTTTCACACACTAGATAAGAAAATTTCAGGATTGCACTGTGGTTCCAATTATTGTGCCAAACCTTTGACAATTCTGTTACCATTCCGAATTGTCTTAACAGCTTGATTGTGTGGTAGTTTCTCATTGCCCATGATGTGTACTGAAAGCAGCAGTATTTGGCAGTTTGTGTTCAGGATTGAACCTGTCTTGAGTTTGGATGTTGTCAGCGAATGAAATCACATTAGGTTTTTCCTTTTTCTTGTATCAGTGCATTGGATATCCTAAAATCAGATGTGTTCCAAGGATTATATTGTTGGTATTTGTAAAAGGCTCTGACAGTTAAAAGCATCAAAACACTACAAATGTCTTTATTTTTAGCAGCTCAGGGCTTTGTTGCAGCTACTATGTCTTGTACCTGATGGGTTCACAAGCCAAGCTATGGCAATGAGACAGACAATAAAACCATTTTCCTGCTTTTTCTCAAGAAGAAATTGTTCCCTGCCTTAAGTGGAGATAAGAGAGATCTGAGGAGGGATCAAGACAATTGAAATGAGAACAAAGAAGTTTCTGCCATTCATCTAAACAAGGTTAAGACTAAGGAGTGAAAGCTTTAGAAATAAAAGCAGCTCTGCTCGTGAGATTTTTGGATAAAATGATCTTGTCTGATTTATTTTTTTCTCACTTTCTTTTTTTTCCAGTGGGAATATCTTATTTCCTTTATTATTTAAACTCTACAATTATTGTTGCATATTATAAATGTAGAAGTGATAATTTTGGATATATCAATTACAATGAATACCGATCTAGTAAAAGACATAGTAAATTATTAGCTTTTTAAAAAATTAAGTAAGCATCTCCAGCCAAATCAAAAAAGTTATGAAAAATACTAAATGAGTATAGGGTAAAAATATGCTTTTAAGTAATAAGAATTTTCTTTTTACAAGACGAAAATTTTAATTTACTTTTTGATGACAGAGAATTTATTTGAACTTTAGCAACAGAAAAAAACACCTAAGAACTTTAAAGTGAAATTTTTAAGTTGTGTATACTTTGAGTCTGAAATTTATCATAGAGTTAAAATATATCAAGTGGCAGTCTCTGAATTATATATCAAAATGTTCAGTTAATCACACATGTAGTTATATAGTAAAATGTCTCTTACACTTATAGACAGTTAATTGCAGTTATCAGAAAGCTTCTTAAAGACTGAGGCTTTGATTAAGGTCTTTGTCTGAATGCTTAATTACATTACTCTCAATAAAGTTGCAAGGCAGAAATATATAAACCCCTGATGTTTCATCTGAACAATTTTATCTTCCCCTGATAATTGGTAATCTTACATGCATAAAATAAAAATTGTAGACATTTAAGTATTTTGGATATAATCAGTTTTTTAGTCTCAAGAGATTCAGTGCCTAGAATGTGAGACTTAAGATGATAATCCCAGAGCATTCTGAAGTGAGATATCCTCTGGTCTAGCTGGAAATATTAATTTTGATTCTTATGCTGTGGAGAAAGAAAAAAGTGACTGTACTTCGCATTTAAATTCAGGATTAAGTTCTGACTGACTGAAGTTGTCTAAGCCAAGAAAACAGGTTGAAGAGGAAGGAAAGTTGCAGTGACTTTTGGTACCACAGGGAAGAGCTTGAGAGGAGTCTGAGAGAAGCCCAGTGACTGTCATGAGCAGCATTGCAAGAAAAGCATACCCAAGCAGGCACTAACTCATTTCTTTCACTAACAGAATTCCATATTCTCTCTTGTTCTGTGGTCATTTTCAGCTTATGCAATTTTTACTATCTTGGTTGTGTTTATGATGCAAAGAACTACACAGTATTTGTTTCAGTGACGTCTTCTATATTGCTGAAGTGATGTCAAGTTACCCTGAATTTGTTACACTGCAAGCTTGGAAAAGCCTAACTCTCTCTGTGTAGGTTTATTTAAGCATCCAAACACCTGCATTTTGAAAGATTTTAGTTAGGTAAACCATTTGAGAAAGACAGATAGGAAATTCTCTTACGGAAACCTAAAAATTCCTGATCAGTAGCTCTCAAGAGACTAGCTTAACGACAGCTGGTGGCAGTATGTGTTCTGTCATTTTTTATGCAGGAGTAATGACTGTGACCTCTTGGAGCCATTTTTCAGGGAAGTAAAATGTGATCTTTTTCATCTTTGTTATCAGAGGCTAGCATTTACATTCATTTTTTCAATTTCTTTTGAAAAGAGGAAGTTTGACTTTTTTTTAAAATTGCTTTTGTGTCCATTGTAAGTTGCAGAATTTTTTGACATCAGAAAATGCTATCTCACCTAACTGATGCCTGTTTCCCAGGCAATATTAAGCCACTTGAATGAAGTGTCAGCTTCACTTTAGTGAAGCTGACAATCTCATGTGAAATTGCCACTCTCCCAAACAAATCCAAGGATAAAATGACGTTTGTACTATTGTAATGGTAGGATTATACTGCAACTAGTTTTAAGACACTAATAAGGAATTCCTTGTAGTTTATGTTTTACATTAAAACCAAACAACAAAGTAGTCATTAACTTGAAGTTACAGACAGTGAGATATCTTAGTTAAATATGTGAAGCACAAAAAGCAAAAGATGGAAGTCACAACTAGTGGCAAATTTTATTCATCCTCGTTAAAGATGTTTATTCTGTGAGGAAAAGACTTTGACTATCACTTCTTTTCTTTATGCTTCTTTTCCTCTTCTCCTCTTTACCATCTTTCTACATTTTCCTCTCATCAGTATTACAGTGTTCTCTGAGTTGATGTATGATTCAGCACTCTTCTGAATCACAGACATGGCCATATAAAATGTTTTACTGCGAGTGGAATGAAAAAAACAGCTGCTGTGATACCACCTCTCTTTTTCAGAAGCTGTTGGAGCCGAGGCTCGCTAGGTGTCAGCAGAGTAGTCCAGAAAAAGAAGCTTTTTTCACCCTGAGAATTAATAAAGAAAGTTGCAGGTAACAGTTAAAAGTTCACATATGTAGCAGATATCTTTAAGCATATTAGGTGGTTGTTTTAGTTCATGTTAATCTAACTTAGAAAACCAGTGTTGGTGTGCTTCCCATGCCATCAGGTCTGTTTTTATTTCATTGTCAAGCTGCTTTTCATATGTACAAAGTCTCGTTGTGTGTCTAGGGAATAGTGACTACGTGCTGCATTTCAGGCAGTAGATGAGAAAGACTGTAAGCTTGAAAAATTATCGCTCAGTGAACTTTTCAAAAGACCCAATCTGCTCAGACATGAGGTCTGCAGACTCTCATGAATAACTTTCTCTTCCATTTCCTGTGTGTTACCTTGTTCTGTTGTTTATTCTGAAGACATGCAGAAATTCTGTCTTTTTTAATTATTATTTTTTATTATTTATTCCACTAATTGATAAAAATTAATGTATTTTCTCTGGCTTTCAGCTAGGTCTGACACAGAAGATAGCATCTGCCTTCACACTCAAGGGAGTTATGCTTGCCAGCCATTCAGATGTCATCTTCCACTGGCACACTCCATTCTGGCTGATGCTGGGCTCAGCAGTGGGTGTTTATTTTATTCTTTGACAAACACTAGCTGATAGATCAGCTTCCCTCAGAACCTTGCCTTCCTTTCCCACTGCCTTTTAAACATTTTGGCTTACTCTTACAGTGGTTTGCAAAGGCTTGCCTTGCCTCTCAAACAGTGTGGAACCAAGCAGCTCAGAAAAGCTTTTTTATAATAAAAAATTAGCTCTACCTGGAACTTCTGTAACACTATCCATAGCTTGCTTCTGGAGAACAATCAGCTTCTACTACATTATATGCAATAAAATGTAACTGATACGATCCAGACATAGGGTGCCTAATTTCATACATTTCAATATATATAAATTTATGTGGATATGAAAAGTATGGCATTATAAGTTTTTAAAATACCCTTGAATAGCTTTTATTTCTTTATTTTTCACACTGGATCTTGGCACCCAAGTGGAAGCAATTGCTAAGTAAATTAGGGAACTGTCTGTAGAAAGTGAAGCTTATTTCTGTATTAATCTATGGAACGGATTCAGCCTCTAAGCAGGAAAGCACTGGTATTGGCTTATTGAAGAGGCTGAGAAGTTCATGCTCTGTTTTTGATGAAATTTGTTGTGTTAGAGATGAGCGATGCTACAAGGCAAGAAATAATGACCTCTGAGGCTCGAGGAAGAGTATCAATAAAAATGAGTTGGCCAAATCTAAGTCAATTCAGTATTAAATGTGTGAAACTGCTAGTTAATATTTAGCATAAGGATGCATCCTCTAAAGAAGCAAAGCCCTGAACATAATTTTTTTTTGCCTTTATATATTTCCTGGAATTTATGACTTTAAAGACGGTGCTCAACAAGACCATTGCAGCATTTAACATCTGTGTTGGGGGACCAGCCCTATTTAAAAGCCATGGATCACACAGACTGTTCTGCTAATGGACTAAGGTACACAGGACAGAGAACAAGTGTCTTTTGCCTTTGCAATATCTGGAACATTTGTCCAAAACCAAAAGAAATCCAAGACCCCAAAATTATTTTAATGGTAATTGAGTAAAGAAGCAGTATGAGTTTTCTGTTTATATAAGTTTATAATGGTTTAAACTTTTTTCATTTTTTTAATATGATAAAAAGAATCCATGCTAAAAATAACCAACACATTATGATAAATTAGTGATGCTAATTTTTCAGAATGTGAAAAATGGTGTGAGCATCACTGTCAATATTTCAAGGGAGGGAATCTTCTGTGAATGAATCTTAAACTGTGACTGAATAAGTACATGTGAAAGAACTGTCACAATTCTTATAAAATCATAGCTTTAGATATGCATAACAGTACAGAAATAATAGCAGTAATAATAATAACAATAATAGCAACAATAACAATAATCTTCCACCTGTATATTTTTCAACAATCATATTTAAATATCCTGAAAGCCACCATAACTGACTGCATGCTTACTTCTTTGTTCAGAGGCTTGTTTTAAGAAGAGGTATATTTTCATGTTATGTTATCTTTTGATAAAGTTAATTCTTTTCTCAGATTGGTCATCAGTGTATGGCTGCTCCCTGCTTTAAACCTAATGACTAAGATCAAGTAGCTCCATGTAAAATGTTGCATTCTGCGTGGATCCTGTGCAGTATATAAATCAGTACAATAAATACGATCAGAATCCCTCAAATTATTCTCTGTGAGATTTTAATAAGTTGTGCTAGGGATCAAGAACATTTCCAGTTTTGTTTGTAAATGTCTCAAGTGCTGTATATAGCACAGTGTATCTTGTGGCCTACAGTAGGATTTGGCTGCATGAATTAGATTTCAAATCATGTTAACACTGGTTATTTTATAACAAAGGGGTTATTTTAAATCTAGCATTGATGCAAGCACCCTGAATAATAGCAGTGACAGTGCAATTGCTTTATCTTTCCATAGTTAGCTTTGGAACACCAAATGTTCACACGGAACGCCGTATGAAATACTTTCTAATATAGTAAGAAATGTTCTAGGGCTTATTGTAGAAGTCTGAAATCTATTTTGCTGGCAAATGGAAAAAAACCCAACAGATTGCAGGTGTATCATGATTGCTACGTGATGTCTATTTGGCTGCTGATGCATAGAAACACTGTGGTGTCAGAGTTAATGCCATAAATTATAGAGAAGGTGCAGGAGTTCCCGAGCAAGGGAGCAGCTGTCACTGAGATCGGGCATTCCAAGCTAGGGAAGCTTCTGGGGACCCACAGGTTCAATTCATTGCTGCATGTATTCTGTGAAGCAGTCTGTCTTTAGTTTCAGGAATATGATGAACAGATGGACATCCCATAGAAAATGTGCTCTGTGGGTTTTTTGAGGCGACAAGATTTCCCTCGTCTTTCAGGGATTTTGTGCTTCCATAGGTACCCTGTTTTGGTTTCATGAGTGTAACTTTGTAGCAGGTAGGCTTGGAAAAAAGATGGAAAAATCTCACAGCAGACAAACTGACTGCAATAATCATAAAGCTTTGACTTGTTTTAAATAACCTTGATTCTTTAACTGATTCAACTGTAATTTTGTATTCAAAATATGTCTTAAATGCTGCATATTCTGGCTTCCCGAGCTCTTCAAATTGATTTTGCTGCTATAGTTAATAATAATGGAGAAATTCAATAGTGGAATAAAATCTTGGGGTTTGTGATCCAAGGATACCTCTGCTCAAAACAGCATTTATTGAGGTGTTTTAAGAGCATGGTTCATGCCTCTGCTGCTATGTTTGCAAATTTTTTGTAAGAATTCTGAAGAAAAAAGAGTGAAAAAAGTTTTTTAAAATAAGCTAGATAATAAGGGCAGAAGTGTCTTAACACTGCAGATTGCTTCCTTGGCATAAAAAAAGTTATTGACATAATTTTTATAGACACTCCCCTGAGACGAAAATGAAAACAAAAGAAAAGAAGCCAGAAAAATCATGCTCATGCATATATTTGAACACAGCAGAACTTTCTGGAGAAAAAAGAAAATCGAAACTCCTTTGCACTGAAGATACTGGCTTGAAAGGTTTCAATTTGAAACTATTGGGTTTTGAAACCTTTGGGTACACTGTTATTTTGCATGTAGTTTGTTTAGTATCCTGAGCTGGAAGGGATCCACGAGGGTCATCGAAGTCCAACCCCTGGCCCTACACAGAACACCCCAAGAGTCACACCACGTGCCCGAGTGTGTTATCCAAACATTCCTTGAACTCTGTCAGCCTTGGTGAACACTTCCCTGGGGAGCCTGTTCCAGCGCCCAACCACCCTCTGGGTGAAGAAGCTTTTCCTGATATCCATCCTAAACCTCCCCTGACACAACTTCAGGCCATTCCTCAGGTCCTGTCACTGGCTACCACAGAGTAGAGATCAGTGCCTGTCCCTCTTCTTCCCCTCACTGAGGTCTCCCCTCAGCCTCCTCCAGGCTGAACTGATCAAGTGACCTCAGCTGCTCCTCAATGCCCTTCACCATCTTTGTAGCCCTCCTTTGGATGGTCTTTAAAAACTTAATGTCTTTTTTTAATATTGTGGCACCCAAAGCTGCCCCCAGCACTGGAGGTGAGGCTGCCCCAGCTCAGAGCAGAGCAGGACAATCCCCTCCCTTGCCTGGCTGGTGATGCTGTGCCTGATGCCCCCAGGACAGGGTTGGCTCTCCTGGCTGCCAGGGCACTGCTGGCTCATGGTCAACTTGCCATGGACCAGGACCCCCAGGTCCCTTTCCACAGCATTGCTCTCCAGCATCTCATTCCCTGTCTATACACACATCCAGGGTTTCCCTCTTTCAGGTGCAGAATCTGGCACTTTTCCTTATTGAACTTCATACAGCTGATGATTGTCCATCTCTGCTGTCGAGGTTTCTCTGTGGGGCCTCTCTGCCTCTGAGGAAGTCAATAACTGCCCCGAGCTTAGTATCATTGGCAGACAGTTAATATTCCTTTGAGAATGAAATCTAAGTTTTAAACCACAGTGTCAGAGCTCCATGTTTCTGTAAATTTCCTTTCTTTAGTAACAAGTGTATGCAAGAGTGTTACAAGAAATAATAGTAACAGAAACAGAAAAATTCTGAATGGTTTTATGGCTGCTATGTAAAAAAAAAATAGAGAAAGGACAACCCCCTTGATATAACCTCCCTTGAATGTGTGCTTAAAGGCACATGCTGAAGTGTTTATAAAAATGAAAGTACTTAATTTTGACATGCTTGAAAAAAGATAATTTTTAAAGTGAGACTGTATGGAAGCATGCATCTTGTATTTTCTGGGGATACATAAAAACAAGTTCAACCTCTGTCTTGGGTAGTCTCTAATCAAGCGATTTGTACTTGAATAAATGAAAAACATATGTTTTTCAAATCCGCCTGTTACAGCTTAGGTTCAGTTTATCTTTGAGAGGCATTTAATGCTACTGTACTGACTGATAGGAAATTTTATAGACACTTGCAATTTATCTACAGAAAACCTTCAAGACAGAATTATTTTACTACTTTTTATGAAAATTAAAAGCAGAGTTAAGAAATGTAATGCAGTTAGTGCAGTACTTAAAATGATCATATCCAGAATGGACACGAGCTAAAAGTTTTATGGTTTAAGCCATAGTGCGCTGAATATTATCTGCTGAAAATGACAATTAACAGCGGGAAATTTGTATTTTGTTAAGGAAGTTGTATGGGTTCCTTAACAAGCACTGCATAAGATGATAGCACATTGTAAGGGAGTACAGAAATTGAATGCAGTGGACCACACAAGACAGGAGGAATGTTTGAGGAGAAAGTGTTGAGTGTATGCAAACTACACAGAATGCATTAAGCTTGATAGAAGATCTTGCAACGACCATGACCAAGAAAGCAATATAGCAATTAAACACTTTTCTTTCCAGCTGGTTTCACTCATAAGAGGAGCAAAAGTCATAGTTGATAGTGAAATTTATTTGATGTTTTATGCAGATTACTACTTTTGCAATTGGGGTTATCTTGGCCAAATTTTTACTGTTGGCATGCAACTGTGGTTTACATATGTAATGCAGGGTTGTCAGGGCTATTAGCATTTGCAGATAATTTAGTCTTCAGGTTTCCTCTGACTTTTCCACTATGCTGACTGGAGATTGTTTATCCAAGGTATAAGGAGTTTTTTGTGACTCCTTGGAGATTGGGGAATAAAGCTAAGATTGGCATATGGAAGAGGTTGGGGACAACATAAGGAAAATCCAGGATATGTTTAAAAGCAAGTGAGAGTAGAGGAAGAAGGAAGCAATATAAGCTGATTGGGGAACACAGAGGTTTAAGACTTGCAAACAGGGAAGAAAACTAACAGATGAAGCAGGGGGAGAAATGAGCTAAAAAAATCAGCATAGGAGCCTAGAAACAAGAATAGCCTTTTTCAACTGCAGGATGCTTTTGCAAGGCATGACTTTGCTCCAATGAGTCCTGTATCTTGATATGAATTTATTGGAAGAAGAGTGGAAGTGAAACTTAGCAGTTAAGTGTATTCCCCCATATGTTGGCATTACTGCGGAATTCCCTGAGGAAAATTTCTGGGCAGTTAATTACCCTGAAGTGTTTGCTGCTGTTCTGTAGTCTCAATTGGGAGCCAGTAATGAGCTCTGTGCCTCTTTGTTTCTTTCAGACAACCTATCCCTGGCCAGTTTCCCAATCAGTTATCAGTGTTAAGCTTTCTAAAAAAAGAAATAGTTTTAAACATTTTTATACAAATAATGTATTTATGCTTTCAGTAAGAACTGAACTGTTTTTTTATTTTTTCTAGAATCTCTTTTGCTGAAGTGATAAAGCCCATGGCAGTGAAATGACCAAATGCTGGCATTTAAAATGTTTCTGTGGATTTCCTTTTGTTCCTGTTGTTTCTATGGAGTAGTAGCTGTTGCTATGTATTTTTTCTCTTTGTGTTTGCCAGAATATGACTAGCTGGGTCAACATGGTCATGGTTTTAGTGGGGAGTAACATAATTTCTGCTTGATTAGAGGAGGTATTTTAGAAACAGATTTCTGAAACAGAAAAATCCCCATAATATTTAAACTTCCCTAGCAATGGCATAATCATGAGTAATTAGCTAAACAAGCCATGGTTAATTGTGATCAGGTAACAACCTTTATACTGGCAAAAAAAGGCCAATGAAAAAATGGATGGAAGCAAATCTAAACAATATTTGATATAGTGGTATCCTGAACTTTGCTGCTAAGTGTGCACTTATGCATATCAATTTAAAGTCTCTAGCGCCATGGAGCAGTGATCCTTTAATTATTTTAATCAATATTATACAGTCAGACAGGTTAAGTAGCTACCTGCCATAGCTCACTAAACTTGATGAAAAGAACCCCCTTTCAGTCTGTGTTCTCATGGGTGCACTCAGATGGATGCACTTTCACCTAAAAGGCATGCACATGCCTGACAACAAGCTTTTGGAAAGTGTTTTGAGTAATGAAAATTTTAACAGTTAATGGGCTGTTTTTCAAAGATGTGAGAGAAATTGAAATTAAGAATGCACCACCAGCAAAACCTGACATTTTATACCTTCTTTCCCACTTTCTGTGTTATATTTGACTAATAAATTTTGGCCACATGTGTTACCTTTTATTTTTCTGAGGAGGGCTGAATGTAATTTATAAACTAGCAAACAACAAAATTTTGCTTGTTTTTGTTTTTATTCGCAGGCTGCAGAATTTCCAAGTCAGTCAGATCCTGCAGCCTTGCAATTTAGAATGTGCTTCAACATGAAACTGAATTTTGCCATCTCAAATATCATGTTGATAGAGAAAATGCTTCCAGAAAATTCTTAATGCAACCAAGACAGGATGTAGTATAGAGATGAAGCAGCTCAGAGGTGAGAGGAGTTGGTTTGCACCACCAAGTGCCATTGGGGCTGGATTCTGGCCCCTTCATAGGCACAGTTTCAGCCCAATGAAACCTCTCGGATGACAAAAATTCCCTGCCAGCATAAAAAATTCACACTTCCAATGTTCATTTTAATGAAGGCTTCTGCATGTACTGATTTGCCTCTGAATTCCTAGAGATCTCCATCTCTGAAGAGAAGACATAAAATAAAAATGTAGTACCTCAGTGCAGGAAATAGAGCTTTGGAATAATGTCTGAGAAGAGTGTTTGTAGCCCAGATTGTTTTAGCTATACAGCAGAACCAAAACTCAGCTGCTTGCACGAAGTCAGATTTTTACAATAGAGTTGACTGTGCATGATCAACTAGGAATAGCAGGGTTGAGGGGTATCAGCAAAGGAGTTGAAACAAATGCTCTCTTCCATCCTTGCCAGTGTGCCATCCCATGCCAAATGTATAATGAACTTCTGGCAGTACAGTGGCCACATAGTACCAAGATCATGGGTATCTGAGGTTCCTTATTAAATTGTGAATACCCCATATCCACTGTTTATTATATGCCATTTGCTTTAGGCTTAGAAGCTCATTAAAAAGCTACAATGTGACCTTTAGAATTTTGAGAGGTATAATTTGCTACATAACTTCAATATTTTGATAGTTTTTCTCAAATGAGTTCTATGCTTGGAAGAAACCGTGATATGGACAAGCTTGTTATGATGCATATTAAAAAATGCATTGCCAAAAGCTGGTTTAAGAATGTGCTATAGTTTTACAGACCCAGTTAACACACAGTGTTCCTAGCTTCCATTAACCAAGAGACAGCAGATAATTGTTTAGAAAGTTAGAAAAATCTGTGAAGATACAGCTTAACCGAAATTCTTTTTGAAGTGAGACCCTCACCATATATTATAACAGGAATAATTGGGCACACTGGGAAAAGAAGTATATACACTCACCATGAAGGCATCTCAGCATTAATCAGAAAAACTGAAACCATTGTCAAGGCTCAATCATTCTTTGATGAAGTGGGCTTCAGAAAATACTTGAAAAGAATAGAAATGCACAAGCCATAAAACGAATCCTGAACTGACAATACAAAAGCTACAGTTAGGCCAGCAAAAGCCTCCTACTGTTACTTGTAATGTTACCTTTTGGAAACAGCAGTGTCCTGGTAAGAGTGAAAGTGGCAGATTGATGTATTTTTATTCTGAGTGATGGTAATTAAAATGGACACTGACATGCCATTCTTGATGACAAAAACATTATTTGCTTTACACACTGTCTCTGCTCATGCTGGAGATAGCCAGCCTTCATAAGCCTGGTTCATGATATTATCTTTAGCAGAATTTACTTCTGTAATACATTTTTCTGGCAGTATCACCATCACTGATTTTGTACTGAACATGGGTTTTTCGCTCTATTTTACCCCCAAAATGTCACTAGGAATCATAATGCTTGACTTCACTTCCTACATGTTATTTCATACTTACTGTGTCCTGGCCCGTTGATGGGATACTACTCGTACTTCCCCTCTGTGAAGTATGGATAATTCACGTCCACCTAATGCAAACAGATTTCTGAGATCACCTGAACACTGGTAGAAAATCTTGTCTCCATTAAAATTTATCTTTTGAATGGAAAATAGAAGGAGAAATTAGGGAAAGAACCTGGCATGGAGTGATCATTAGAAGCAGCTTTTAAGGGAAAGAAAATTAGCATCAAAATTCTCTTTCACAGATATTTAGTTTTCTTTGTGATGTATCCTTACATTATGAATATGATCAAAGACATCACTGATGATGTTTCATGGTAAGATGATGAATGATAGAAAGCTGCTGGACAAAGAAAGGTTAAAATTAGGTATTGAGTTGGTTTATTTGGAGCAATGCAATTTTGACCTGTGAGTGGAGAGACAGAAAAGGACCTGCTGTGAGTTGGAGATTCAGAGCTGTCAGACCATCAGTTCAACAATTCCATCTTTAACCTTAAGAAACACAAAGGATTCCTAAACTGTTGGTAGGGACAATGTTTGGTAGCAAATGTTTGTTAAAATAAGTACCACCTGAGTCTTCCCTTATCCAGCTAGGTTTTACAGAACTGAAATTATAGTAGCTGAAGATTAAGACAGTACAAATTTAAATCTAAAAATACTTAAATGATCTTATTGTTTTACTCTCTGTTCAGGGTCAGAACAAGACAAATAAATTGTCTTGTGAAGCTCTTTGTAATGGAAACAAGTTGAAGGCATATTTTGACAAGACTGCTATGGCAGAAGTAGGGTTATGACTAAGAAATGACAGCAAGGAGGGAAGCTGTGCAGTGAATTCAGTTTTTGGGTAGACGTGTGACTAGTACATTCTCTTATCTGAACTAAGATGCACGTATTCCTAATGACTAGAAAGAGACCTGACAGCCAAGACTGTAAGCAAATGAAGTTTTAATCTCAACTGATCCTGCAAGTTTATGGATGTTCCCTTTTTTAACCTGTCTCACTGAAATTGAAAGCAAGAGAGACAGGGCAAAAGGTACATAACATGAGTCTGCTTCTAAAATTACAGTCTCATGTAACATAAAATTTTCGTTTATTTACATTAGGAAGGCTAACCAGACAGAAGCTGTGCCTGAGGAATCAGAAGCACACTGTCTGATGTTCCTGAAAACTTTTCTTTATGAAGCCCTTGTGCAATTTGAAGGCAAGAGGTATGCAGTTAGTCTTAAAGACAATAAAGACATTGTGAGTACATTTTATTCTTTATGCCTTAAAATGTCACAAGGAATGAAGTGTGTGGGGAAAGCTAATGTTGTGATGCTGCACCATAACTTTATATAGTGAAACTATTAGTGTATAACATTCCTCCCTACCTCTCTTCAATTCTTTTAGGATATTCAAAAAGTACAGCTGGTAGATTTTTCCCCATGGACATGACTATTTTTTGGAAATGTAACAGTGTGAAAAAAGCATGAATTCTTTCTTAAAGCACACCAGATGATTTTTAGTATAATTTTTTTCCCATTCAGAGTACTTAAGGAATATTAGCATGTCTTTTCCATTGCAGACAATATAGAGTTGTTTAGCAAGGACTAGGGATAATATAGGAATTTTTAACTTTCTGAAACTTCAGCAATGAACATGAAAGAAAATATCTATTGGTCCCCTATCCACTTATCCTATCTGTAATATTACTTTGCAGCTAAGAAATACATCCCTCCCCAGCATTCTTCTCATCCCTGGCCATCTGGAAGATTGAGAAAGCGTGATGGTTGCACTGATAGCCAGAGGGGCTACAGGTTTATAGCGTTGATGTTCCGTGCAAAGGCTTTCAGCATCTCACTGTTGTGTATTTCCTTAGAGAGAGGGAGCAATGTTCTTTTCTGTTTTATTTTGCTAACAATTTGTGGAGCCATTTGAAACCTCTGGAGACAAATACGTTCCTCTCTTAGAAGATGTCCCACTGTCTTGAATACAGTGGCAGGAATTGAAACACTAGGAAACTGTATGCAACATCAACAGAGAACAAGTATGTCTGGATCTATTACTTTGGTCTGTTACTTGGAATCCAAGCCAGATTTTATCATAGGAAAATGGAACTGCCTCGGGTTACCCTAATGAATCACCAGTAGGCACAAATGTGAATTTCATTATCATGACGTAACATAACAGCTTTGACAGTAGACAACTTTTCCTTATTTTCTGAAGGGGCAGGTGAAAGTATGGAATTGTCCTGAACTGTGCTTACATCCTGTAAAGCCATAGCAACCATATTTTTCATCAGGCTGTAGGTTTGTTTTCAACAGTTTAGAGATTCACTCATTCTTTAGATATTTCAGTACTGATGGAAAATAGAGCAATGAATATTTCTGGACAACATATAGGATGAAGCAGGGTGAGGAAGGAAAAACAATAAGGCCAGCTTCTATTCTACTTGAATGTTTTATCTAAAAAATCCAAGAGAGACAAGTTTTTAATGAAGCTATAGATTAAAAATTTATGTAAACTTACTGATCAATTAAAAAATAATACAGACTTTATAATAAAATGAAAATAATGAAAATAATGCTTACCAATACAGTTTTCATAAGTACCTTAAAATATGAGTTGTAGGATTGAGATTTCTTTTGCCAGATTACTTTTTGTTTTGTTTTGTTCTAAAAGATAAACAATCTGGCCATGGGAAGTCATGCAGTGCAATCAGTATATCTGAGGTAAATTTTTGTTATTCTTCAGGTAGCATCTGACTGTATAGAGCAAAATATAGATATGAATGGAAGTTTAAAATCCAGCTTGCTTTGACAAAATCTGTACACAGGGATTTTGTGGTGAACTGCAATATTTAATCTCTCTACACACTATAGTCTGCTAGAAGATACACTCCTTTATGGTAAGACTTTGGTAGTTCGTGGCTTAGTGAGGGAAACATTTCTTAGATTATGACATTTTAATATTAGCTGCTGGGTTGGGCTTTCCAGGATTATGTGGGAAGTGCAGAAGTCTTAGCAATGTGTATATAGTGATGAGTACCTTCACTTTCTAGGTGCTGGGCTGTCAGAAACTTGTACGTGGATATTTTGTGCTTAGTCTGGGAAAATGCAGTGTCCAAAATGTCAATGTCCAGTCTGACATGAACAGTGAACCAGCACTGAGCATTGTCCGGGGAAAGGGGATTGAGGATCAGGTCCCAGTGTCTGGTGAAGTTGTCCTTCTGTGTGAGGGCTGCAGGCAGTGTGTTATCTGGTAGTATTTGTAAATCTGTGCTCTTAAAAAGTTAACTGATGTCTAAATTCAGTTTTAATTGGGATATGCTGGTTAGTTATCAGACTAAAAAGCTTTGCTTATGGCCTGCAGCCAAGTCTAACACTGGAGTGAAAGAAAATTATTGTGTCATTCAATGTATTTAAATTTCTAGGGCTTCTATTCCTCCTTCAGTGGACTGTGTATTTAACAACTTCAAGAAATTCCTTTTTTCATAACCAGACATTAAACGTGCCCTCCATTTTCTGAGGAGCTTTCTGGAAAAAGGGTATTGTACAACTTTTGTGTTCAACCTACCCAGCAGGAGGAGAATGCAACGCTCTGTCACCCCATTTTCTCAGCTTCCTCAACAGTGTGCTGTTGACTTCCAAGCCTTAATCCTCTGCTGACAGATGCACAGAACCTGTGCCAAAAGAATATAAAATGACATAATCAGGTTGTGGCATAATGTGTGAGGACAAGAGCCTGGAAATAGCACTCCTTCAGCCTTCTTAGCTGCTACAGTTCCTCTCTCCTGTAAGTTTTTGGTAATGTTATGTCACGTGCATGCATAAATAGTTTGACAACAGGAAAAGAGTCAATATTTTAGGAAGCAGATGTTACTTCCATAGGTCTGTGCCAGAATATATAAGAAGCATGTTACATATTAAAAGCTGCTCCTTTCTGCACCACAAATGTCTTCTTGCTCACTGTCTTTATCCTTCCAAAGCCTATATGAAGTAATAAGGCAGTAATATAAAATATGGGAAGACAAAAGAACTCTAAATGTGACACACCTTTGTCTCTGCAGTGAAAGCATGATTAGGATGGTGTATGACCCAAGATCTGAGTTGCCATGCAGTATACTTAGATTACTGAGCAAAGTCATGGTGGCTACAGTTTTACAAGGTAAAGTGTTATACTACTGCTTATTTTAAAAAAATTATGTTTGTACTTGTCTGTCTTATATATATATATATATATATATATATATATATATATATATATATATCTGCATGTTTATATTACAAATATACAATTTTTTTTCCATTGTTTGAGCTCTTTCAAACCAGGATGAAAGTTAGAGAAGAGGCACCCTATTAATATGCATAGACACATTAATTATAGCAATGGGAGTAAAGGGGAAGAGATTTGGATACAAACCCTAAATGTTTGCTGCATATCTGGAGATAGTTGTACTGCAGGAAAAATCATTCCCAATTCTAATCAAGTAGAATGATCTAACCAACAAAATGCCCACTGTGGGTGGTCAAGGGGAAACAGGCAGTCTGACAGATTTGAAATCAGACATATTTGAGGCTCTGGAAGGGAAAGTAGTGAGAAATTACAGGATTTATCCCAATGATTGGGATGTTAGTAACAACTCTGTTTTATCAAATGGCCTAGCATAAGTATTTTGTATTATGAAAGAACATTGTGGGAGACATAGGAATTTTGATTCAACTTGGAGTGCTAGGCAAATAAAGAATCCACAGACTGTGAAGTAGAAGATTTCAGTGTTTAGGGCTGTTTCTCACCCAAACTATTCCTCTTGCAGTGAGGGACTGTTGAGAGTGCGAGGAAAGGAGCAAATAAAGCAAAGACTTCTTTTAAGAAATATTAATCGAAGTTTAAGAATCTTTGAATTCTTTTTAACTAAATTCAATGATACAGAAGTAGTCATTCAGAAGCAATTATCCTCAAGAAGAATACACCAGAATGTCAAGCTTAAAGTTAGAAAAGTTTGTGTACTACTTCCTTAACATAGCTTTTTTCATTTATTCAAACAAAGTGCTTACTTATCTGGAGAAAAATGTCCTATCATTTAGTTAACACAGATACAATGCTTCATAAATCCGTTCAAGCAATGTTTTCTATGGAAGGGAATTAATTATTATCCTTTTCTTTAGAAAATATTTCCATTATCAAAAAAATGCTAAACATAACTGTGCTTGAAAGAGATATATTTCAACAATAGTAGAGAAGATTAAAATGTGATGAATATGAAAGCAATTTGACAAAAAGTTCTCTAAACTGATAAATTTCAGGCTGATGCTGATTCTTTTTCATTTCCACTTGTCCTTGAAAAACATGAAGTTGCTGTGCTAATTCATCACCTAGTATTTTCAGATTGATTAGGTAATAACAACTTTGGATCCTACTGGTGCATTGTTTAGACTATCTGTAAATAAGTAATTCATCTCACTTGAGAACTTCTCCTTCTGGTTTAGTAAATAAATACTGTCTGAAACAGTACAGTCTTTCAAAGCACAAGGTATTAATCAGAACTGTGATGCTGATAACATCTAGAAAGGGTTTAATTGGAGTATGTTGTGATGATTGCATGTTGCACAACAAGAGCCATTCCTTATAGTCATAATAAGCAGGATGTTTTAGCTCACCCAGTCAAAGGTTTCACAGCTGTAAGCTTGGGGAAAGAAAGTAGGAGGTTGAGCATTAACTTGTTACTCTAATAAGGCTGGATTTCAAAGCTTCTCCAGTATAGGCCCTTATTCTTGTCTCCATATCTCGCTGTTATCAACCATATGCATGATCCACACACTTCACAGGGTTCCCCATCTTGACAATAATCTTTTGGCCATATCTTTTGGACATTTATTGCAAACCAGAAACACAAAAAATACAAGTTACGCTTAAAAATATTATAGCGATAATAGCAATAACTGTAGAATGAGACATTTATGTCTGAAATAATGGTATGGTTTAGAGATATACAGACCTGCCATGACAGCAGAGACCTTGAGAAGGGAGGCAACAACGTTCAGTGATGATAAGACATGAGGCATAGGCTAGAACTGCTTTTGGCTACAACCAAATCACCAGTGTTCAGCTGAAACAATGCAGACCTACGGTGGGACAAATCATCTCTGAGGGGTGACAGAGAGAACAAAGAAACAGAACCTAAAAAATGTAAAATGTATTTATTATGACTGTAATATAGAATTGCAAATCGGTAAAGGAAAAGATGTAAAAAAAGTCTTAATAAACACAAAGAAGTGACTCTAAATGGATTCTAGGTAAGGAAGAAGTAATCATATTTGGTTAAGAGATCAAAATGATATTACTACCTGTGAAGTGTACCAGATGTTGACATCTTGCCATACAGTCCCCAACCTCCACCAGACTGAACTGTCCAAATTTAGAACCCAGAGAAGCAGTGGAAGTGTGAGCATAACACTAGGAAGAGTGGAAACTGTAAGGTGTATGTGTGTGTAACTGTCTCGAATAAATGATTTCTGAAGTTATGAGAGTGTGCTATTACATTTCATTGCATGGAACACTGATTACAGACAAGTCTGATTTGGTATGGCAAACTGCTGGGAGGAAAAACCAGCATGAAAGAAACAAGCAAGTCTATTCCTCAAGAAGGCTTTGGCTTGAGCAGGCTTCTATGTATAGGAGTAAAAATTCCTTTTGCTCTAAATTTTGGAGCTACTATCTTTTCTACTGTAAATTTTTCAGTGCTGTAGCTGACTGCTCTTCCACCTTTGAATGTCTCTGTGAAGATCACTGCTAAAATTCACTTTCATTGTTCTTGAGGGCTGGAATCCTTTTTCAGCACTGTTAAGTGCTCTTAAGGGAGAAAAAATATCTTGAAGCTCTTGTAAAAGGCAGCAGTTTCTAACTGCTCCTTACTTCAACACCGTGGAAACAGTTTGATATCTGCACAGTAACAGCAGCCTTACTTTTTGTGAGGCTTCATAAATTTCAAGGGTTTACATTAGTGTTGTTATTAAACACAAGGAAGATTGGAATAATAATTTTTTAAATTTTATTTTTAAAAATGCTTGTCTGTATCAGATTACAGTCAAAATTTTATTTTCTTCACTTAACTTGTTCAGCCAGTGAGTTCCAGGAAGAGTCAAATCTCAGCACCAAACAAAAGGCAAGGTGAAAAATCATAGTCACTGTAATGCTAGCACATACTGGTGACAAATTCTGTTAATGTCCCATCTGGTAAAGTAAATTATGGCGTATTCCACTAAATAAAATTTGTACTGATTTTGGCTGGGGTACAGTCAATTTTCTGCAGAGTGGCTAATGTCAGGCTGTGTTTGGGATTTGTGCTGAATGCGTTGATGGTAATAGAGATTTTTTTTTATTGCTGAGCAGGGCCTTTTATGATTTCTGTACTGCTCTGCAGGTGAGGGGACTGGAGGTGCATGGGAGGAGACACAGCTGGGAGAGATGATTACAAGTGACCAAAGGGATATTCCAGACCATACGATATCATTTTGGAGTGATGGCATTTGTTTTCCCAAGTCACCATTAAATCTGATGGACCTCTGCTCTCCTGGAGATGGCTGAGTACCAGTCTGGTCATGGGAAGCAGTGAATTAATTCCTTGTTTTGCATTACTTGTGTGCATGGGGTTTGCTTTTCCCATAAATTTGTCATTATCTCAACTCCTGGCTTTCCCATCTTTTACCCTTTCAATTCTCTTCCTGATCCTGCTGGTGGGGGAGTGGGCCAGTGGCAGCTGCCTGGGGCTTGGTTGCTGGCTGGGGTTAAACCATGACAATGTTTCACTGATGAAATAGAACCATCTGTACACTTGTACATACATGAAGTCACTGTAACAAAAGTCAAATTAGGTGAATTAATTCCAAAAAATCATATGGGATAATTAGAAAATTTTATGACTCATAAAAGAGCAGCAAGGGGAAAGCAAGGATCATTTCCTTTGGAGAGCATGGGGAGCATTTTAATTAAAACAATAAACTTTGTAGTATAGATTGGAGATAGCACTTTAACATACTAATACCTAAGTGTGAAGGCTGCACAATAATTTAAAGGTGGCAGTTTCGATTTAGTATAACTCTTTGCACAAAGAGATAGTGAAGAGTGTAATCAATTATCTAGTGCTGGGGGTTAACAAACAAGGCTGAAGTGACAGCAAAAGGCAATGCATGCACAGTGGAAAAGGCAAGTTTGCAAATTTAAGGGCTTAGATGCAAGAGCAACAAACTAAGTGAGTAATGGTGCATGCAGTAACAAAAATCAGATGCTGCTGACAATGACTCTTTCTGTTTGTGGCACTGAACATTGACACTGATGCTGAGTGCTTATTTGTAATGAAGGCCTCAATTGCCACGAGGAGGAAGGGAAGGTTTGGTATAGTTACATTGCTCTTTATAACAAGGGTATTACACACTTTTTATAACATGTGCATTAAGTTATCATGAACACCACTAATTATTAAATCAGGAGTGAGAGAGGGCTTTAAAAAATTATTGCTGTGATTGAGTATCAAATGCAGTGGTTGACTAAGTGCCATTTATGTTAGGCTAAGCCAGTGGTTATATTTAAAAAAAATGGAAATAGTTACAACAAATAAGTACAAGGTGGTAAAACAAGCAATCTTTCTCATAGACTAATCACAGAAAAACCTTTACTGGAACCACAGCAAGAAGAAAAAGGCTTAATATTTCTTACATTTCAGAAGAAAGCAAGTGAAGGGCCGGAGAAAGACTGAAAAATTGTGTGCACTTTAAATAAAGGCAGAATGTGAGGAAATAGTCCTTGCAAGTTGACTTTACTCTTCAGTAGCCTAATGCTCTTCCTCAAATATTGATGCTTTGATTTCATCAGAGGTAGCCTCTATTTATTTGTATTTCGCAAGATTGCATCTTTTTGCTCTTTGACATCAGTAGATTATGAAGAAAGCAGCAGGACTGGGGTAAAAACAGATGGTTTATACTTTTTTCTAAGATAGACATAGTTGCATGATAGAGATTCTGAAGAAGAGAAGCAAGTGTATTTTGCAAGCTTACTGCATCAAGAAGGAGCATTTATATATGGAGGGTGTATATATATGCTTGAGTGTCAAAAGTGGCTCCTTTTGTTATCCCAGTAAAAGGGTAGGGAACTGAATTTCTGATGGTTCTGATGGCTACTAGATTTAGAGAAAAAGTATAGAGGCTCACGTGGTTCTGAGAACTGCACCATTTCTTCAGATGGACAGTGATACAGTCTTCTAAGTTTGGGAAGAGGAACCAACAATGAAGAATGAGCATCTTCATTCAGTAGTAATAGAACATACTAAAAAGGAAAAGCATGCTGTGTATAGAAGGAATTGCTACGCGGCTTTAACAGGCACAGTATTGTCAGCTGAGTCATGTGGAGCTCCATTTCAAGATTCATTAACCTCAGAGCTTACATATATCTAGTTCAACAAGCTAATCTAAGTGGGTGAAATCCCTCTATAAGCATTAAGTTCCTGATTTAACATTTATGCTCATAGCACAGGTGCATGTTCACACATCCAGAATACCCAGGCTGGTTTAAATAGCCTATCTTTCAATCAGAAGTAACGAAAATCTGCCTCTGTCATTTGGTTGTATTGTAGAAACTAAAGAAAAGTACTTCTGTCAGTATTAAGGGTGTCACACTTTTGAATGTGTTGGAGATTATGCTCTTGTATTGCTTCTACACACTGTTGCAGAAGAAAAGCAGCTTTAGCTGAGGCTTAAGCAAAATACTTTCATTCCCTCAGAGTATATGTTCATCTAGACCTTTTAAAATTTGACATACTGACTCTTTTCACTTCTCATGTAACACTAAAAATGAGGCATATGTATTTTAAAATGAAACCCAAACACTGGAATTAAACAGAAAAGAAATGGCCAGTAATAAATATTTTAAAATTATGTAGCTAGCAATAAATAGGTGAGGAAAAAGGTCTGTGCTTTGCATAATTTCTTGCAGTTGTATTAGCTCTTAAGTCTTACTGTCTTTTGCCAAAATGTTGCTTTTATTCATATGCAGATATGGGTGTCCTAGAACATGAGTCCAACACAAAGAGTATGTTGAATGGATAAATGTTATGTTCGAGAGGTAAATCCAGTGAAACAATTCCAATTTGCTGTTATCTGAATGACCATTGCTTACTCCAATGTAGGCAGTTTCTGAGGATGAAGAACTTGCTTGAATTTTTTTACACCACTGATAATGATACCAATAATGAGGCAAACATTTAAAATGGCGAGCAAAGTAATAGTATAAACTGAAACCAGGCAGGTATAGATGGACAATGGCTGTTGCTTAATTTTCTGAGGGCAAAGTTCAAGAAGTTTGACTTATAGTGTCTTAACAGCAAGTAACTTGACTCTTGCCTGGCCTCAAACAGAAGCTGCCATTCACAGTGTCCACGTATAGGGTTCTGTGCCGAGATAGCATGAACTGGCACTGTGATTAAGATATCCAGCTTTTGCATGACAGAAGACCATAAATCTGTTTTGAAATCATGCATATCAGTGGAACATTTAGGGTATTTTTGGTGGCTCTGTGCAGCCTTCCTTACAATTTTTTTCATTCAACTTTGACAAAGTTTCTCTTTCTGGGAAACTGGAGTAGCATTAATTAATTTTGAACATTTAAAGCATCCCAGTAGGTTTATAGTCCTGGCTGCCAGGCCCTGACATTAGCCACTTTGGCAAGTCCCTGGCATTCCTAGTCGCAGGAAACCACAGGCTCTGCAGTGCCTTGGAACAGGGAAGCATAGGGTAAGTCTTTGCTAGCATAGGTGAACCCTTGACTAGGAAGGCAATGGTGTTGAATTCAAGCTGCTCACTAGGAGTGCAGCTTCTGCCTCAGGACATCATCTGTTCAGTAGATTTAAGGGGTTGTTCAGTAGCTTTAGCAGCATCAAAACCTTTGACTTTGAATTTTGACTTTTTTCCCCAACATGGATAATTCAGTAAGGCAGGTCCCAATCCTTTGTTGAGACTGACCTGCACTTAATCCAAGCATGAGAAATCTCAAAATGTGGTTTTGATTGCATACCCATAACTGAGGACACCACCATAATCACATGCAGATATTGGCTAATCACAGACTCGAGGTGTTGTGGGCTGGTTTTGTGTATGTGTGTTTTAAATTTCACATTATCTTGTGCCAGGAATTTACACCTTTTATTAGCATTGTTGAATTATAACAGTATTCAAAAGAAAATGCCTGCAAGTTATGAGTAACAAGGCTGAGGAAGACTGAATCCGTATTATATTCCTCTGAGACTCTGTATCAAGAGAGATTTTGCTGAATGTGAAGAAAAGTCATTTCACATAGTAATGCTGGCACCAAGCCCAGTTTCTTTATGGAGGTAAGATAAATGAAAATCAAGGTAGAGATATATTTATTTGATCATATAGGTTTTCTTTCCCTTTCCCCCCTTCTATATCAGCTTCTAAATAAAGTTATTAAAGATAATTCCAGCCCCTTTACTAAACCAGATTTTATTTGAAGGAAAAGTGGTCTGTGCTCCTGGGAGCAATTCACTATTCTAAAATGGCTTTCTCTGAAGTGTTTATTGAAATGGAGAAATTATCCCCCATATTCTCTCCATTTGGAATGGAAAGCTACTCTAATACAGTGAATGATCCAAGGAAATGAAGAGTGCAGAGCAAAAGAGTTTTTGATGAAAGTGTGGGAGAGACAGGCTCAGGAAGCAGACAGTAAAATCATTTGAAGAAATGGGAACATGAAGTGCAAGTGTGTGAAGAAATGATGATGACCACATTTTTCATTGGCAGAGTAATGACAACAATTTGAAACTTATTTGGGCAAGCACCATGCCACACTTTAGGATTTTATGCTGACCTTTTTGTAGGTCAACTTATTGGAAAGAGTATCAGGTTCCTCCACTTCTTGAGAAGTGTAAAGGTGTGAGTAAGACTTAAATTCTACTGGGGGAGTTCAGGAGAATTTATAAACAACAAAATATTAATGGTATATTTTAAGATCTCTGACATTTTCAGATATCTTCTTTATTAAGGAAAATAGTCAGATGTGAGATTCCATTAGCTTACAGTTTTCTGGCTTTGAAGCTGGGACTATGACTAGGTGAGGAAGGTCTCCTGGAACTGCTGTTGTGCAGGATAACAGTGGAGGTTGTACCATAAGACCATGCTCTACTCAGTATTTTTTCTATCCACAGTATTTGTCCTCTTAATTAAAGGATAATTTCCTGCTTATGGAGTACTAGTACTGTAGGGTCAGGAGCATGATAATCCTTGGGGATTTCTTTGTATTACCTTTCTTCAAACCTTAACTGGGAGCAACGAAAGATAGGTACAGATTTTGGAGGTCTCTATTAATAAAAACCATTTTGCACTACTACTCAGCATTCTGGGAAAGCTGAAATATTTTGAGACACCAGCGAGATAATCTCCCCTCACCTCTGCCTCCAAAAGGAAAATCAAATAACTTGATTGATGTCTATTTTTTCCCTTTTTATTTTTCTTCCCAATACACTTAGCAGGAAAATAAAGAATCTAGTGAATATTCTGTTTCCAAAGTATATCTAAATTTCTTTTCTATGGCTCATCTGCAAGGCAAGCACCCACTCAACCTTTGTGTCTGCCATGCCCCATGTCCTCTGACTAGCCCTACGTTTTATCCACGGTATCACTTGCACCAAAAGAGAGCTGGTCATTCGTGCTCATCTTACTTCTTGCTGTTTAAGCTCTGTTTGTCACCATCTGGCTGTGGCCAAACCCAGCTACCTGTTTGGACAGCCTTCACAGCCCTGCTGTTCAGTTATCCTGTTTTAATGACACCTCCTGTAACGCACAAGATCAAAATGGCATGCCCGTACCAAAGAAAATCCTACCTGAAAGAAGCCCCAGTTCCTCCAAATTATATCTCTTAAACAGGCAGCTTTTGTCTTCCATGTCTGCAACATTCTTTGTAGATTAGGGAAAATATTAATCCTTGGCATATTTGGGCATTCTTAATTGGCTCAGATGTTCATGTAGCTTTACAAGTATAAAAATTAGTGACAATTTCCTTTTAATTTAAGTTGTTAGAACTGAAATTCCCCCAAACTCTGTAAACAAAGCTCTAATTGCATGTTTCAGATCTGCTCATTAGTCTTATTCCTTTCCCTTTCATGAGATTATGACCACCTCAATTGATTTTCTTCCCCGTGACTCTGTATAGGACTTCTTTTTCTCTCCTAGGTTTCTGTTAACAGGCTTGTAAGTAACATTTTTGAATGTTTTTCAGGAAAACAAATAAGGTTTTTTCTGACTTTCAAGAAGACTAGTGATGACCATTTTTAGAACAGGATCATATCCTATAGGTGGAAAATGTTTAAAAAGAAAAATAAGGAAATAGGCAAGACATTGCTTTTGGAAGTAGGTTAATGAACATAAAAGATATTTTAGAAGTAAGGTTGAAAAAAATGACATCAGACACTGGCATTTGTCCTTTTGGAAATAAAATAAATTCTTCGCAATTTTATAGCACAAGAATTGTTTATCAAGTGCTTTATTTTTTTTCCTAAATTAAAACTTGAGTATTGTTACCTTAATTGATTTTTCGAGTGGGAAATATTAGTGAAATGTAAGGGTTACATTAGATTTATATTTTGCCTAATGCAAAATGTAGGGGAAGGAACATGTAAGGCAACTTTTAAATATTGTGGTGCTGTTGGCACAATGCTAATGATATTCAAGATATAATAGGTCTGTTTTTGTCATGTTGAAGTTCATGGAATTTTTATATCTGGTTAAGGTTACTGTTTTCCTGATTATTCCATTGATTTAAGCATTATCTGTACAATAAATTGTGTTAGGAATTATTACAGGTGTAGTAAAACAAGCATTGTTAAACTTGAATGGCAAAGATGTTTCTGTAGAAATGCAAAATTAATTGTTTCTTTTTAGTTAAAAAACAAAACAAAACAAAAAACCCAGCAGTTTTTGAGATGTCTAAGAATAGTAAGGAAAAGATTGTGGAAAACTTTGTTGATCATGGGAAACAAGCCAGAAGTCATAATAAAAGTTGTCATTAAAGACTCAATGCTTGACTTAGACAGATTTTAAGGACATTTGGACTGCATCAATTGTTATTCATGACTGCATCATCAGTAACATGCAATTGTGAATTTTGCCTCCAATGAAAATGGTTAATAAGATTATTGAGAAAAATCAGGAAAATTTAAGTAACCCCAAGTGTGTTTATGTGTCTGTGTGTCAAGGCTCAGTGAAAGTTGGCTGAAGACAGCTTTGTCCTCATGCCCTCTCTTTCAGTCAGTATCTTGTTGTTCACTTCATAGTGACAAATGAAAACATTTCATGGCAGCAACTGTCAAAAGCCCTCCTGTGAGCCCTGCATTTTCTTTCTCTTTCTCAGTTAAGAGCAGCCATGAAATATGACTTCATATCAGTAAGCTACAACTTCATGATCAAATAGGCTAGCTGTTAGTCACTGGCTGGTGGCCATTTAGGTGGTGAATAATAGGCTTTACTTAGCCATTTTTCACTGAAAGAGGAAATAAGTCTCTCTTTATAGGGTACCTCATATTACAAACATGGAATATTTATCTGTGACATAAGAGCCTATTCAAACAGTGCACTGTCAAACTTGCTAGGAATGGATGTGCTGGCTGATACATAAAAAAGTGCTTGGCCTGTATCCTGCTGGCTATGAAGGTTCCAGCAACTTTGTCTTTCCTGGCATCCATGTTATTTAGAAAAGAAATGTATGCACATTCAATTAATATGGATGGTACTGTTCTTAATAATTAGCAGCTGCTGGCAATTCGAGTGTTTTTCCTCTATTTCTCTCACCTGATCCTCCATCTTGTTTTACCTGTCTATACAGGACTTTCATTTAACGGAAAATAAGTTAATACATTTCTGTATAACTAAAGAGTGCTGCTGGGCTGGAAGTATAAATTTGAAGTGGGGCATAAAATTCTTCAGGGAATGAAAGATGTGTGCCCAACATTAGTGATAGTACTTAAAAGAAATCACTAATGAAACTTCTTGGGACAGGTAGGCTGTCCAGAACAGGAAATAAGAAATTAGTATATAAACAACCTAAAAAAAAAAGACATCTGGAAATTGTGAAACTCATTTTTTTGTACTATCACTTTTCTCTCTAATGAACACCCAGTGAAAATCCCTGTATGTTGTATTTTCTTGATGGTCACCAAAGTGAGTAAATTATTCTAATGAATGAAGAGTAATTTGGTATCAGCTGGTGTGATTAGGTTATTATTGATCATCCACTCTCAAGGCTAAGAAGTTTTGGGGCAGAATTCACTCTGTCAGGTTTCTCTTTGAGGCAGATTCACTCTGCTCTCCCTTGCTAGTTCCTGGTTCCTAGCTATGCAAAGGTTGAATATTCAGCAGAGGGTGACAAAAATGGTTGAGGAACTGCAGCATCTCTTTTAAGAAGACAAACTGGGAAGCTGTTGCATGTTCAAACTTAAGAAAAGATGAGTGAGAGTCATGTAAGAATTTGAAGGGACGATGTCAAGAGGATGCAGCTGGGCTCTTCTCAGTGGTGCCGAACAATAAGAAAAGAGATAATGGGAAGAAAGCGATTCACATGAAGTTCCACCTGAACTCCCTGAGAAAGAACTCCTTTACTGTGAGAGTCACTGAGCACTGGACCAGATTGCCCAGAGAGGTTGTGGAGTCTCCCTCACTGGAGATACTAAAGAACCATCTGGATGCAATCCTGTGCTATGTGCTCTAAGATGACCCTGCTCAAGCAGGGAGGCTGGACCAGATGACCCACGGTGGTCCCTTCCAACCTGACCCATTCTGTGATTCTGTGACTATGACAGCAATGTCTTTTTAATTTAGAAATATAATTATAAAAGGGAGAGTGGGTCTTTTGATAATAATGCAAAATTAATCTACTAGTAGTTCTCTTCCTGTCAAATTGATGTTTGGGGATTTTATTTTATTTTATTTTATTTTATTTTATTTTATTTTATTTTATTTTATTTTATTTTATTTTATTTTATTTTATTTTTAGTTGAATTATGTCATACTTGCCACAAGCTGATTTCTGGAAAATGAATCCAGCATAATATTTTATCTAACTTTGTTTCAATTTTGACTCAAGTCTTGGGAGTTTCAAATCACTATTTACATGGCTTTGGTGTTTCCTTTCAACAGCAGCATTAGGACCTTATTTGTACTTATATCATCCCACAAAGAGGTTCACCGTTTGTTTCATATCCCAGTCTGCCTTTTCAAAGGAGAGGGAATATTCTAGCCAAACTATCAAACCAAAATTTGATAGCTGGATAATTTTACTCAATTTTCAAAACTCCTCTTCTTATATCCTATATATAAACTTAACATTATCTCCTTTCTTTGTATTTTCTGTTAACCCTAAATGAAAAGTTGCTCATGAATCTCATACAGTACACCAAGCTAGTTTTAGTCACTTTAGGGTAAATTAAAAATCTGCAGGTTTCAGACTCTAATCCCTGTGAAAAATAAACACAATATAAAATTACCTTTGCCTCTGGTCATGCCATAATTTCAACAGGTATAATTTCTACAAACCTTTGCCTTTCAGAATATACTAGTCATTGATACTGTGCTAAAGCAATCTCTAATTTACAATACAGACCCCAAATTGATCAGGAAAGCCAGAATAGCAGCGGGCAAGATAGCATCAGCTGGAGCTCTGCTGTACGTCCTCAGTCTCTGTGATGGGGTGGTTACTTCAAACCTGACTAAATCATCAGACCTCAGCTGTCAAGAGCCTCAGTGCCTTCATGGACACTCACCACAAACCCTAGAGACAAAAAGCCTTGCATATCTATGCAAATTCATAAAGACAGTGCTTCGTCATGTTGCCAGCTTGAGTCCAGATAAGTGACAAGTCTGTGGTGGATAAATCATGGTGATGCTGCAGCATATAAAACTGTTCAGTGCTCATTCAGGCTAGGAATGGGATTTCTGGAATGAAAAATACAATGCTGACCTTGGTGTTAGAGTAAAGTTAGAAAAGCTTGAAACAAGCCCTGGAGTCGTGTGAACTGCTTCTAAACCTTTATTTTTTTTTTTTTTTCCCATGTGTCAAAGAGTCAGACTGACTCATAGCATTTGTTTTCCTTCCCAGTGTCCAAAGAGGGGTATCTTTGCTTTGGTGAAAAAAAAGGGCTTGATGCCTTTTTCTCACATTTAAAGTGAGGAATGGGCACAAAGGAAGAGAAAAAAGGGGAGGCATATAAATCAATCTTCACAATTGATAGTCAAAATTACACGTTCAGTAACACTGACATTTGTTTGCTTCAAGCTGTCGTCCAGTTTGTGTGTCTCAAATATTGCATGTTTAAATTAATTTACATGACTACATACATACAATTTCCAGAACACATCAAGGTTTTATATGATACTGCTGTCTGGACTGCTATGGCACAGAACTTTCACAAAGAGCTTTCACTTACCAGAAATCTTGGGAAGATGGGAAGAGTCCTACATCTTTCTTATATATGAATTTCTCAGACATTTCAAATATGGAGCCTTGTCATGTTCTTAACCACATCATTACTTCATGGATTAATTGCAAGCAACTCATCACAAGTGCAACTGAAATCTTCAGATTAGTGAGTATGAGGCATATTACTAAGGAGTTACACCATTACACCACGGTTAAGTTTGTTATGCTTTTAACCTGCCTTGCTTATGTGCCTCATGAAGCATCAGTCCTGAACTTTTTATTATTGCTTGTCTTTAGGCCTTATTATCACTGAAGATAGAATGTATGATATGAATATGAATATGAAATGAAGTAACTTATTTGCATGATCTGAGTGTATGTAGTACTCAGTGATGCAGATTTAGAAATTTCTGTTCTTGGTTTTTGCATAAGGTACCGAAGTAGCATATTGTGCCATGAAGTGCATGAAACAAATTTTGATCTTCAGGGTAAATACATATGAAGTAGTTTCTCATATTCCCTATGTGAAAAATAAGAATATGCATTAATTATGAAGCCATTTAAAATATTTTTAGCATATGCTATTTGCAGCATGGTGTAGTGTTTATTCATGATAATTTATTTTTATTAGCTTGGAAAAACAAATGACAGCCTCCTACCTCAAAAATCTTGACAAGTTAAATTAATTCCTTTGATTTTTGGTCAAACCTCCCACCTTTAGTTTCAAGGATTGAAATGCCAATTTCTGAAAGTAAATAATTTTAAAAATGCCTTTGCCAGACATTCAAATTTTTGTAGAGATAGAGATGAAAGGTATTATTTATCTCTGTGGGTAGTCAACTTTTGTGCTATAAACAAAATGCAGAGATAGTATGCTAATCTTGTCAGCTACACTTTAGAAATGCAGTTTTACCTGGTAAGGAAATTTCAAAGTTTAAAAATCTTGCAATGGAATATCTTATTTAATCTCCAACAGGATACTTTTCATAGTAATTTTGTAATCATTGCAATATTTAACCAAAAATGATGATGAATTACAAAATAATCGTTCTAAGGTTACTAAAACAGAAACAAACTCCAAATACTATTCCACTGCTTCTGAAATACAGAATATACTGTTGCATAAAGCAAGAAGGATAAGGCTACATTTGGCAGAAAGGCTGTTATGCAATGCGCTGAAGAGTGCACTCTATTTTGAGATATCATGAACATCTTCAGGTGCTACTGTTGTAAAACTCTGTGTAATTATCAGCTTTAAAGTTTTCATTCTCAGTCAGTCCTGTCACAGCTGAAAAAGATCTATACAGACTCTATCACTTAGGCAGTGATTTATGCTAGCTTTATCTTCAGTAAGCCAACTTCAAAACTTTGAACACCAGCAACAAATTCTCATGTTCACCTTCCTTTGATGGAAAGGAGACGGTCAACAAAATGAACTAAAGTAGCCACATTCACAAAGTGATTCTACACTATTAAAGATACGTGAGGTTGAGGGCACATTTAGTTAGACTTAGACTAATAAAAGGAGTGGGTAGGTAAATAAAGTGCTGAAAATAGTTTTATTTTCCATGGTAACAGCAAAATGCAGCTTTTGAGAATATAATGCTGGAAGAAGAACAAGACATAGGATAAAAGAAAATTTGAGCAATTAAGCTGAAGGCAGTGGTATAGTAGCAACTCCTTGACATTTTTATTAGTCTTGATACCTTGAATCATGGAATTATAATTCTATAATTCTAAAGTGTTAATTTAAAAAAAAAAAGGTATTTTTGTTTGAACTTTGCAAAGATTTGTAGGAATGACAGTGTAATTTAAAAAAATCACAGTGAGTGTTTGAGTACTTATCTATCACTTCTTCACAACATACAGAATATAGTGGCAGAATATATTTTTTTACAAATACACAAAATCTTTGTATAAGAACTACTCAAATTCTTAAGTCTGATGATGTCATCACACAAGGATCTTATATCGTATAAAGAATCAGAAGAATCAAAAAGTGTTTTTCTTCTCTGTTTCCCCCCCCCCCCCCCCCCCCCCCCAATACAGCTAAAATGTCTTCAGAAACATTTTAATAAATGTAAGTAGTATTTAAGTTCCCACAGAGCAGGACAACTGAAGTTTGTTGGCACGAGCAAAGTGCTGAGATTGAAGTGCAGAGGCTCAGGAGGCCCTGGTAAGTTATGTCTCCCGTCTTATTTATTTTCTTGTCCCACTAATTTGCAGCTGGCTTAAGTCACAATGGAAACACCATTTTCCCTCATCCCCATCACCTTCAGATTCATGGATGTTCCTTCTGTGTTCATCCTCACCAGCTCCCCTGAACTTTTCACAGAGGTTTAGTGCTTTCTTTTGCTTATGGAAGCTTTTATGTGTTATTTTGGCTTCAGCAGTGCATTGTTGAGAGGGCCAGGTAACCTAGAATTTATCTGATACAGACGAAAATTTTGGACTGTGTGTTTTTAAAGTTTATCAGGATGTGCAAATTTGTCAAAACTGCAAGCAACTGAAGACTGACACCTGTCTTAATAATATAATATTTCAGTTGTGACCAAAACATTATGAGTTTCTGCACTGTGTTTCATCTGTAGTCTATGTAAAAATATAGATAACTATATAGCTCAAGCTCACCAACTGGCACTTCTAAGTTATTCCCAAATGCTTCCTTAAATGCACTATTGTACCTGATAAGTAGACTTCTATTTTTGTGGATGTGGGAGGGAGACTTTCCTCAGATAAATCAGTCTTTATCGCCAAAGAGATCAGTGATCATACATCAGAGATCAAAGAGCAAACACATGGTTAGGGCATTTCTGTCATACTGAAGATGCTGGGTATTGCTACTGGCTTTAGTTTCACTGTCTGCAGCACATTTTCTCTTCATCCGTGACACAGTAAATGACCAAGTAGCTACTTATAAATTATTAAACCAATAACCTACGATGAAATAAACCTAGCAGCATGTTTGCTAGGAAAGGTTACCCAGTCTGTTGTGAGGAGCTGACTGGAAATAATACCTTCCTTAGTTATAGCCATTTTGACCTTTCAATTTTTCTCTCCATAACTATAGTTGCAAACAAATAAAATTTTAGACAAAAAAAATCAGGTGCTAATCCGTCTTATGATGAAGCCAATATTTTTAGAAAATACAATACTAATAATTTTCTACAGCTGATTTCATTCTAACAGTGCAGGATTTAGAGAGGTGAAAGAGTAGCCTGAGGCTTCCTAGGGGAGAAGCTACTGTCCTTTTCTAAGAATTATTATCACGTCAGCCTTAAGACTGCTTTGTAATACTGTGTCCACCATTAACACATCACTTAGAACTTTTTTCTGGAAAAGTCTGTGAGGCACAGAGCTACCGGGTTCCTTTGAAATAGTTGCTTCCTGAATGCCTTAATTCTTTACCCAATTATCTGAAAATCAGAGGTGGAAGTGTTTTCCACAGTGCTCTGGCAACCTAGAGACACAGGTTCTGTTAAGATTGAAGGAAACGTTCACATTTTCATGCAAAATACTTTTGGTTCTGGCCCTACATATGTTTCTCTGGTCAATTTTATCTGGGTTTTCTTTATTGTTACACTACTGCTGACTGGAAAAAAAAATATTGCTTCCCTATTTCCTAAATGTAACATCTCATAAGCCTTTTCCTTTTTATTATTGTAGTTATTTGTGTTTTAAACAATTCTATAATGATAGCTGACTTTGTGTCTGATGTGTGATATATTTTAATAAAAGTTAAAAGATGAACTGATAAAATGAATTGCAATAGCTAGCAGTAGTTTGAAATTTAAAAATATGAGAAATTGTGACAAATGCTTATAGAAATTTCTTCTTATAATTGATACATTTATGGATGATGCCTCTGTTATGAGTGCTGAAGTGCATTCTAGGTGAATTTATTATATTTTTCTTGAGCATCTGGTATGAATTTCTTGTCTTTTTCTTAAGCATCCAGTATTATAAGTTAATGTAATTTCATAGAAAAAGATTAAAGACATTACGGCTCCTGAAACTAGTCTGATTTTAAAACTTCAAGACCATTTTTTAAAAAAAATTGTGGTCATTCCTTTTTGGAACCATTCTTTGAAAAACTAATTCTCTTTTCTTCTTTTTAATTTTTTCCCCTCATATATTAACCTCATTTAGAAAAGAGAAGCTATATGGGAAACATATTTTTCTGGCTCTGAAATGGCTTTGTCCAGCATGGAAGAAAGCTGAATTGCTGCTACCTCAATTGTATTCCCAGGAGTATTTGATCTCAGATGATTCTTTAAGCACTCTGTAAATGAGATTCCTAGGGATGGTGTCCTCAACTGCATTTCAAACAGTGGGGTGTAGGGAGAAATAGGTAACTGTTACACAAAAAGAAACGATGAATAAGACTTTTTACAAGCATTGACAGTGAAAGGGATTTATTAGTGATCATTACTGACTGGGCCTGCTGAGATAAAAAGTGTGGAAAACCTTTATTATCTGCTAATTGCCTCACTTGGTTTTACATTGTAGAAATGTCGTTTTGCTTTTGCATTGCATAAGATCAAATTCTAGGCATTCATTTTCAAGATGTCCAGGCACTGTGTACATCAACACAGCTCTTCAACTTCCAAAGGAGCAACAGGGCTTTATTAAAACTCTCTTCAATATACAGAAATAGGACAGAAAGTAAAAAAGAAACTAATTTGCCTGGTCAAAAAGAAGACAAGACTCCCTGAATGAAGAGCTTTATGATTCTCCACATTTACTTAATAACAGCATTTTATGATTGTTTGAAGATAGGAGAAGGCTTTTCTGAAAAATGAGTCTAACTTTGGGTTGCTATTGAATGGAATAGATTACTACCTTGTAAGTTTTAATATTTTGAAGTTCAATAAAGGCACAGTCCAGTCCTAGTGTATGCAAAAAAAGTATTTTTTACAGGGTAAAAAACATTGATCATATAAATTCAGAAAAATTAAAAATGGATCTAATCTGTAAATATGTCTGTATAATACAATGCACAAAAGCCATCTTCTACTTATGATGCAACTGGTTTTTAGGCCTCTGGTGGAAAAAAATCCTGTGGGTAGGTACTTAGTTGCAGTGAAGAACAATAAGATGTTTTTGTATAACCCACTGTTTTAATTTGCTTATTTAATTCTTTGTTTCTGTGTGATAGCAAAGAGTTAATGAATAGTCAGTTTATAATTAGAAAAGGGAAATTATCAATTTAATATACTATTTTTAACTAAGAATTTATTTTAAAAACTTCCTTTGCAATGATGTGGGTACTTCAGTGATGTGACCTCCAAGACCTGAAAGGTGGACTTTGTTCCTGTAGTGCTGACTCAGGGTTTTATGACAAAAATTGAATAGCTGTAGCTATCAAGTTCCATAAATTTAATCTGAAATAATAATAGAGCGTTTTTAAGGATAAATATTGCTTGTTTTTGCCACAGGTCACACTCTGCCTCTTCACTGAGGCAGTGATGGGGGTCCCATGCAGTGCATAGAGGTTTTGCTCTACTGCTCCTTCTCTGACACCTTTCTCCTGTGTGCTGGTGTGAATTCTCCACAGGTTGCAGAGCCCAGGGGTCTGTGCAGCAGAAGAGAGAGAAGTGGGCATAGACATTGTGTGGGTGTGGGTGTGTGACCGTGGTGGTCACCAGTGAACATCAGACTAGACTAGCTGGGATGTAGGCAACCTAGTGTTGGTTTGGCAGTCCTAACAATTTATGGATGTTTTTATGACTCTTTTTGAACTGGTTTGTGGATCCTCCATGTAACGTGGGTAATAGGGTCTCAGCCAGTGTTTTCAGCATGTTCAGGTTACAGTAAGGAAGATATATTTGTAACAGATTCTACATGGTTTGAACACTTAATATTTAGAGGTGAAATTTTTTTAAAACCAAAGTTTATCTCACAGATATATCTTCTAAGATACTCATGCTTTCCTGAGATGCTTATTTCTTTTTAAAAGGGAAATTTAATACATGGACCGTCCTTTCACAATACTTGTTAAACTTTTCCATGGGCATTTACTCATCTCTGCCATGATCAGATTTCTTCTTCAAACATTAAATATTAAACTTCTGGCATTTTCATTTCATGAATTTAGAAATGCATTAAACCAATTTTAAGTGTCTGTGCAATATCTGCCAAATGTTTAAACCATCAAATCACTAGTTGATGAGGAAATCGGTTCTCCTCTTAAGTGAGAAAGATAAAGGAATTACTTTCTTCTTTTAAGGTTCAAATAAACAGCCAGCATGTCATGTTTTAACCTTAGTCAGCAACTAAATACCATACAGATATTTGCTCACTCCTCTGCCTCCTGGAGAGTGGCATGTGGAGTAGAATCAAATCAGAACCAGGTAACACCCATGGGTTGAGATAAAAACAGTTTAATAATTGCAATAAAATAAATACTACTACTAACAAGAGCAACAGCAGCAATGTAATTACAATGAAAAGGGAGATAACAAAAAGAGGGATAATAAAACCCCAAAAAGACGAGTGATGCACAAAACCATTGCTCATCACCCACTGATGCCCAGCTTATCCCTAAGGAGCGATTTATCCCTCTTGGCCAACATTGCAGTTTATAAACTGAGAATGATGTTCTGTGGTATGGAATATCCCTTTGGCCACTTTGGGTCAGCTGTCCTGGCCATGCTCCCTCTTGGCATCTTGTGCACCTGTTCACTGGCAGAGCATGGAAAACTGAAAACCTTTGACTTACAGTGAACACTGCTCAGCAACAACTGAAACATCAGTTTGCTATCAACATTATTCTCATATCAAATCCAAAAAACAACACTTTACCAGCTACTTGGAAGAAAATTAACTCTATCCCAGCTGAAACCAGGGCACAAGGAAAGAAGTTACTGGTTTAGAGTGAATTTTTACATCTAGTCCTTGATGAGATAAAATTTTTAAGGATGTAACCAATGCATGACTGAACTGTACATGCAGAACTCTAACAATTAATATTGGGCAAGAGTCAGCATGCTTCCTTAATAACAGAGATACTTTTCATTGAATTGCTGCCTTTTGCACTCTTATTTCCTAAGGTTGCTAAATAATCGAGTGGCTAAAACAGAATTTTACTGTGGAGCAGAAATGTGGTGGCTGAGTGATACCTAGGAGTTATGGCATTATTCTTTAATTACTAGTGACCATGCAAAGTCAGCTGAAGTGAACTCTGCTGGTGATGTGGCTTAATTCTTGTTGCCTCTGAGAAATGATATTGTAATGATCATTACTGGTAGAAAAAAATTATCTCAGTGACTTTAATGGGTTGTCCTACAGCTACAAGCCATTGATCTTTTATGTGCTTGGAACGAGAATGACAACTGGATTTTATCCTTTATGTTTTGCAGCTATTTCAGTCTTTCAAATTACAAATAATTTCAGGGTTTTATTTTTGTTTGTTTGTTTTTGTTTGTTTTGTTTTTTGATATTTTTATTATTGTTTTTTCCCCCCAAGCACCACCGCCTATGAGCTTTTGGGATAATTGTACTCTTAATATTCAATTGTGACTGTTGAAAAGAGAAAGGAAATTAAATGCAATTTCTGGTGAAGAAAAGCAAAGAATAAGAAATTATATATTAGTCAAGGGGATGGTAGAAATGAAAAATTACTTTTTTTCTTGCAAGGAATTAGAGAAAATTATATAACTGAATGCATCTTTTAAACAAGTTTATATAAATCAGACTGAGATTAGAAATCTCTTTTAATTGATGATCTATGCATCTGGAATCCACTCGTGAAGCCCAAATGTGCTGAAAAACATCATTGAAGTTTAAATCTTTACTTTTAGTTACTCGTCCTTGACTTTGTGGACAGTTACACTGTATTGGGTAAGTTATATAGAGGATTTTCCTGCTCATTTTTAAGTTTGTTTGCAGTGTAATATTTGCAAATTTTGCTTTAAAGACTGAAATTTTAATTGGCTTTTCTCTTGCACTAATTCTATTAGTAATCAATGATTCAGAAATATCAACAAACTTATATTTGAAGTACCTCACTTCGTGAGGTGACATCTAATTTTTATGCTTCCCAATTTACTTGGACATGAAGTTAAAATTATTGCAGTTTCTTGGAAGACTCAGAAGAAGCGTCTGGAACCTGATTTGGGAAAATATTTAGTGTTCTGTGGCACTTCACATTGAAAGTACATCCCAAATGCCCTTGTGCAGACTACAGCTCTAACAAGCACCCAGATCAGCTGCCAGTCATCTGTGGAAAACCAGATTAAGGTCTTGATGGCAAAAGTCAGAACTGCCAAATCCTGACTGCTGTTTACTGTAAAAAGTTTGTTTATTCCTTAAATGTACCTCTCTGTCAGAGTGACTGCACAACCCCCCACAGCTGAGGAAACAGGGCTTTTGGCAAGAAGCAAGTTCTGTCATTATGACCCTCATGTCACTATCTTGTGACTTGTTTCTCTCCTTTGCACTGAATCCTTTATCCAAATCAAGTCACTTTTCCAGGAAATCACTGAGTTTATACTCTTTGCTGAAGCAATAATATTCCTTATTCAATTTACATGTATTTTTTTCCACCCGTCTCTTGCCATTTCTGTGGAAAAACTTCTCTGATCTATTTTTAACTTGCTTTTGGGTCACACTCAATTCTGTTCCCTTTTTCTTTCTCTTCATTTTTCAAGATTATTGTCTGTCTACCTTGTTACTTGCTACCTTGTTACTTTCTTTGTCATTTCCTTTTTTTTGTGAATTAAGTTAATCAATTTCTTGAAGTGTAATGAACGCATTTGTAATTGAGTTTATGCATAGGGAGCTGATTAAAGGCAAAATTAACTGCCTCTGAAGGACAATCCTTATTAAAGTCCTTAGCCAAATACCAATTTTCAGATTTTTACGTCTTTACGTATTTAATGCCAGCTTCACTTCTGGCATGCTTATAAGTAGCATTAGGGTGAACTGCAATATGCTCTGGACTAAAATTTTTGTTAATAGGTGCTTCCAGTTGGTACATAGGGAAGAAGAAACATGAAAATAAACCTCCACAAACAATTCAATATGGAATTCTTCCCAGAGAGGTCGATTTAGCTGTTCTGAAACACAAACTGGAAAATCCTGTGGTGATATAAAGAGAGGAGGTGAGTGAATACTCTGAGCATGAGCTTGTTGTTTGTAATTTTGACTTGTTCTTTTGATCAGAAAAGATAGGTGGCAAAGAATAACACTATGTAATGGTGAATAAATGAGAAAGGAGCAGTTTATAAGATTTTCCAGAAGTTATCTGGCTTATCAGACAGCAGATTTCCTTTAGTCTCTGATGGACAAAAACTTTTGTACAGTAGCATTTTCTCACACTCCACAGCCCCCCTCACACCCCCAAACCCCAACCAAATGACCAGCTAAAATCTCTATAGGATTACTGTAGTTCCCCAGAGGTTACTTCTCATGCAATTTACTCAGTAAACCTACTAATGAGCAGGTTAAAGAATCTCTATGTAGCTTAAGAGAAATTGAGTAGATACATTTGTATTTAGCTTGAAAAGAGCAAAATTACTCTGGAGATGTCATACTCTCCAGGGCTGCTCCTGTATGTCTCATGAAGTTACAGAAAAACTGGGAAGGTGTCAGATAAGAACTATTCTTGTTTCAGAGTCCTCTTATCCTGGGTGATTATAAACTCATTTTTGTGTAAAGATTTTTTTTAAAGCACTTCTCTGATTTCTGATTTTTGGAGAGCCCTTTCATTTTTACCTTGGTTTGTTTCCCATTTAAGACTGCGAATCATAAGAGAAGCATTAATCAACATTGACTTTGATACCTGGAGATTATTAATGCAAAGTGTATGACTTAACTGTCAAGACTCTAATGGAGCTGTGCAATGCTAGGCTGTATTTCACAGAATCAGAGAATTGCTATGGTTGGGAGGGACTTCTGGGAATCATCTTGCCCAACCCCCCTGCCAAGGCAAGGCCACCTAGAGCTGGTAACACAGGAATGTATCCAGGTGGGTTTTGATTATCTCCAGAGAGGGAGACTCTGTGACCTCCCTGGGCAGCCACTTTCAGTGTTTTGTCACCCTCAATGCAAAGAAGTTCTTCCTCATTTTGAGATGGAACTTCTTGTTTTAATTTACGACCATTGCTCCTTATTCTGTACCTGGGCATCACCAAAAAGAGTCTGGAAACATTCTCTTGGCACCGGCTTTTGGGATATTCATATACATTAATGGGATCCTCTCTCAGTCTTCTCTTCTGCCCAGCTAACTAAACTGGCCCAGCTCCCTCTGTCTTTTTCCCTGGAGGGATGCTCCAGACCCCAACTCATCTTTGTGGCCTCTGCTGGACCCTCTCCAGAAACTCCTTGTCTTTCTTGTGCTGAGGAGCCCAGAACTGGACACAGTATTCCAGATGTGGACTCACTAGGGCTGTGTAGAGGAACAGGATCACCTCCCTCCACCTGCTGGCCACACTCTTCCCTATGCACCCCAGGATACCACTGGCCACAAGGGCACTGCCAGCTCATAGTCAGCTTGTCATCCTCCAGGACCCCCAGGTCTTTCACAGAGCTGCTCTCCAGTAGGTCAGACTCCAACCTGTGCTGGTGCTTGGGGTTATTTCTCCCCAGGTGCAGGACCCTGCACTCTCCTGTTGAACTTCATTAGGTTTCTCTATGTCCAGTTCTCCAGACTATTCTGTCTGTCTCCATCCTATTTCTATCTGTCTGGTTTGTTCAAGGATAGTATCAAACAGCAGTCTCCCTGGCTACCAACACAGCTTACAGTTCTGGGATTCTTCCCTTTCTTTCAAACAGCTTCATGCTTTAGACTTGCAGAAATTTATAACCTAAGGGAACAATACTTCAAGGTTAATTCAGTCAGCCTTGACAATCCACCTCCAGAAAAATTGTACATTACCCTATATAAGAACAGCTGTGATATGGCAGAGGCATTAAATGTCGCAAGTATTTCAGATGCTGTATGAAACACTTATATTTTTATTTTCTCTCCACACTCCCATATTCCTCGGGAGAACTGGTTCCCTTTGAAATTTTGTTTGTTTGTTTGTGTGTTTTTTACCACAGTGAAATTTAGCACATGTAGGTAAAACGTGATGGTGTAAAAGCAAATTATTTAACATACCTGGAATCACACATATACAAGGAGAAATAAACTTCTGTCAAATGACACTGACAGGATCTTGTGGTTTTTGTTTGGATTTTTTTTCCCCAAAACTGGAAAAATAAACGTTTATGGCTCATGGCCATAAAAAAATGAGAGTGAGGCTGTATTTGGCTTCCACAGAAGATAGGAAGTTAACTTTTGTATTTAAAATGTGCTTGAACAGACTGTATTGATATCTGAGTTAACTGACAACACAAACAGGAAAGAGTATTATCAACTCACAATTAATTTCTCTTCTAGGACAGATGGATGCCAGGTACTGGAGCTAACTCTGTTCCTGATTCTGGGACTCACTAAATTAACAGAGTTGTAAGGAGTTCAGAGTGCAATGCCCAAAAATGCTTTCTTATTGCAATTGTAAGATAAGGGTGGAAAAAAATTAACACAGGTTCCTATTTATGCCTATGAGTGTAGAAAGTAGAGGCAGAAAAAGCCTCAGAATACAGCCTCTTAGGCTCAGGATGTAAAGTCTACTTTCTAACAAATTGTTTTTCCAAGTTGTTACATGAAAAAGTTGTGTTTTAGGTATAGGAATTGATTTAGGTACAGGAATTTGCAGCTCTTTGAAATGTGGCAAAAGCAATCTTGTTATTCAAAAGAGAAGACGCCCACTGAAATGCCAGAAGCATTCAGAAGTAGCATTATATTAATCCTTAAAGTTCTGATTAACATCTCTGTAGCCCTCTGCTTGTACAAATGGTAACTAGTGCAGTAGAGAATAAAATGTCTTTAGTCCTTGAACTAAAATATAGCAATTTCTATATGTAACCAGTGCTTTTAAAAGAATACTTATTTTGCTTTACATTGCTGTTATAAGCACTCAAACTATGGCAAGGTAGTAACAATAATTTTTCAAAACACTTAAATTTTTCATGTGCTCTCATCTGATTATATGCTAAAGCCACGTATTAGATAAAGCAGATAAACTCTAGCATAAATGTGGAATAGAGTCTCCTTGATATCTACTCTTACTTTTTTTTTGGACTGGGTATCTACCGTGGTATTGTACAATGTAATGTATGAATCATTAGAACAGTGTGCTTTATGAAAAAAAAAAAAAGGATGCATATTTGTGTGATATTTCCCACCATAGTACTTCAGCCCTTCTTTAGAACTTGTTCAGAATCTTGTTTCAGGAAATATATCAGAGATTGCTACAGCTGATGAAGTTATTATTAGCCAGTTATGGTTTCTTTGACCAATTAACATAGACATTAATGTGACTTTCCTTTTGTCTTTATTCTGTTCTGTATATGAAGTGAAAAAAAAAAACAACGTTTAAAGTTTTATATAACGAATATTTGATTTTGGTTATGGATAGTTTTCATGAACCTTATTCTGCATGAATGATAAATTTAAATGTTATTTACCTAGGTCAAAAAACCTTGTTGTGCATGAACATTATCCACTCAGTGAAGGGGTTGAGCTGTCAGCCAGATGTGTATTTTGGATGATTCCAGATTCAGTGCTATATTGGAGGACTAAATAAATCCCATAGGCTTAACTAACAAAAATGTATTAGTGAGATGCAGAACTACTGACCTAAGTGAGCCTGTAATCAGACATCACAGAGTGCAGTAACTGAGGAATTATGGAAGAGAGTGTTGATTAGGGTGAAATGAAGTTAAGCATGGAGATTAAAGCTGGTCCAAAAAATTTTAGAATCTCAGAGATTGTGTGATAAGATGAAATGCAGTTTCTAAGACATGCACATTCGTGCCTCTGAGTTCCTGATTTTCTGTGACAAGGCCTCCCAGACCTGCATTTCCACCACTAATCATTTAAATTTCATAGCTCAGTCCCACCTACTGAGAGAGCGAGCCCTACAACTCCATCCAATCCACTGTTTCAAAAGCTCAGGCTGTCAAGCCTATCATATCCCCATAGTTTTTCCTTCTCCTCCCTTGATACATCAGAAAGTGCATAGCTGGATGCTTCAGGCTCTTGATGTCATACATGTTTTCCACCTTCCATTTTTCTATTTGTACAGCCTGTCAGCTTTTTTCACTATTTCAGTAAAGTGCAGTCACTGTTGATAGCTTTGGGACCCTCCAGCACACACCCAAATTTTGCACTTTTTTGGGCTGATATCTGCCTCTGGATGTTGAAACCAACCTCAAACTACTCTGCTTTGCATTCTGTTTTACTCAGGCTGTTGGTAGTTTGAATTTCTACTGCAATCTATTTTGGGAATGTGTGATAGGATTGATGTAATTTAAAGCTTAGAAATTGTCTCCTACCATTGAACTACTGAAGTTTTGTATGAACTTCAATGTGTGCACTTGAAAACTATTAAAATCTGGGGGGAGACTGTCATCTAGCATGACTCCCTGCTGACTGGGGCTTTGAGCTGGACCCCTGTCCTCTTTCCTTCATGTATTTTTTTACTTGTTGATATGGTTTCTCCTGTTGCAGACGAGCTGTATTTTTAGATATGATGCCCTCTTGATGTTTCATGCTGAGTCTAAGAAACAGCAGCTCCACTAATTGTAATTTCTCCTTTTCCCCTACTGACTTGTCCTCATCATAAAAAAAAAATGTTTCTTGGAGGTAGGCCAGTAGTGAAGCTGACAGTCCCAGAAGCCTCTTAGCAATACTCCTTCAATGAATTTCCAGGCGCAGTGACCGCAATGCAGTAGAGCAGATTCTTTAGACAAGGTCAGACTGGTATTCAGCAGAATGCAAATAGAAATTGTAACTCAGCACAGACATATCTCACTCTGTCACATGTGCTGCCTGCTGACAAATTAATAACTCTTTCAGGACTTAAATGCAGATGTTTTTCAAGGCTGCTCACTACTTTGGTGGCAACTATAATGCTCTTTGATATACCTACTGTATACATTTCTTTATCATTATGAGGTGAATCACTGAGCAGGGAACAATTACTGCCTAACTGCTCATATCCCACTGAGTGTTACAGTGGGTTGGTGTTAGTTCACAGTGCTGTCTGCAGGCTGTCCATATATCAGTGGTTTTATATCAGTGGTTTGAAAAGGAACTCATGAGCTGCTGCATGATGTGGGCAAAAGCTGTGTTTTCTCTCTACCTGTCTTACAAAGATGAGGTCATCATACCAGTGGCTGGGCCAGAAGAGTGATACTGGAGTGTTCCATTCTGCCATCAGTTACTACTTATGGCAGTTTTAGGAAATCGTGCTGGTGTTACTTTTGTCTCTCTCTGCTTCTGTTCTGTGAATCACAGTACCACAATACCCCATGCAGGGAGTCATTTATGTTTTTCAGGAGGTGGCATGTGAACTCCTGGAATGTATCAGCTGCTGACTTAGAAATATTCTTACCATTCTTACAATGCTTACTGTAAAAAAAAAAAAGCTTCTTCAAGCAAATCTGGATGAGGGCTCACAGGTGGAAAAGGGGAAGATTTCCCAGTACTGCTTGTCCTTCGCTTTATCTGTGGCAAAGATCTGCCTTCAGGGGCAGACCCAGAGAAGAAAGTGCAAAAATGTGTGTATAGAGAGGCTTGTTCAAGATTTGTGAATTTCAGGCATGTGCTCTGCCGCATCCACACGTTAATCACCAACCATGTGTTGAAGTAGAGAGGTTTTTGCAGTAAAATCTTATAGTAGGGGGCCAGGGCCTTGTCCAGGACAAAAATTGGAAAAGAGACCTTTCCCCCAGGTAGTTGTAGACACAGTTCTTTGGTGGTGATGGTTGGACAGCTACTCAAGAAGAATAGGGAAGCTAAGGAATAAGAAAAGGCCTGAACATATCTGGAAAAACCTTGCTTTGGAGTTTGACCCTGTGCTAGATTTCATTTTCCTTAATGTGAAAAGTCTTTCAAGGCTTGCAGAGCAAGATGTGAGTAGTTACTTCATGGTGTTGTCTACTACATAATTTACCCAGGTGCAAAACAGGGGCCTCTGACTGTACAAGGGCTGATTGCAGTGCTCAGGAACAGGGCCAGACACACTTGGTGCTCCAGAGGAGAAGGGAGAATGAGGAAAGAAAATGTTAAGAAGACAAAAGATGTATGAAAATAAGAGAAAGCAGCAAAAGAAAGAAGAAGCACTGAAGAGGAGATAGATCTGAAAAGGTAAAAATGACAACTAGTCAGTACCATGACAAAAAATGAAATGAAACAGCAGAAAGAGGCACATGAGGCTTGGGCTTGGAAGCATGCCACTGAATCTCATGTTTCTTGAGAATTCTGTTAGTTTCCTTTTACACTAGCTTAGGATGGGAAGGTTTCTGCCTGGTACAATGGGGTAAGTGAATTAAGGCAGGATTGGAAGGCAATGGATTGTTCCAGTCTGCTCTCCTCCTATCTGGGGAAATCTTGGAATGAAATTTCTTATTTTCCATATGACAGCTTTATCTACAATGGATTTTTTAAAATTTAAATTTCACCTATGTTCCAAGGAATATTGTAGCATGTGTCAAGTGAGGAAATTCTGAAGCTAATCGGGTCCAATAAAATACTGTGAGGGTAAATACATATTTGTTAAACATGTTCTCCAAGAGATGAGACACAGATGTACGGCTGTGTCATAAGTTTCACATGTTGCAAATGGACACAAAATTACATTCCTACTTCCAAATGATATTTATACTGTTGCAGTAGTACTGTTTCAATTGACTGTTGCATTATATTCCCAGAGACAGTAGAAGCATATATCAGCAAACAATAATGTATAATAAATTGAAGATTATGGGATAGACATGACCTGCCTTGCTCATCTTCAAGTCAAAGATCAAGCAGCTATGTATTGAGAATGTTGATTAATTTTTTTTTATGAATACAGAAGTAATTTTGAATGAGTGAGAAGTCTACACATACATGAGATCTCTGTGCAAGCATTTCTCAGAAGAAATCACAGAATCATAGAATATTTTGCTTTGGAAGGTACCTGCAAAGATCCTCTAGACCAACCACCCCTGCAAGGAGCCGGGACATCTTCAACTGGATCAGGTAGTTCAGAGCCCTGTCCAACCTGACCTTAAATCTTTCCAGGGATTGGACATTCATCAGTTCCCTGGGCAACATTTTTCCAGTACCTCACCACCCTCGACATAAAAGATTTCTTCCTTATATCTAGTTTGAAATGACACCAATGTTCTTTCTAAAATTTGACATTTTCAAGAAATGAAAAGTGATTGTAAAAATGATTTACTGTGTAAATATAATATATGATGTAAGTTCAATAGGCTAGAGTGCACTTCATTTTTTTCAGCTATGAAAGCAAAAATAAAAATCCATTCCAAAATTTCTGAAATGTGCTTCTAGTTTTTGAGAAGAATGTTTGTCTGCAAGTCACATTCGGTGTACAACTCATGTTCAAGGTGAGTAATATTGATAAATGGGAAGGTAGATTCTTAGTGAAAGAATACAAAAGTCAGAATGCTCCTCAGTTCTCATGTCAATAGCTTTAGTAATCTAATTGAAACAAGCTTAATGGCACTGGTGTATTTTTCTTGAATTAGAATGTAAGAGTAGGCAAGGAAAAATAATTTTCTATGTCTCCAGGATATTCTGTTCAGTTTGAAAATGACAATAATAAAACAAAAGCCTATATTGTCTTTTCTTAAAATGTATGCATTTAAGTGCATTTTTCAGGAAGTAAGTCTTATCTTGCTTTTACTGCTTTAGACTAGCATTGTTATTTAGGCCCATCAGTAATAAGTTTTGACAATGAATGTAACTGTTGTCTTCTAAGTTTTGAACTTTCAAATCCTATTTTTTTATTTTAAGAAACTAGGTATTTATCAGTTAACAGAGCATACCAAAGACATTATTTTTTTTGGGATAAATTTCTACCACTCCTACAAATTATATAGATTGCAATGAAGTAACCTGATTTATTCTACTCAAGCAACCCAGTGTGAAATAATGTCTTTTTAAATTTTTTTTTCCTTACTCTGTCATGAAGAATGGTAGGAGGAAGGTATAAATAAATAACAAAATAAATAAATAGACATAACAAAAACCAAACCCTTGATTACTACTCACTCTTGCAGTCATTGTAGAAAGCTGCTATATTAAGAAACAGGGAGCTTGACAGTGTTGATTAACTCTGTGAGCGCAATTAAATATAATATTTACGCTACAAAATCACATTAGCAGTTCACTTTCCATAAGTTTAACTTTTCTTTCCAGCTAACTAATCATACATATTATTTTGGCATCTTCATAAGAAAGGAAATGGAATATATGATGCTTCAAAATTTTCCTACTGAGTAATTTTGTGCCAAAACTAAAACACACAATCTTCTGAAAGTAAATTAGATGCGCTATAACAAGAGAAAAATTCAGATCGGTCAATAATTGTGGTCATATTGTCAGAGAATTTTTGAGTTTTCTGGCCTAGAAAAGATAATGAAATTATAGGCTCAGTGAGAGGGAATGGGAATGGATCCCGCTTTTTTTTGAACAGTAAAACAGATTCTGTGCAAACTTTAAATTAAAATGCATCCCACATGTTTTGGGGCTGGGGTGCTTAAATGTGAGTGAAGGGAGAGAAAGTAGTAGTGCATAGTCAAGTGTAGTAAAGAATAGAACACATTTTCATTTCTAAATTCTTTTTGAATTATTTTTGAATTAGCTTAGCTAATACGATGGCAATCAGAAAGATGTATTTTTTCTGGAATTTTTTCACAGTGGCTGTAAAATGCAGGGTTTTCAGCATGGATAGTTAGCCTAAATTGTTCTTACTGTACACTTAAAATGTATATAGCAATTCACCTTAACTTAATTGTTTTCTTTCTTTAATAACTGAAAACAGATATTTAAAAGGGGCTCTCTCCTATGAATAATGTATATTAGAACAAATTATGCTTTGTCATTATATATATATGGCATTTGTTGACTACTTAATTTCTGTCTTTTAAAATTTATCCAACACTTATGAAAGAAGAAAAGCCTTGAACAGATTAGATTTGATTCTGGCTTCCTCCTCTTGAGTCCTAGCCATCATGTTTAAAATTGAACTTTTATTAGAGATCTTTAGAATGTCTAATAGAAATCAAGGCTTTAGATACATTAAATGTCCTTTGAATTCATTATCCACAACATCATTTAATTTTGGGGAGAAAAGAAGACAAATACCTTTGTACCTTGGTTGGCACTATGGCAATAAAATCTTGACTTATTTGGGAGAGTATTGGTCAGGATCTACATGTTATGTCAGAACCATATTGGAAATATATTTGAAACAAAAATTGATTTTATTATGTGGTATATGTTCTTGCCTCTTCATTTACCAATTGATTTTCATGACCTGCTAAGTGATTGTGTTAAAAATTTTTACTTTTTCAAGCATTAATATTTATTTTGGTTTTAAAATATTATTATGTGAACTGGTGTATTTGCAAAACTCTTGCTTGTAAGGTACTTTTCAACCAAAATGTTTATTAAAAAAAAAAAAAAAAAAAGAAAAATTTAGCACATAAGAATCTTGGCATTATTTTTGGCTGAGTTCACATATGTTTTTCACTGTTTATTAGTTGTACCTGATAATAACTGTTTGCTTTATTTGCTTCTACCAATTATTTCAAATATTCAGCACTTTCTCTTTGCTTGGAACTAGTTAAGACTAGACAATCACTTCCTGGCCAGGAAAATTCTCTTCTCAGGGGGCATACATCAGTTGTCCTTGGATTAGATGACATGTTCCAGGCTCAGTTAAACTGTGATAGAAATAAGACTGTAAATGAAGTACTATTGCTTACTCCTGGTTAATACCATATTATCATTCCAATACTTTTTTTTTAAAAAAGAAATTCACTACTTTATGACTGTCTGATTGTGACTTTGAATATTAATATTATGTTCTTATTGAATCCGTATCTTGTGAGAAAAGCAAAAGTACTTTTACTTAACAGAAAAGCATCTTTTTCAAAATTGAGAGTAGGTAATGTGAATTATTTTTTCTTTATTCAGGTAATGAGATGTCATTCTCAAAACCCATACTATCTGTGAGAATTTGATGTTCAAGAACAATGAAAATGTATGAATCTGTGGTTTGATTCACTATGCAATCTTTCTTTGACTCCTGGGTGGTAATTGAAAAGGTTTTTCACATTTTCCACAGATTGCAAGTTCTCACTGTTGAATCTGACACTGCTGGATTTGTCTCTGGCTTTTTTTGGTCTTCTGGATCTGCTAGCACTTAAAATCTTGTGGTGCTCTGCTGTCTTCACAAGATAGAACCTTCAGTTTCCCAATAAATATCTTTCAATAAGTAGTAATGACCTCTATTCTGGACCTAGGACTCACAAAGTTCTTTTTTTTGTCATGGGCCTAGGTGATTGACTCAAATGAATGTTCAGTTTTCCAGTTTTGTTCTTCCATTCATGAACTCATCTCTTTGATCCTGAAATCAATGAAGGACAGTAGCACTTAATGGCTATTAGATATTTTAAATTATTATTATTTTATTTTGTTGGGTTTTTTTCCATGTAACATGCACATATGCACTGTCTCTGGAATGTATAGCATTCTTTTACTGGAGAGCCAGTTGGAATCAGAGTTTCAAGAAAAGCAACACCACCCACTACTAGATTGTTTCTGTCTGTTTTTTGCTTAGTTGAGGGTTTATTTTAATTTTAATACTATATGGTAAATTTCTACCTCGATTACTGGTACCAATCAATGTAGAACTTGATATCCTGATTTCTACCTTTAAGACAACAAGTTTTCCTCTGTGTCTTCCTCATCTACCTTGAAAAGCCACATCTGCTTCTGAGACTTTATTCTGGAATATTAATGGTGGGTGTGCTCGTTACCCCTGGGGGAGGGCAGAGTCAGAGAGGTTTTTCTCTATGAGAATTTCCTCTGTGAGTTGGTGGGACCAATTGGAGGCTGGGTTGGTTGTTGACAGCCTGAGAAACCAATTGGAGAAACTTAGTTTGCTCCGTGAAAACATATTTTGAAGGAGGTAACCTGGAAAAAAGCTCTCTCTCTTTTCTGGCAGCAGTGCAGGTAACTGTGCCTGCCTGGCTGCACTGCAGGCCTGCGGGCCTGGCAGGGGGCAGGGCCAGGGCCAGGGCCTGTCTGGGGAGCTGGCATGGCCTGGAAGGGACAAGGGGTGACCATGGGCAGGGCCGAGCCCCTGTCTGGGAATCTGGCATGGCCCGGCAGGGACGAGGGGTGGCCATGGGCAGGGCCGAGCCCCTGTCTGGGAATCTGGCATGGCCTGGCAGACACTGCCATTGGCCGTGGGTGCTGTAGCTGAGAGCCAGGGAGGCTGAGTGAGGTCCCAGATGTTCCCCCTCCTCCCCCTTTCCAGCATGGCTGCTGCCGTTTCTAGCTTGGGCCAGCCCCTTCCAGCATGGCCAAAGTGTTCTGAGATCCTGCACAGCTCCAGCATTGCAGCCTTGCATTCCCTGTGTGAAATCTTAACTCCTTCAATGCTCAGATAAGACTTGCAGACTTTCAATTCTCCCCTGAGTGAGAAGGGAAAAATAGAAGAGCTAAGTTTCTTTAGATGGAAGGAGAATGAGAAGGTGCTATGAAGGTTGGCTGAAAATCCTTTTGTAAGCTGTAGGGATGAACTGAAAATTTTCCTATAAACCGTGGAGGAAGACATGGGGGGTTGGAGCGTTGCATTTGATAGATTGTTGATCAAAAGCAACTGTGTTAAGGATCCTTCACCCCGAGGAGAAAAGAGGATCTCTATTTTTGGAGATGAGGCATGAATACAGAGAAAGAGAGATGAAGAAAATTTTTGATTTGGAACCGTTCATTCTTAGAAGTAAATACCCCATGAGTTTAGCATGGCCCATAAGCACAGCTTTGGGAAAGCTGTGAAGATAGGAGGAGCTTCATGACTTGCAAGTTTTTTCCCGGGTGGATGTGAATCGTGAACGTGAAGCCACGAGAGAACTGTTTTTTTCCCTCCTTGTGGAGAAGTCCCTATGGCCTGACAAGAGGAAACTTCTCTCTCCAAAGTGAACTGAAAAGGACTATATAAGTTGGGAACTGACTGAAGTAATTTTTTGTATGTTTGTTTTGTTGTTATGAAGGTTGGGAGAGGGGAGGAGGGAGTGGTCTAAAGATCTTATTCTGAATTTGTTTTTTTTCTTTCTTTGTGTAGTTAATAAATTTCTTTTAATACCCTTTTAATGCCTTGCTTTTGCTCCTGGTTCTGTCTCACAACAGAAAATGAGTATATTTAAATTGGCAAATCATAACTAGGACAGTGGGATAAAAAGCAAGTCTATTTATCAGATGGGATATGTTATTAGAGAGGAAGTGAAGAAGCCTGCTGAACAATCTGATCTATATTCTTCTGAAGAGACTTTTCTCAAAGGTTTACTTTTCTGGGCTTCTTTCACCTTATTCAAGCAACAAAAGTTGATTTATAATACTTAAAATTTTTATTTTCATTTAGAGCTGGAGTTGACGTGCTTTATAGACTCATAAAATAAGCAAGTCCAGGACAATTACTGGAAGTAATGGCAGTTATAAATTGACTTATTTGGGACTAGTGTAATAGTGGATTACTTTTATGTCACTGTTTTACAGTTAGGACACCATGATAGACTTAACTATTTCTAAGCATATGTGGTGAGGCAGAAGGTGAGTACATACAAGGCTTTATGATACCCATTAAAAGTTATGCGATTTTGCACATTATATTTGTGACTTCAGTAATTCTCTTTACATTAAATTTGATTGCTGCATTTCTTGTTTCACAATATGAAGTCCAGGAAGCCAATGTAGGGTATTTTTTAGTTTTGTTTCGCTTTTTGTTTTGTTTTTTTTTGATATAGACAACAGTAAAAATGTACCTAGAACTTTTCTCTTTAAATGAAATTGGATTAAGTGAAAGTGGTGGAAGAAAATTTCCTCATTTACCAAAACACCGAGTCAAAAAAATTGAAATGGATTTCAACCCTTAATTTGCATATTGAAGTGCCAGAAAAAGGAGTACAACTTTTGAGCCTCATTTAATTCTAGCCAATATTTTTTGCAATGACATATATTGATTTATAAGTTTCCTCTGCAAACAGTTTTATATTATTATTTTATATGGTTTTGAAACTATCTGGGAGTAACAAAATGTAGAATCTTATCCCCTCAGTACTAGGGTACTGAATAGCATATTTTTCTGAAATACGATTGTACAGTCCTGTTGGTTTTCTAGAAAACCAGAGAAAATTTATTGCTTAAGATTCTTTGTGCATATATGGATATGAACATACTAGTACATATAAGATAATATGTTAATAAATACTACTCTTTGTGTTTAACATAAAGTAGTAATAATAAACCATACTTCATGTGTCAGACTCAGATAATAATAAATTTGAACACCCGAATAAAATACACTGAAGATCACTTACTAGTCACTCATTTGTAGGTTTGAGTTTCCATGACAGCTTTTCTGTGTTTTGATGCTAATGAAATAAGTATGATGCCCTCAAGTGAGAGGGCATCCAAGTGAAAGGTGATAAAAGACAGCTGCACTGCAATGTGAATATTATTAAGCATTGTTAGTACTTTCAAATATTTCTCTATTCATGTTTCTAATCTTCTTTAGGAAAAATATAGCATCTTCTTGAGTGCTTTTTACTATTACATCGAAGCAATCCCTCTTCAATTATGTGTAAATATTTGACTACACATTTCTATTGAATTTAAAATTAGACAATAAATAACAGTTGATGCTTTTCCTTTAAAATATTACAGGCCTAGATCCTTTTCTTAACACCTTAAATATTTGAAACATATTTAATTTTATCTATTAGGTGAAAACCATATAGCATTTAGATAACATTTATTTTTATATTTCTGGTAATTTAAATTTTACTACCTGCTGAGAGAAGACGGCAGAAATCAAAATAACATAAATTTACTTTAGGTGTTTGAAGAGGAATACTCTCTATGCGGACTTTAAATAGGAATATCTGTGAAAGTGTATGTGTTCAGCTAACAGAGGTTTATGAATGAAAAGGAGTAAGCTTTATTCCAAGATCAAAATGTCTTGGAAGTCTAATCTACCATTATGAAATGTAATGCACTACTTAGAAGTTAAGCACTCACAATTCAGTGCCATGAATTAGAAAAGCTGATTACATGACTCTATGACACGTATTCTGAGATGACAGGTAATCACTTATTTTACAATAAAGCAGATCGGTTTTGACAATATTTTGTTGTAAACTTACTCTATCCCATGTTATAATGAGTCCATAGGAATGCTGGGTCTTGAGTGGCAAGTTACTCCTTGGAGAGTTGTTTTCCAAGGTCTTTGAGAAAGAAGTAGCAGCTGTCAAGGAGCTCATTTGCCATTGTAGTAGGGACAGGTGCCAAGGTTTCGGTAGCACTGGGAGCCTGCAGGAGCAGTGCATTGTTTCCTTCTTTTGAACTTCAAGGGGTTCTTTAACATTTTGAGGTCCCGTGAATGGCTACTGATGTGTTGATGTGTTGGCAACTTCTCCCAGTTCTGTGTCCCCTGCAAAGGTGCTGCGGGTGAGCTCTGCGTCGCGTGGGTCACTGGTGAGGAGACCAAACCATGCTGGCCCTGTTAAGGACTCCTGGAGCACACAGTAATGACTGGCCTCCACCTGGAACTTGTGCCACTGACCATCACCTTCTGAGCCTGGCAGTTCAGCCAGTTTCCAAGCCATCTCACCCTTCACTAATCTAATTTCATAATTTTTTCAGTGAGCACGTTATAAGAGAGACTGCTGCATGCCTTACTGAAGTCAGGATAAACCATAGAAACTGCTCTTCCCTCTCTCTGCAGGCCAGGCCACTACTTGTTACTTTGAAGAAAGCTTTGAAATATCCTTTTCAGTTTTATTATTAGTCTGTTGTTTCTGTTAGTGCAATTTCCTTCAGTTTCTTTCTTCACTTTTTTTTTTTTTCTTCTTTTGGTGGAGGTAAGAAGCCTTGGCTGAAATGGCAGGTTTCATTTTAAAAATATTGAACATATAAAGATTGACATAATTTTACTTTCCTAAAGCTAATGGAAATCAATGAAATGATGTAAATACCACTATACAGAGTCATAAATACCATCTAGTAGAAGCATGAATTAATAGATTTAATGGAAATAAGTGAATGGATGGCAGCTTTAGTACTTTCCCGATAAAGGAAGGGATGGAGACAGAGATGCTTTGAAATCAAGTTTTGTAGCTATTTTGGTGGAATGTGGGGGTTGTAAGACAGTTGCTTTATTTACTCTGTTTTCCAATGTATGGCTTCTTTAAAGTAAAGTAAAATCACTAAAATTGTAAATGGATGAATAGCAAAATAAGAGATAATATTGGTCTCTTCAGACTAAGACTTATCTGAACTTTAACAAGGAAATTGTACAGAAAGACATGAAAAAATATTATTCTAATCAATCTAGTGATCCAGCCATAGAATTAAAATTAAAAAATATTTGGCAAATAAATGTTGAATGTTGTATAAATATAGAAATGTTTCATCATACTGAAATATTTATTATGATAGTCAGTTCTCCTGCCTCAAAATTTCTGCTTGTATCAGAACAAAGTGGACAGGAAGTGAATACAATAAATTTTCCTCCTTCATTGTGTGTGGAAAACAGCAAAAACAGAGAATAAAGAGTCACTCTTTTAATATTATCAAAATACTGGATTTCCTGTTTTTTGTGTGTCTGATAGAAATATAGAAAAGCAAGCAATTATCAATTCCTGCATTTTCTGTGGTGAATCGTAAGGCTTTTTATTTAGAAATGTTTTATAATAATATTTGCAAATTAAAATTACTTTGAGTATTATTTCTTTCAAAATGGTGATAGGTCATTTGAAATAATCAAGTATTAAAAAATGAATAGGTGTACATTGTCTTATTAAGATGACTGTAGAATGGATCAAAAATTTAGAATGAGAATAAATGGAATCATCTGCTCCAGCAATGAAACCACTTTTTATTTTTTTTTGCAATCAATAAGCTACTTCTATGCCATTTTGCAACTAATGTTAAGGTGTTACAGATTTTTGCTTACTATGAACTTGAGCTGCCAAAAGTATTTTCAAAAATTTTTAAATTATATATTAATTTTTTTTTTGTGCATTGTATGTAGAATGTAGTAAATATATTTGAAAACTAATTTTTCAGATTTAGATTTGTCCTTTTGTTATCTTCCTGGCTGCTGGCAGGTTCTGTGTTACTTGTTGCTCCCTCAAAAGGATTTATCCACTGTCATCAGCACAACAAATACAGTTCCCTCAACTGATCATAAGTACATTGTGAAGCTCTTTAAAGGAGATGTATCCATCCAATAATGTTTCTTTTTATTTATTTTTTTAGTATAGAACACAGAAAAACCATGTGGCATACATGAAATCAACATTGCAGTAAAATATGGTAATCCATGTACATTTCAACATTCAGGCATGAGTGTTATAAAATCAAAGGATCCCACAGGTAGCTCTGAAACTTTTGGAATGATTTACTCTCTGGGAAGAAAAGGAGGCTATATTAACAAACTAGGATTTCATAGAAAAGGAAGTAGATTTTATGACGTACTGGAATAATAGAAGGAATGGAACTGAACAGTATAAAAAATAAAGTTTGAGCTCTTATGGTGCATATTACCAAGTGTGAAAGGTCATCAATTTTTAATAAGATAAATGAATTGAACTGTAGGTGTAATATTAAATCCTATGGTGGTGTTTGATTAGTTTGTGATGGTGATTCTTTGATTTGCTCACCTGGAATCACAGGAGACTGAGATAGAAGTGCTTAGAGTGTTACTTTTCCGTTTTTTCAAAAATGAGGGATCATTTGATGATTTTGATGATAGTCTTTCTACTATGTCTTAACACTTTAAATTGGTCACCTTAGGAGAACTGAGCTTTTTTAATCCAGATAAAATGATTGTATAGGGTTTTAATTTTATTTTCTTTTAAAACTTATTTAGTTTTATATTTAGATGGTTTTGGAGTCACAAAGTAACCTCTGAGAGGAACTGAGAGATCAATTGACTCTATGAAAGTGAAAACCACATAAAAGACTTGTTATTTCAAGCAGGTTAATACCTCTACCCAGTAGGATATTAAAGACATGTCAGCTACATCAACACTCACGGCAGAATTATCTATTATGTTCAAAAGCCGTAGCATTTTGAGAGATTACTATCTGATACTTAGGAATATCTTTCAGTGTATCATATACTTCAGAGCTTTTAGTATATATATATCTATAATTTTATGCAAAATCCTGAAGAACTAACATATAATCATGACTGTCCTTTGTCTTCTTGAGTAAAGAAGATACTGAAGTAATTTTTAGCTTTTTCCGATAGTTAAAAAATACTGAATTTTTTCTTACATGCCCATTTTTTTCATATAATGCACAGAGCTGAATACAGTACTTCAGCTGGAAACTTATCAGTAGTAAGCAGTATGGAAGATTATGCAAGAATCGAAGCATTCATACTCTTATCTGTAGATTTTTCTCTTTCAAGGGTAAGTATAGTACTCTATGTCAGTGTCAAATGTTGGTTTAAGGGAAAGCCATCTTTAAAGTGTTATTAATGAAAATGTTATGTTTAAAAATTAGACACTTCAGTGTTAAAAATAAAACCATTTTCAAAAGTTCCTGTTCTATGTGCTTTAAGAATTGTTTTTTTTTAGTTACTGGGAAAAATATCTTGTTGAAATGAAAAAAAGTAAAAATTAAAATAAGGAACCTACATGTACAATTAAAAGAGTCCCAATTATTGAGTAGTAAAAATGTCTTTTGCTGGTCTATCTGATGACTGTAGTCTCTAAATAAGAGTAGTCATGCAGATTTTGGTAGCTTAAACAGTAATGTTTTTTCATGATGGCCTAGTATAAGAATAGAAGATTAAACCATCCAGATTCTTATGTCATTCATACTTGTCATGAAATTGAAAGCCTAGGAAATCCTTAACCTGTGGTTGGAAAGTAATTTTTCTGAATGAATGCCCAAGACCTTTGTAAGGCAATGAAGTACAAAAAGGGTTAGTATGATTAGATAACACATTTCTGAGATGGAAGCCACAGGCCTATGCAGGTGCACCTTTCAGTTGGTTCAAAGTGTTTATGGTATGGAAATAGTTCTTCTGAACTATCAGGTAAATTAATTTCTCCCGACAAGTGTACTTGAGTTCCAACCCCACAGCAGGGGATTTGGAACTAGACAATATTTAAGGTTCTTTCCAACTCAAGACATTCTTTGAATCCTTCTATGAATAATGTAGAAATTTGTTAAAATGTAATTTAGAGGGTGGTGATACAAAGATGTACCTTCTTATGTGTCCTGGTCATGTGTAAATTGTGGGTAGAACAAAGGTGGTGGAAGGAACAGGCATCTAGGAAACAACGCTCATTTCTTTTCTAGAGAACTCATAGCAAGTCCCTTTTTCCAAAGTTTCTTAAAATGCAATGTACTTATCCCATTAAAAAGTGTAGAGGAATATCTTTAAGAAATGTAGGTATTTTTCCTCTTTTTTGGGGGTTTTTCTTTTTTTTCTTTTTTTTTTTTTTGAGAGGGTTTTGAGGAGAGAAGAGATTGAGATGTGGAGGGGGATCTTGCTGCAGTCATTTGGTGGAAAAAAATGCCCAAAAGTACACTTTAAATTTGAGTCTGATTCAGACTAGCTATCTATTTCCTTCTGCATTTGAAAAGTTGAATTAGATGAACTTATTTGAAGTGTCATTTTTATATTTGATTGCTAGAAAATTTTGCAGACTATTGCTGATGAGTTCTGTAAATGGTGGCAATTACGTTAAATATATGTGCTAAAATCAGTAAAGCCACTGATTGTATTATTATTGTTTAAATTTGTAAACATTTTTTTCCTCACAATTGAATTTTTAATGGTAATTTCTGTTATATTTCTGATTTCCCAGTGTAATTTGTAGACTCTGCTAAAGGTAAAAAATGTAAATTTAAATATCTAACACTTGTCAGACTAGCAATTGATAAAAGGTGGTTTATTCTTGACTGATCACTACTTTAGTGATCAGTGATCACTACTTCAGTGATCTACGTGGTAGAATGTACATAATTTCATTTCTGTTCTCCAGAAGGAGCTGCAGCATACAGCTCTTTACCAGAGACTTCTTTTTACCACCAAACAATAAAACTTTCCTATTCCCTCTCTACTCTTTCACTTAGACTTTTATTTACTTCCTTGTCTTTAGAAAGAGCAAATATTTGAAAGGTGTTTTCCTATTCTGGACAATTTTTTTTTCCCCTCAAGCCTTTTTATCATACCATGCTTGTTTTAATTGTCATTCTTCATCCCTCTGCTCCTCTTACACCTCTTTTTTTATTTCTCTTTCCAGTTTGTTCACAGGAACATCTTGTAGCATCACTGTGACTGGAATGCCAAAGATTTGTTCAGTGAAACTATATGTTTAAATACTTAGAGATAGTGATTAGAAATATGAACTAACTTCTTGATTTCTTAAAGAAACTCCACCCCAAATTATCATATTTTGACGTACTCTCAAATGAGTATAAACTTGGAAGGGAAAAGTTATGCAATGACACATTTTCATATATTTTAGAAGGTAAAATGTACAAAATCTTCTGAAATACTATATTTTCCTGCTTCCCTAAACTCCCAGAATCTATTTTGCAAAGTTTTCTTTTAGTACTAGGAATTTCTTCGGTCAAAAATATTCTCAGAATTTCTCTCCTTTGCTAACCAAGGAAAAAAAGCTGTAATTCTTAGAATTATTCAGGAACAATACCAGCAAAAAATTTCCAAGGATCTTGCATAAGGCCTTCACTGTCTAAGTGTTACAAAATCTCCTTCTGATACTAAGCATGCTGCTGTTCCGCTGCTGTTTCCACTGCTATATGTGCTTTGACCTGGTTGGCCTTGCCATATAGTCACTTGAATTCATATTGCTTATCCCTGAAGATTTAGAGATTTTAACTCTGCTAAAGGTTTAATGTATGAATGTTCTCTTCCATATCTACTCACAGCGTGGTGAATCTCTTGTTACTTTGTAATGAGAAAAATATATATTTTATTTCCGGTAGAAAAGGCGAGTATCAGTTTTGTATTAATGTAGTTTTCCTGCACTGCAGTCTTTGGTCTGTTATTTTTCACTTCATGTCTCTGTTCTGAAAGCTGTCACTCTTATTTCAAAGTGATCACCGCAAATTTTTGCCCAATCCTATGACTTAGGACATTAACTCCTCTTTGAGGTGCCATAGAGTTTTACCAATGGTGTGTAGAGAAGTGTGTGCATAACCAGAAAAATAGCTAAGTTATTGGCAAAATTACCCATAACTGCAGTTATAAGGGAGATTGCCTTGTTCTCGGATATAAACCTGGCAATATGCAGTCTCACTTGTGGAGCACTGCACAGAAATGAAGATGCTTCAGGTGCAATCAGGTGAAATGTTTCACTGTGAAATCAGAGTAAAATTTCTGGAATGGTCTATGAAGCTGCATAAGCGAGCAAGTTTTGTCTTCATAGTCAGGAAGCTTAGTAAAGCTGTACTTAAATACCTGCTTTCTAATTGCTGCTCATAAGTTTCACTGCTGTAGGAGAAATGGTAGCCTTATCAGGTAGACCACCTAGTTTAAGATGAAAAAATATTTTCATGGAAGAAGAATATGAATGCAATCATATCACAAAACTTGATCTGGGACTGGCAGCTAAGGCATTTGAAAAAATTTCCTTCCATACATCTATATGTGTGAAACTAGATTTTAAAAGAGAGTTTTAGGTTGAAAGGAATCATTTGAGCTTATAATTAATGCTAGCAGTAAATGGTTCTGATTCTAAGCTGACTGATGGAGTTAGCATGAGTAAGTGTCTGTGTTAGCAAATGCTCTTCTTTCTTGTAACTGAGCTATGAGTCATTAGAATTATGGTGTGCCATAAAACTTAATTAGCATTAAAGTATTCTCTCAGGTGATATGCATTTTAACAATCCTGTATTAATAGTCACATCCCACAAGTCCATTACACATTTCATGGTTTAATTATCTCTTCTCAGTGTTTAGAACCTGTCTGGATTTGTCCATTCTTTGGTAATGAGTGGCAAATTGGTCCAAGTTTTAGTAAGTTTCTGCATGAAGTAGTTTTGCATCCTGCTAATATCTGTCCAAATTTTGGCTGTCTGGGCAAACAGATAGTAAGGAATAGCCAGCATGGACTTATGAAGGCTAAATCATGCTTGACGTAATTACTTTCTACATTGAAATGAGGAAGAGGAAGCAGAAAGAGTGGTGCATACAATATACCTTAATTTTAGTTAAATTTCTTACACCATCTGCCACAGTATTCTCACTTGGAAGCTCATGAAGTATGTGCTGGAAATAAGGATAATTAAGTGGACTGAACATTGGCTGGATTTTTATATATGAAATGCAACAATCATTGGTTGAACATCTATTTGGTTCCTGGTAAGAAGCAGAGTGCTCTTGGGGTCAGTACTGAAGCCCAGGTAATTGAATATCTTTATCACTGGCCTGTGTCATGACACAGACTGCATTTTTATCAGATCTGTTGATGACAGCAAATGGGGTGAAATGACTGACATACTAAATATTAAACTCTAAAACTTCAATCAAGAAAGAACTTGGGAAACTTGAGGCTTGGAAGAACAGATGGATATTAATTTCAGCGCGAAAGAAAGGTAAAGGTCTGTACATGCAGTAGAATAATCCATGCATTAAAGGCTGATGAGTGACTGTTGGAGAAATAGGGCTGTTGGAAAGGAACTGGATATTCTTGTAGGTGTCCAGCTGAATATCAGCAAGGTATTCTCATCCTAAAGAAGGCAAGTCATGCACTTCAGCTCCTTAGGGTGAGCGTGGCTAGTGCCTTTGCAGTTACTCTCTGCTTGGCAGACTCTCTGATGAAGAAGACACACAGGGACTGCTGTGCCTAGATGCTGCTCCCTACTTGAAGCACAATGTTGAGTAGCTGGAGAGGGTCCATTGGAGGGCTACTACTGTAATTTGGGGTACAAATGTCCCATAAGAAGAGGTTGAGGAAAGTGGACTTGTTTATGCTACTGAAGAGGAACCTACAAGTGTGGCCTGTAGCTTCTTAGAAGTGTGACAAAGATGGGGGACATAAACTCTCCTCTTCAGTGGCAAATGATAAGAGAAAATACTCTTAGGTTGCATCTTGGGGGGTTCATATTGGACATCAGGAGAAAATATTTTCATAGCAGACTAGTGCTGCAGTGACACAGGCAGTAGTATCTTGATTCTAGGACTTTTCAAGTCTTTGATAGATAAAGCACCAGTTGCATTGTTGACAGACTAACTGAGCAGAATGGACTGACTAAAGGTGCCTTTGAAATTATACTTTTATGATTACAGGAATTTTATTCTCATTACTACTAATTCACCCAATGACAAAAAATGTTTTAAATTGTTTTGATCAGCAATAATTCTACCCATAGTATTGCTAGGCAAAGCTGTGTCTATTAATGTACTGTTGATTCAACAAATGAAGAAGTCTGGAAACATCAGTCATAGTTATGGTTTGCGATCTCCTATATCAGTTATATTTTTAAAGACTTTTCAAAACCAGAGTTGCTATTAGTAGAACATAGTTCTGCAGCTGAAATCAGTGCAATCCCTTCCATTTTACCTTTTTTCCCTCCCTCCTTCTACCTCTGTCAGTTTTAGGTCACACTAAATCTGAAACACTTACTAATGCCATAATTTTGGCAGAAGCTCCTCAACATATCATGAAAAAAAAAGTTAAAAGTAAATGTTTAAAAGGTTATATATGCTTATTTTTAACAGAAAAGAAAGAGAAGAAAGAAATCCTGCAGACTGCTTTAGGGAAGTTTCAATGCATGAGGGAGAAAGCTAGGTGACAGTGTTAGATCCTAGGGCAATGTAGAAATTTTTGCATTGAGGTCTACTGCTGCTGGTCAGGGTATAGCACAGGCTTTGCCCGGCTCCCCAACAGTAGAGTTTACTGAGATAAGACTAGAGCTGGTCTGCAATTGTTTCTTAGGACATTTCTTGAGAGTAGAATGAGGCCTCTGCTTGTCCAAATAAACAGCTGCTAAATTTAATTGCCGCTATTCTATTTTCTCTGTATCAAAGTTTTCCAATGAACTTCCTTCCGGTCAGTCAGTAGAAGAATGGAATAACACCTTTTGAATCTGATATTTACTTTCTTACTCTAAAATGCAGAGCATGTGGAAGTAAGTGCTATTTGTTCCTGGATAGCTTGGAAAGACTATGTGCTGAAAAAACAACTGCTTTACTATTTGTATCAATCATAACACCTATGAGTATGAGAGAGCTGCAGTATCGAACAGTTCAGACTATTTCCATCAATACAATGTTAAAATGTATGGCAAGCACTCAATGTAATATTAATGACAATCAATCATAAACAGGTTTCAGAATGCATTTGAAAGTCTTTCTGAGCTATTATCACTGCTTTTGTGTGGGCAGACACTGGAGAATATAGAAGAGATTTTCAGAGGGCCTTAAGGTATCTTTTTGCATGTGGAAATTGTCAAGTAATATAAGATACACGTTACAACTATTGTATGTTGCTGTCTAAACAGTGATTGCTAATTAATTTCCATTACAAAACAGTTGTAAAATGTGTTATAATTTTCCCATAAATATCATATTTACTTGTATTTTTTGGTTTTCTTCAAGACCCAGTATCTTCTACAATTCAAGTAATGATTCTTATTACATAATTTTTAGCTTCGGAATCCTTATTTTTCCATTCACAGAGACAGTTCGTTCATATCTTAATCTCATTTCAGAATGAGTATGGGCAGAATGCAGAAAAAAATGCATTAAATAGTGATGGCCAAATATCCCTATTTAACAGTCACTTCCGAAAACGAAAAATCCAGTTTTCTTCAGAACCATTATTTCCACTTTAAATCCATTCTCATCACTAAAGAGAGAAAACTAGAATTAGCTATTTTGATGGAAATAAAATATTCTCTTTGTTCTAGTCATGTTTTGTACGCTGCTGTTCAGAGATGGACGTGGTGAGAGGTATGGAATAAGGATGATATATTTCTTCAAAATCTCAGTAATGCAAATACTTTTTTTTCTTCAGAATAACTTGTCTTGATTTTTTTTTTTTCTGTTCTTCATGATGTTAATTCCATTCAGTTATGCAGTGTCCAGGGTGGTTATTCATATGAGAAAAAGAGGTGAAAATACAAATTTGCAATAGGAGTAGGTGTTTCATGAATAATGTGGTTTATTTTGCTTATTTTTCTGATTGACTTAAATCTGTTGAAACCTCTGAAAAAATTATGGGTTGAGCTTCCTTCAACATAAGATGAAATGAAACCTATAAAAAGAATTTTTGAATTTGGTATATTACTTCTGTGTTCTGATTGACTTTAGCTATGAACTTTGCATGTTTTTGTGCTATAAAGCAGAGAAAGTGAGTGGCTTTTCCTTCAAGTACTTTGACTGCCATTTAGGCAGCCAGCTTGGTAGTGGCTGGAAACAGTCATGTGAGTTTGAAATGTTGCTTAAAACATGTCCTGTTAAAGAGCTTGAATGACAACTGTCCCAGTGCTCTGTTATATGGTCATCACTATTTCAAGTGGTGACATGATTGGACATGACCAACTACACTGACCATAGTGTAATGTGATACAAAGTAAATATAGTGCTACTAGGACAAAAGTTTTCTGTCAGCCTGAAACTATATGTAAGCTAAGACTGAATTTTCCAAAGAATTTGAGTTTTTAGAGACATTGTGCTGCTTCTCACTTAAATTCTCAGATTTTTTAGCATTACTTCCAGGATATGGGAGTTTTTATTTCAATGTCATTCTCTTTCTTTAGGTAGTGTACCTCACACTAAAAGAGTATCCCTGTTTTTCTTTACTTTGGATCTGTTGGTTATGCAGTGGAATTCTCTAAGCCTGTGCCATTAGATTTCTGCCTCTCTCTCAAAGTGCTTCTGTCTGAACAGTAAAAATGAGTATGATCTAGTTTCATGTCAAGGGGATCATGTAGGGAAGTGTGAGATTTGGATATCAGTTACTTATTGATTAGACACTCATAGAAAATAGAACCATACCAAAAAGAAAGATGAGATGAACAGTTTCCTGATAGGGAGAAAATGACCTTGTGCTACTATGCTTTTATGTAAATCAAACCTTTTTGTTTTATTAATGCTGAAAACTCAAAAAAAATTTAAAAAATAATCAGTAGACTTTTTCTTTAGTTCCAACCTATCTTCTAGAGAACTGAAGTGAAATGAAAATGAATCCAGATCCATCAAGAAAGTTAAGGATGTGTATGCTATAGGGAGAGTCCTGCTTAATCCTGATTGGCATGCTTTTTGAATCTAAATCTAACTTTCTGTAAAACTGATATCTGTTGGTATGTGTAAAACTGGTCTGAGTCCATTCTCCCTCTTTCCTACAAATTCTTATTGTGTGTAAAAATTAACCATGCTCATGCCAAGATAGACTCCTGACTTGTGCAGATATACGAAATCTGTATCAAGTAGATCTTTTCTGCATGCCATGTATTCCCACCTGAGTAGTTGTAGCTTCTTTTGCCATGCCTGCAGAGCAGAGGAAAACAACAAACCAAGATCCTTGTCCCGTGGAGAGTTGGCTAGTGTTTGTTCTGCTTAATATCTTCGAGCTGTTTTCAGAAACCATTCTATCAAAGGGTTGTCAAACAACTCTTCTCAAAAGAGCAATTATCCAGATGTAGTGCAGCAGATTCTCTCTAGGCATCTTCAGGCTTGTTTCCAGTCTAATAATTTGACATCAATATGTCCCACTCTGTCATTTAGTGTAATACTGCCACTAAACTAGTTACCAATCTGAGGAAACAAATAAACTGTAAGCTACACATGATGTACTTAAAAGATTTGTGAAAAAATGGAGAGCATATAAGAAATCAGCCATTAGGAAATACTGTTGTAAATAATATAAAATATTTATAGAATCATAAAATAGTTCTTAATGCTATGAAAATGCTGTCAGGAAAAAATTAAATTAGAATAAAAATTACTGGTATTCATACAGATGTAAAAATAAGTCTTTAATATCTGGGATGACAAAAACTTTGGTTCATAGTTTAAGACAGAGAAACCATGAATAAGACTAATAAATGTTTGAACACCTTTGCTGTATATACTACTCATGTATTCATTTACTCATTACTCCAATTCAGTTGAATATTCAGATTTCAGGTTTGCTTACTATATCAGTGACACTAAAAAATCAAATTAGTACAAAAAAATCTCGTTGAAATTCTTTTGTCAGAAAGAATTAATAGGCAAATCCTTGTAAAAGCGACATGGGAGAGAAGGTCTAGTTTATTTTAAGTGGTCGAAGTGTCGGAGTTTATGGTCCCACTCATCTTTTTGCTAAATGAAACCCCTTTCTTCCTAGAGAGGTTTGTTAACATGGTAAATTATTTAGCTCTGGGGTATATGTATATATGTAATATATACATATTTATAAAATATTTATGGAAGAAATGATTTTATTTCTGTACCAGACTTTTGTACTATGTTATCATTGAAATAATTCTGAGTGAAATAGAGTTTAATAAGTAAAACATTTTGGTGTACTAGAGTACAATACAGGCATTAATATCTTTAACAGCAAAAAAATATTTTGTCCAGCTGATATAGACTTTTGGATATCTATGCAAATAAATCCCCTAGTTTATCTGGAAAATGGTCTGTATTTTATTTCTGAAACTTTTTTTAGACTGCTTTTTATCAAGTCTAGAAGGTGGAAATACCATATTTATATTAGAATCAGTAAATAGGCAGGTTTAGCATTTCAGAAAGGAAAAGAAGGAAAAGGCTCTTTTTGTGACTTTTAATTTTGAGAAGAAAGATCAGTTGGGTGTCAATAGGGGACCAGATACCACTTTCTTAAGTAAACTTCAAAGAATTTTACAAACAAGATTCTTTTAATTACTCCATTAACTTCTTGCTTTTGGTTTACCATGATCTTTGTGTTGGTTCTTCCAAGTTATTCTTCATTACTGAAGTATGTTTTAGAACATAAGCATGCAGGAATTCACAGTTTTGATCATGAAAATAATAAAATATAGCTGCATTTTTTAAACTTCTTTTCTGTTTTTGTTTCTATGCATATTTTAATTTTTTCCTTCTGGTTTTATTTCCTTTTTGGGGAGGATGACTCTTGGACTACTTCAAACGAGGTACCTGAGAGGGATTTAAGGTTCCAGATGTTATTTTATGTTTTGCTTCTGCCAGTGTGAGTGGTATTCTTGTCCCTTTAGAAATGATCTCTGCAATTATGGAAGCTATTGTACAGATGGAACTTCATTAAAATGATAAGAGAAAGGCATACTCTTGCCTTTCTAATATCGTTCCTGCCTTTTTTTCAGAGTTGTGTGCAGCTGGATTGAAGCTTGTAGTCCCTTTCCTCCCTCATCAGATGGCACTTACAGCCCATTGTTCTATGAAAAATGTCTCCTGTTTATTTCAATGAAAAAACACACTGTTTCATTATCTTTGGATTTTGCATTCTTTTTTTTTTTATAAGGATGCACTGAAATCAGCATGCACAGTGATGAACCACAAAATAAATCAGTTGGTCATCTAATTCCCTTCCCTAGGGATGGGATGCTACTGAGCCCCTAAAATCACTTAATTAGACAGTGATACACATTGTGCTTTGTCATTTGCAGTATTTGAAGCAAAAATAATGGCAGAGAAAAAGAATTCACCTTTATCGACCCTTGTGTAATTGTACAGTGCAGTTCTTTCTACCTTGATTAATAGCCTTGACAGCAACAATTTGGCCAGATAGTAAAATCTAGTCATTATGGAATAATTTTTAAATTTACCATCTGCATTCCTAAAAAAAAAAAAAGACATTTCAGGCTTTATAGGATGGAATTCTATTAATTATATTCAATATCTAAAATGCATACTCCAAGATTTGTCTCTATAAAACTTGGGAAATGCTGATCAACGGAGCAGGTGAATTAACAGATTCACTTCTGTGGTGGCAGAATAAGAATAAGAAACAATGCAAAGATTTCATACAAAGTATGAAATGCAAAGCTGAATGCAATGTCATAGGCCGTATTTTTGTGAATGATGTGGTGAGGTACTAGCTCAGAAGTGCTTACCCTGGATATGGATCTTCACTGAACCATAAGCAATGTAATTTTGAACTAGAAGACCCCAAGATTTTATAGAAGTTGGTAGTTACCAGACATGACTCCATGCCTCTTTCAGAAGCTAAAAAGCAAAACTCCCCCAATATGATGAATTTTCCAGAATGAAAAGCCTTGAGAAGCTTTCCACTTGGAGCTCAAAGATAAAAATTTTAAAAGGTAGGCACAGGAGAAAACTCTACAGACACTATGGGTGATTGTCTGAGTGCCCGGAATGATAGTGTAGGCTTCCTTTTAGGATTAGAATTAGAATTAGGATTTAGAATTAACCTAGGCCTTTCTCAAGGACTAGGCATATTGCTAAGTCAAAGATCATTACATTGTTACATCTTTACATCATTAGATTGGAAAAACAAAGAAGTCCCCTACTCAGTCACTCTAGCATCTTTGGAATCACTTTCTGTGGAAACTGGAAGGAGATGGTTACGTTCTTGTACACTAAAGTGATTTGAAAAGAAAGTTACAGCAACTGAACAAATAAGCCTATATAAAGTATTTAAACCTCTGCTAGTGCTATGTAGCCTTCCTTACTTGGGCTAACACCATCTGTCTGTTCTTCTCTCCCTGCTATCTCAATCTGTTCTCTCAAAACACCTTGTAATTACCTGTGCTCAGACATCTCAAGCAAGTTACCATCTTCTCCTTTTACCGAAGTTTAAACCCTATTCAGAGCACAGCAGTTAGAGCAAAGATAACAGGCAGTTTCCCTCCTGCTGCCAAGCTAAACCTTCTAACATCAGATAAACAGTGTTACAGTACACTAAAACAAAGCAAATGTTTGTATAATTCATATTATCACATTAGCAAACTTTAAGATGTCTATCAAGGTGAGCATAGGTAGCAGAAATGTGTGCATGATGTGCTAATTCTAACTCCAGGTTGAGGTTTTTGTCCACGTGTTGGCAGAGAGTGAAGATAGATGATTAAAATGGTGATTAAAAGGTAGCTATGAAAATCAAAACTGTAGTTAAACTCTGCTCTCTAAATAATGAGAAGACTTTCTCAGCTTGTAATAAAAAATGTTATTAGCAGTTCAATGAAATGGGTTGAAGAAATTCTAAAGTGGGCAGATTGCAGTCACCAAAACATTAGAAACCACCCTTAAATTTAAATCCAAAGGCTGCAAAACAGCACTGCTTGTTTGGCATGTTCCATACTCAGCATGATATGAACAGATGTTTGCATTAGATGGATCTTGGTATAACTAAAAGAATTTGTGTTTAAGCAGGAAACTGGAAAGCAGTTTTTTGCAAAACCAAGTACGACAAATCTGCTGGAAGACAAACAATTGTAGGAATGATTACACTGGGGTGTTGAATCTTTTGATATTGCCCGCATAAGGCTACTAATTATCAGAAAAGTCATCAAAAAGTAAGCATTTGCCACTAACACTTCACGCCTTGCTAACCCTAAAGTCCCAAATTTCAGGAGACACATATAAAGCTTGAATTTATTTGCTTTGACAATTGTTTGAGTTATGGATTAGGGTTTGCATGCAGATGGTTAACCCTGACCTGTGGCACCACTAACAAGGTAACAACATGAGGAGTTTCAGGTTGCTGCAGACAGAATATAAAGGCAGATTCATGTTTGTGCAGATGACCCACCTTGGCCTATGGCATCACTAACAAGATGGTGACACAAAAATGTCAGGATACTGTAGAAACCAAAAGGAGTGTGTGTGTGTGTGTGTGTGTGTGTGTGTGTGTGTGTGTTTGTGTGTGTGTGTGTGTGTGTGTGTGGAGGGGGGCAGTTATCTAAGCAGAATTAATATCCAGCACAGAAATTCATAGGCTATCTGTGTCATAAATAGCAGATCATGCTAGAAAATCAACCAAACTAGGAAAAAGGAGAAATGGGCATATTCTGTATTTGGGAAGGGATGGAGGTGATACAGTGAAATTATTTGGCAGCTAAGAAGAAAATTACCATAGAGTTAAACAAACCTTTTGATTAAGGTGGTTTAAGGGTCCCTTGTTGAAAGTCCTATATCTGATAAATGTATTCTGGAACAATGCATCTGTTTTTATTTTTTGTCCAACCACACTCGTTTATGACCTACTTCCAAGGTTGGAGGGGCCTGGGATGCTTTCCCCAGTGCTGGCAAGGAAACACCTAGAGGGTACTTCTTGCCATCCTTATTCACTTAACACTTATTCTTTTTATAATACCTTGTTTTCCCAAACTTCAGCTTCAACTTCAGTGTTCCCCAGGCAAATGTGTGCCCATCTGTCTAATGAGCCAAGAATCTTATATGTTCCCTTACTAGTAATCCTCTTGCTCTTTTCTGTTGGTACAAATAATATTTTCTCTCAGCTTAATTAATATAATCAAATTAAGCTCTGAGCAGGTATTTGCAATGTATATATTGATATATACTTTTATATATATGATAAAAATATTACATTACATTAATATAGAAATGTTGTAATAACATAATTTTATTTCTTATAGTATAAATATCTAATGATATATAAATATAATATTCAACATATTTATTAATATATTCAACGTTAGATGTCCCTGGTTTTATTTGAGACTTTCTAAAGTGCTTGTGCATTGAAGAGTAATCTTTAAAAATTTTTTTTGGTCTTGCAAGAGTATTTCTTTACACGTGTCTTGAGACACATATCCTGATTTAGACATAATATTTGAATTATTCATGTACTCAGTCCAAGCTGATTGAACTTTCTGTAGTTTAAACCCAGCCAGAAAGCATGTGCGGTGCAGTTGCATGGTCACAATTACTGCCACCAACATTATAAATATAAAATTATATTTAATAATAATAATAATAATAATCAACAATAACCACCACAACAATAACAATGTAATGAAAAACGATATAACAAAAATAGAGAGTAATAAAACCCTAGAAAGATGCATGATGCATGAAATCACTGTTCACCACTTACTGACCAAAACCCAGCCTGTCTTGAGCAGTGACTGAGCCTTCCCAGTTTATATACAGGTTATGATGTTCTATGGTGTGGAATATTCCTTTGACCAGTTCAGCTCAGCTGTCCTGGCCATCCTCCCTCCCTGCTTCTTGTGCACCTCCTGGTTGGCAGAGCAGATTGGCAGAGCTGTTTCTGTGGGAAACAGAAAAGTCTTTAAGGTGAGCACTGCTCAGCAACAGCTAAAACATCAGTTTGTTATCAGCATCATGATCATACTACATCCAAAACACAGCACTGTACCAGTTTCTAGGAAGAAAATTAACTTTATCCCAGATGAAATGAGGACAGTGAACTATTTTCTTCCTTTTAAATTACTTAATATGTTAAGACAACATAACAGTCTTCCTATTCCTTAAGGGGATTCCTATTAAGAATCTTTTTTTTCCTCCTTTCAAGTTTGCCTACACTTTTGGGCAGTATAGTTGAGAACTGGGGTTTGCAAAGATGAGAAGAAAGAACAGAGATGTTAAACTTTTGCTGTTGATTGAATTTGTGTTTTCATAGCTTATGAAGTTTTATGTAAATGACATGCAGATAAGAGGGCTCAGTGTGAGTGACTACAAATTTTTGGGTCAGGCTTGCCTAGAAAGTTTGGATTTAGATGTTTTTCTTCACACATTCATATGAGTTACACCACTCTATGAAACAATTTCTGGAGATTCAAGTCTTGAGATTGTACAGCAAATTTTGGTGCATAATGTGAAGCCCTCGAATTTTCAAAATATTTGTTCTGTTGTAAAAAAAGACATTTTTATTTGGTTCTATTTGCACTGATGTGTAGTCTGTATAATGGAAAGCTATATTTCTCGTTGTAAGTCTTTAATTTATATTTATGGCCACAGAAAGAAAAACTACTTCATATTCACCTTCAGATGGATAAACTTTAGGCTTTGTGTGCAAGGCTCCACTTGTATTTGCTGCATGAAAAGAGGCTTAGTATTGAGTTTCAGTGTGTTCCATCAAGTAGAGTGGTAAGTGGTAATTTACCTGGTACTGATGGTTAAAGTTTGAATGCATTTCTTACTCTGAAAAGTCTGAAACTTTTAGTCAGTCTGAGCATGAAAGTAGGTGAAAACTTGAGGGTATGCTATTATTTGAGTCAAATTCAAAGTAATGTTAAATCAGGTTGTAAATCTAAGAGATTTTTGGAGGTAGGGTGAGTGGTGTACATCTTTTGGTTTTGGTAGAATGCATTGAAGACTGTGTATGTTAGAAAACTTGCTGCTGAAATTGCACAGGTGCTATCACAAATATTTTTTAGCTTCAGTTTTCAAAAATGCAGTAAAATTGGACTAAAAGGAGTAAAATTAAAAAGCAAGCCCTGATGCTTTTTAGGTGTAGTAGTCTTCACAAGACAGTTTCTTTGGATAATTCCGGTCATATATACAAAAACTTACTGCACATTTCTCAGCATTAGAAATCTACAACAAAAAGGTGTTCAGACAGAAGCAGAACACATTTAGTAGCGAAAGGAGTAATACTGAAATAATTTTTCCATTTATTTTGCCTCATGAAAGAATATTAAATGATCTTGGAAGCAAGCAACCAACCCACAACTTCTTCAAAAATTGTTTTCTTCAGAAAAGTAATTAATTATAATAAAATTAATTATGATAAAAAATCCAATAACTTCAGCTGATCTAATATAAGACTGTCTGAATGAGTCAATTATGTTGAATACAAGTGTTGAAAATTCACTTGCTCCTCAGGCATACTAGTCACAGCCTAGCTGAGGTAGTTTGCCTGTAGATGTTGGGCTGAACAAAATAACCCTGCTGGTGTGACAGCATCCATAAAAAGTAATTTGCATAGAGCAAACACTGAGCATTTGCAGAGAAGACATGAGGGAATAAAAGCATCCTGCTGCAGTAATTCCCTCCACCCATGCCAGCTGAATTGTAGCTTTGTAGATGTTGAGAGTTAAATAAAATTTTACAAGAAATGAATTTTTTTTGCACCTGTTCTTGGAAATAGCCAGCAGAAGTGCCCGCTCTTTCCTGATCACTATCTAATGTGCAATATTTCCTCCTATCCCTGGCTTATACACTGTTTTAACAGAAAGGAATGCTTGCAATATTCTTAACAAAATAGTCCATTAACCCATGTTAGTACAAAGCTGGAGAGCATCTGCACTGGTTTTCTTGCAGGTGTTGCTCCTGTCAAGGTAAGTAGGGAAAAGTCTGGATGCTTAATCAGGGTATGAATACTGGTGTCCTCAGATATTCTGGGTGGTCCATGACAATGAACAACAGAAGACTCATTTTCATCACTTCACAAAATTAGCTATGTAATGTCTATTGTTCTCTAATTTCTCACTCATCACTCTAGGAACATAATCCCAGGTGTCTCATTCCTATGCAAGCAGATGTGGAAGCTCATAATCAGAATTGCAACCTGAAGAAATGAGTTCTCAGATCTTTTGGTTGCCAGGGAAACTACATTCTCAGTCTGTGTATGTTTACAATAGCTTCCTTTCCAAAGCTGTCTAAATTTCATGTTGTGGCACTTGGGACCAGACTATGATAGAGAAATAGTAATATATGTCTACTAAATGTTATCATTGATTTTTTAAATAATATTTACAAAAATAAGTCATACATTCTGTCTCCAAGTATGTATGATTTTAGGAGATATGTGACAAATCTAGGAAGTACTTAATATATATTTTGATCCTTCTGGCTACTTTTCTGTGCTCCCCTTATAAATCAATCTCTACTAGAGTGCAATTAGTTATGGCCTGCATGTCTAAAGAGGTACTTCTCAACACAAAGTTCTTTCAGCAGAAAATATATTTTTTTTACTTCAAACATAGTATGTTTTTTCTGATTACTTTGTGACACAAAAGCAGGATGGGGGCTATTTAATCATGCTACATCGATAGGGACTTTTTAGATCTAGGGAACTGTCTTTTATGTGAGAAAATTTGGCAATTTCTTTATAATAATCAAAATCGTGGTGGCATTCCTAAATTCACCTACTCTGACTAGCATTTAGAGTTTTCTTTAATGTACTCATCCTAATGTCCTATTTTTTTCCCCTCAGTATCATAAAGTTAGATTTCAGACAGCGAGAAAGTCCATTTTCCAGACAAAAGTATCAAACATATTTTTTTGTTTTAATCATTGAATTAATTTTAAAAATCTTATCTCTAAAATGTACATGGACAGTGACATAGTATTAAATTTGTGCTTGTTCATGGAGGCATTGCCATTGCCTTTCTTCTGCACCTTTTGTGAATCAGTGCAGCTCCCCAGGTTCAATACAGCAAAAGCACCTGTCCTGTGCTGGTACATGGTGTGCATGCAACCTATTTCTAACTAATTTTCTTCACAGCATCAGCAATCTCACATTATTTCCTCCTGGGCAATGAAATACAGAAACATTTGTTTTTTGATCTTCTGTGAAGGCCTATCATCACTAGTGTTTATTATTTTTCAGGTCTGATAATTTAAGAAAACCATAATAATTGGGCATTAATCTATAAAGCCAGCTTGTAGGAAGCTATCTGGAAGATTCTGTTGTGCAGACGCTCACAATGACCAGTCAAATCCAGACAGTATAGAAGATCCATCAGATTTCTTGGCCCTGAATTATTTCTCAACAGAATGTACTATCAATAATAACACAGATGAAGTAAATAGCTTAGGCAAAATAATATCATTTTTAGAAGTACCACAGGAATATTAATTCTCTTTAAATGTGAATCAAAACTGACGTAGGTGCCAGCAGGAAGGAAAATAGTCATCATGTGAATTAGTGGCAACATCTAAGATTTGGAGCACCTCAGTTTGAATAATGTTCATGTAGCTCAGCAAGAGAAACTATTACTGAACTGAATGTAATTGTTATGGGTATTGCAAAAATGTAACATGTATTCCATGTTTGTAAATTTAATTTAAAAATTATGTCCTGTATATATAAAAGACTGAAAACTGAAGGGTTTTAACAGCCTGGGTGCCAACTGGAGTTCAAGTTATTTTAGCCTCTTGTATAAAATTCTGAGGACATTGAAAAGACTATAATTAATCAGTGACAAAATAGATGAAATTGCTAATAGCTGGTTCTTCCATTAGTAAAGTAAATCCAAAATGTTTCAATAAAATATTATCAAATGAGAGATTCAAAGCAGGAGTTCTGAGTCTGGATGAAAACGAGATGTGGAGATGTATGTGGCGTTAGTCATGTTTTATGTTTCCTGGTATTTGATGGAGAGAGAAAAAAAAGCAAAATTTAATTATTTTTCAAGAGCTTGTTGAGGTGTATTGCATGAGCTGATATAACTGTGGTACTGCTCTGTTAGCACAGAGGAAGACCTTGGATGGGTGAATCAGTAGACCTGTGCATCAGGAAATGAATGAATTATACACTTACCAAGTGATCTGGACCTGCCATTTGTTCATTTGAATTTGGAACTCAGTATCCAGTAAACTTATTTATTTGAAAAAAAATGTGTACTTATATGAATAATAATTATGAGATGAACAGCTAGATCATAATAAATCTGATTCTTTCCTATTTTTTTTACCTGACAGAACATATAAATAATTAGTTCAAAGAATTAGTTGGTATAGTGTTCTCAGAATTTGCAACATGTGCCCAAGTTAGTGACCCTGGAGGAGTTAAACAAGTACATTTTACTATAATGTTGTGTTAATGTCTTTTGAGACATTTGAGAAACTGAAACAGTTTATGGAGGAGTTCTGTAGTGTGGGAAGTGTGTTAATACATATTTAAGGCTTTATGTTATGTGAATATTGACTTGAATGGGTGAAGAGGCTGACACAAGAGCTGAGAACAGCAGCTGAGATTCTGTGCAGGAGCTGCTGACAAACAGAGTCAGATCTGTGCCATTATACTGGCTCTGTGCTGCATATGAAAAATTCTGCAGTGTCACAGATGAATGAAACATTATTGTATATTTTAGCTCGTATTTTAAGGGAATAAACAAGGTGATTTGATAGAAGACAAACATAGGTCTGTTGATCTATCTGATATATCAGTATTATAAACCTGCTCTTGTGGCTTGTGCTGATGAAAGGCCAGGATATTTATATTTCTATAATCTAAGTTAACAGTGGGAAAGAAAATCTTCATGCAACAAATGGTTGATACTGAGCAATATTCAGTACTTTGACTGTTGAGTAGTTGAGTCCATGTCACTCTCTACTCTTGTGCCCTGTGCTGCAGCCTGTGTGTCCAGATAAGAGACTTAATTTTCTTAATTTCAACTTGACTAACTCCCTGAATATCTGGCCTGTTTGAAGTAAAAAACCTAAATTCCAATTTTACATTATATTTATCCATCTTTTATAGACTCATTTTCAGAATTTCATTTTCACTTCTCAATAGTGTCCCCCTACAACACACCTCAATTTAAAAAGGTGTAGTGCACCAATAAATTTGCTGCTCTTTGTTGAAAGTAATCTTTTCAAATCAATTGTTGTACTGCTTTTCCCCCATCCCCTTTCTCACTTTCAAAGTGGTCATGATGCAATTTATTTGAGATAAGTAAAGCTCTTTACTCAAGGGAACATTTATTTCAAGTCCCATCCTGTAAAGAATATGATGCATTTACAGCTTAAAATCTGTCATAGCTTTCTTCAATTTGTAGGTACGTATTTGCCATAGTTTTCAATCACCATGTAAGTTTTCTTGAACTGCTTCATGTATTCTACACAAGAGATGAGTGATGAGAGCTTGAAAGAAGAAAGAAGGAGAAATGCCTTTGGGAATACTGATTTAGTTTAAAAAAAAAGAAAAAAATTGAAGATTTCAAATTTACAGCACTGTAAATTTGAGTGAGTGCACCTAGTTCCTAGCCCAAATACACTTTTTTTACTTGCAGAGGAATTGCACAGACCAGCCCTTGGTTTGTCCAGCACCTCTTCTGCTTTAATGAAATATATTCCCTATATGCACCCTGCTGCTGGCAACATAGATATCAGTGACTCTACCATATTCAATAGTGAATCTCCTCAGGCTTCTTTAGTGTCTTTGACTCAGGCTAGAGGGATATTTTTGTTGTTTGAGACTTTTTAAAAGTAAATCATCACTATTTTAGAGTGAGCTACCTCCTTGCAGTAAGAAAATTACTGTACACTGGTCTATGTCATTGAGGCCTCTTGAGACAGAACTTCCTATGACTTCTATTATTTGGCAAACAAGTCTTACTTATTTCAGCTTATTCAACTATTTAGTCATCTTCTCAAGTCATGTTTTATTAGAAGAAATCTGAGTTGGTTACCAGAGTGAGATGTTCCCCCATTAATTCAATATTCTCCCACCTGGAATTCAACAGGATTTTGAGTCTTATTCATTCTTAAATGAATTCCTGGGTATGAACTTTGGAAAGGAAAATATTTTTTTCAGAGAAAATGAGAGTGCAAAGGACAATGAGCAAGTTTGTCATAAACTTTACTTTAATGGAATAGTAGAAACAAGGTGAAGTATCAACATTGTGTTCTATCCCTTAGCTATAGTGTAGCACTGCCCTTGTGGATTTTTTTAAATCATTCAGTAACTGCAAGGCTATTTGCCTTTCCAACTAATGACAGATAAGCTACTGCATGCTTTCAGCAGGACAAGTAGGCTCCAGTGCTAAATCACCACTTAAAGGTTAAAACCATTAACTATCACACCAATCTTTCCCTTCAGTTGTGTATAACTGCAGTTAAGTGTAAAATTATTGAGAAACTGGTCATGTTTCTGAGAACTCCAACTTCTGGTCTGTTATTTTCTGCTGTTTCAATAGCAGATGTTGCAATGTTTGCCATTATTAGCAGACTCAGTCTTAGATATGTTGGTTTCGATTTGATTATACAAATAAAAAGCTTTTCAAATAGGGCTTTATATCAAAATATTGCTTGAAGTAAATAAGAAGCAAAAATATGGCTCTATTTGCTCTCTGATTATAAAGGTTTTAAACTTATTTAAAAGCACGAGAAGTTATTAGTTGTTCTTAGCACTGCAGAATATTCTTCTGTGGAAAGGCTACAGATATAGTGGGTATTATAAGACCGATTTCAGTGGGATATAGAACGATGCTTTACTGTTGAGTCAGACCGAAAAATGTTGACATAATGAAAATGCCCTTTGCAATGCAAAGACTCTTTTTATTAATGCTTCATTCCTTATGGAAATTGCATTGTAAGGTCATAGATTGAAAAAGGAAAATAGAGTAAGATATTGCCTTGTTGCAGTTGTACTGTGATCATAGAGTAAATGTGCACTTTATAGTGATTTTTTTCTGTCTTGCATTGCTACATTTGAGTGAAAGGTAACTATGGAGATACTGAAATAGAAAGTTTTTGTAGTAGTGAAACTCAAAGATGCATGGAGACCTCCAAAATTTTATTGGTTCAGACTGATTCTAAAGCTAAACCTAAAATTATGGTGGGAGTTTTTCTGCTTGAGGTGGTTTATTCTGTAAAGTTTTCTTTTTTTTTTTTAACATTAATTTCTAATTCTTCTGGCATATTGTCAAGAATAAAGAGAATACTTCGAGCTTAGCTAACAATTCTACTGGTCAGCTTATGGAAAAAGAATTCAGCTCTAGTGAGACTTGACAGAATGAAATTGGAACCAAGAGCTCACTCCCTGAAATTCTTGTAGGTTAAGATGGCCTAAGTAACCTGACAGTTTCAATCTTCACACTGCATTCAATATAGGAAAAAATGCATCAAAATTACTATCATTGTTTTTATATGATAGAACTCTATTTTCTCAAATCCCAAATTCTAAGAAAATTAAATTAACAGTTCTATGTTCTGAATACTGAAAAATGTTTGCCTGCTTACCTTTTGTATAGGTCAGCTTAAATAAAGAAAGATGTTCAGTGCAAATAGGCTTTTTTTCTCCATGTGTTTGTTTATTCCCTTAACCTGCTGGATTAATTAGGTGGATAGGTATTAAGTATCCCAGAAGTGGTGGAACTAGAACTGCCATCATAAAATTATGTTGGTGCATTTGTTTTCTATTATATCTTGTGGGAATAAGATGGAAAAATTACACTTCTATCTCAGGGTGTTTTCCAATGTACATTTTAAAGCCCAACATCAGCATTGTCTGGGAACAGTGGGATTTTGACATAGTCCTGGAGTGGGTAGTTTTGAGAGTCAGCTTGAATTCAGCTAAATATTAAAAATCCTTGATATGTTTGGGTCATAAAAGTCATGGAAGGTAAGTGCTAAGAGCAAATGTCTTTAAAACTGCTGACATAAGCACATTTGCATTGAGGACTGATTATTCCAAAATTTATCTGCTTAATTCCAATTTATTCTCTGAATAATAAAAAGTACTGTATGCAAAATGCAAATAGTCCTTGCATGCTATGTCCAAGGTGTTATATTTTCAAATACATACAACTTCTGTAGTCAGAAGAAACCATTAAAAAATGTTCTATCCTTAGGTCATCCTTATTCCATCATCCTATTCTAAGGTCAGATTAGCAGCTTGTGAACTTGAATTAACTGATTTGAGTTGAGATAACCTAGTTTGAACTGACTGCATTTGTAGTCTCACTGTGTATTGGATTTTAACAGATGAAAAAGGATTTCATAAGATGACTTTGCAATGTTGAAATTGCTGCAAGATAATTTTTAGTTATTAAATTTGGAAAACTAACAAGCAAACAAACCAACCATGTAAGTGTGAACCCTTCCTTTAGTATCTCCTCTTCTCTTTGGAAAATGATGTAAGCCATAGGAATCACATTTAAGCTTTGAAAATTCAGTTTAGGAAAGAAAAAATAGGGTCTGATCTCAGTGGAAATGCAAACTGTGAGTATAGATAGCAGTACTGCTGCAGAGCAACTGGTTTTTAAGCCTGAATGCTTGAGAGTAGTCTGTTTACAGTAGCACAAAAAGCTGCCAGTTGACCTTCTGTTATTTTTTTCCTTAAAGTCATCCATGCATTTCTTTCTTCTTCTTTGCCTCTGTGGTTTTTTTGTTGGATTTTTTTTTTTTCCTTTCTGCCATGTATCCTAGTATTGTACCTTCTTCACCCTTACCTGTCTTACAGTATTTTCTGTCAGCAAACAATGGCATTGTAAATCTTGGGTGGATATTTCTACCAGAAATACTTCTTACTTTCTGGTCTAGAAATTAATATCATGCCATGTACAAATAGAAGAATTTCTTAAGTTGATCTTTGTTCACTGCTGAGACAAACTATAGAAACAGACCTCTTTCAGGATGACTCTGATATGCCAATCTTCTTTCTTTAGCTGTGCCTCATAGCATGTATTCTCTGCAAATTAATTTCCCAATGCAAACAGGTTTTTGCGAGAGGCAATGTAAATGAGCATAATCTTCTCTGTACAGTAACAAAAAAGATGAATCCTCTATAGGACTGAAGTATTTTTCCAAGGATGAGGAGAGTGAGTATTTGCTAACTGTAGCTGTGACTTGGCTTAATGGATCAGAATTTGAGTGAGAATAGTGTTTAATGAGCTCTTGTGGTTTAGCTCTTCTCCTTTACTACTGAAGATTTATGAAATAGCACTATTAATAAAGTAAATGAAAGTAGAATATTTTATTTCTTCCCCTGCTTTGTTTTATAGGCTTTCTGATACTGTTTTTCTTTTCCGGAATATTGGTAAAGATTTTCTTCTGATTGACTATATAGAAAGGGGTATAAATCCACTGTTTAATAGGTTTTTTAACCTGAATGTGTGGTAGTCTCTGCCAAATACCCTTTCGGTATTTTCCTAACTGTTGGACATCATTGCATTTTCATGAGCATCTATTTAAAAATTTTGGTTCTCTTAGCAAAAAAACACATCTTGGTATTAAGAGACCATTTTTCCTGGTATAAATTTTCATGCTGTATTAAAAACTGCAAAGACAACACATTTTGACATTCTTTTATTATTGCTACAATGCTTATAAAATTAATTTTATTTTTAATAAGTTATAATAATAATGATGCAATGAAATAATTTAATTTCCCGTAGAATAGATCCTTCTCTAAGCAGTCATTAACTGTGCTCTCCTTTTCCATGTATTTCCTCTGATTAATATTTATGAATAATTTTATACAGAGTGGTGTTCAAGACTCAGGAAGTGAGGGGAAAACAGGAGAGAAGGGAATAACTACAATAAAGGCTTTTTGGAATTTTTTTTTTGGTGAAAACAGTGAGGGGACATATGACAAATTTAATGGCCTGACACTGTAGGAAGAACCACTGAAAACCTTCCATAAGAAAAACACTTTCTGATTCGGAGGAAGTGTTTTGATGGGAGCATATTGATTTTTTCTCTGCTCTCGGGAGATATTGGCCAGCCTGCTTGTTTGTCAGTTTTCATGCCATGCTGCTCCCTTGTGCTGTCAGGGGAGCAGAAGGGTCCTGCCAATGCTCTTTGTTTCTGTTTGAACCTAACTACACAGCGATCCAGTTCCTGACTTCTAGACAGCTTTCTCTTCAGCCTGCTCAGTTTCCCAAAGAAATGTCTATTTAATGAGTTGGAGAGTCCTATGTCCATCATTCAGTCACCCCATAAATCACTTGCGCCCCATTATATCTAGTCTCACTATGAAACTAGCAGTTAGCTGAGTTTCATATCACTGATGTGCTTGTATAAGTATTTCTAGAGTTTTATGGCATGAAAAATGTATGTACTGAGACTCATAAACTCAGAGATGATTAATATCTCCTTTTCTCACCAGATTGTCCAGAAGGAATATGTCTGCCCCATAAGTGCCCCGACAAGCTAACTCATAATAGAATCCAGGCAGTCACTGAGGCAGTTAGCACTTCAAAAATGTTTCTGCATGTCACCAGTATTTTGTCAGGTGGCATTACACTAGCAGGGGACTCGTGAGTCGATATCCTGATCACATTGATCAAGAGTGTTCTGGTTTATAGGAAATGTGGAAGGATATATGCACATTTAGTAGAATTCCAGCAAAGATTCTTCAAGTTAGATGTTGCAATCTGGGAAGCAGTTCCAGAGGGATGTATGCTTTCTGATGAATGAGACTTCAGATCTAAGAAACACAGAATCCCTTTCCTTAGTTCACAGCTAAATGAAGCACAGAAAAAAATTTAGAAATGAGCCTCAAAGTGGCTAATGATCTATGTTTTTTGTTGACTATTTAATGTCCAGTTTTTCAAATTAAGGAAATTTTTAAAAATTTTATGTTTTAGAGAATAAAACACCTTCGTGATTTTATTCTGCCTCTTCTCTAATAGCAATTTCTAGAAAATTGTAAAATAACACACAATTCTTCTCCTGAGGAAATGATGAGAAGCACAGGCCTGCCCTTAGTGCAGTGAAGAGCTCCCATGCTTTCGATGTGTAGCTGCAAGGAGATCCTGACTGTGTCCTCCCGTGCACTTCCCAGGGCAGCAGAAGAGTGCAGGTAGCTGAGAAAGCCTCCTTGGTCTTTCTTCTCCAGATAGATCTACACCAGCTCTGTGAGTGTCTCCCCATGGGGTCTGTGCTCCACCTGCCCACCCAGCCGGGCTCTCATGGCAGCTTGGTGATGCCCTTGCTGCCATGGGGAAGCCCGGCAGGGACTGGGCCAAAGACTCGGCTGTCTGTGCTCTTCTCATGGGGATTGAGGTGTTCATCCATCTCCACAGGGCTGCTGTGCTGGTCCTGAGCCCTCCACATCCTGCTCCACATCCTGCTCACTTATTCCTGCAGCTCCATATGGAGGATTTTGCCCTGTCCAGCAGGAGCTGCTGGCCTGGTGTCTCTTCCATTGACTCTTTTGTTCTTCATTTGCTGGGACTCCCTGCCTCTTCTTCATACAGTTTTTTCCAGGTGAGGGGTGAGCTGTTGACAAACAGCAGCAATTGTCTCTAATCAGGTCTTTTACATGTTCTACAAGGAGCTTTTAATGTTTACTGTCAAATTTACTAATGTGATGTATTTTGCATGACGTGGAGTTTTTATTTAGCAGAGGCATACTGCAATGCACAGCATAATATAGCAATTGCAATAAATAATTTAGTGATGATAGGAATGTGATTCCTATTATTAATCTCTGCATCCTGATGCTGGATATCTCCAGTCACAGGAAGGATTATCTGGTTGAAATCAGCACAGTTTTGTTTTTTTCAGATTGTTTTATTAGTTGTCCAGTTTTATATTTTAAGCTGGGCTTTCCCCTGCACACAGCAGCTTGGTCACACACCAGAAAGACCTTGCTCTCTACTCATTATCTCAGGGGAGGCTGTTTATAGAAACTGAGGACTCACTGGAGCAGCCAAATATCCAAAAACAGAGGTCACCCTCCAGTTCCCTCTTATTTTGAGACAAGCTCACCCTACTTTATAATTGGTCTTCATTCTTGACATTCTTACTTTTACTCATAAAAAAGATTTTGAATCTATCATTCAGCAAAATTACTGCTGGGTAGCAGTGTAAGTATTTAAGTGTTTTGCATGTGTTTAACTTCTACCCAGTCCCACCCACAGAAGAAAAAAAGAAAGAAAAAAAAAGTTTGTTAGTTTTTATTAGCTAAAAAAAAGTTTGTTAGCTTGTTTATTTTATCTTTGGTATAGATTTGGCAGATCCATAATAAATGAAGAATACATTCTTCCTTTCTCTTTCTAAGAGCCTTTTCTTCTTTATATGTCTTGGACATTTTTTTTCCATTTTATTTTTGCATTATGTGTGCAATATTCAATGTGTACTTTCTACTGTTGCAGCAGTTATAGTCAGTGAAGTAGTGAAGACTTCATGAATTATAGATGACTGTTACATCCAAGAATCTTAGACGAATAACAGTATTACTGGAGAAAATTCAAGTCAGAAATGTGTTCTAATAAATGAATTTAAGTCTTGTATCTGCCAAAAATGTGAAATACCATCCAAATACCAGCTAAAATAATCTAACATTAAGAAATCAGTCTACAAGAAGGCTTGCTAAAACAAAGGTGCCTTTACTAGAGGGAAGATGTTTTGCAGCTGCTATTTTGTCTATTACTCTTGGCAGTGGTGGCAGTGCAGTTGAAATGACTGTAATTAGTATAGTTACATAATTGTTATCCCTGTGTGTCTCAGCCTGAGATGAGGCTGTTCACTGCCCTAGAAATATACAGTATTCATGGCTCCAGAGCAAGGCCTATTCTCACACATATTCTCATATACTAATAGCTCTTTTGAGATATATCTTACAGAGATCACTGAGTTTAGGGTTGTTTGTGTTTGTTTTATTCAAATCCTAGCCATGAAAAATCCATAATTAGATGTAGGTTACTTCTGTGATTTTTAGCTGCACAATTTGTGCAAAATTAAAAAAATGTACAAGTTGTGATGGACTGTTGATTGTGTAGGAGCATGAGAAGGAGGGACTGTTTGAATGAATATGTGGCTCAAATGATGAGACATAATAGATGTGAGTTATTATTAGTGATTTCTGAGTAAAATTGAAAACAATAATATACTAACATGAAAAGGAAGACACAGAGTTACTAGGAGATTTCTTTCCCACTGCATATTTGTAGGAAAAACTATAATCAAAGCTGGAAATATTTATGTTCCTTTTATTTATTAGTCTTTACAAATTAAGTTATGATGTTGAAAGAAGCAAAACAGAGCTGAAGCATTAAAAACAAACATACTTATAAGGAAATTAGAAAAATCTCAAAACCATATATATTATACAACATGTAGGACAGTTACTAGGGAATTAAGTAGATTGAAATGAATGAATGAATGAAAGCTTTTCTGGATTATGTTACTGCTGGTCTTAACCCATATTTAATGCTTTCATGAATTTTTAATGTTTTCTATGGGAGGATTTGCCTTAAGGCTGCTTCACTCACCAAAGTGGCAACATGGTGTGTAAAATGACCTCTTGCCCATGGCTGGTTGCAGGAACAACAGCACTTTGAAATTGTGCCTCTGGGGAAGTTATAATGGTTTTTCAGAGGATTTGTAGGAACAACCTCTACTCAGCTTCTTGGCCTGACCATCCTCAGGTGGTATCACCCACTTCATTTTAAACTGGCCTGCTGGAAGCCCACACGTGTAATTTATTCTGTTTTTGTTCTACTACCCAGTTTATCTGGGAGCTTTTTGCAGAAGGCTAAACCGGGTGAATTTTTGCATGTTATACCCCGTATTTGTATAGCAGAAAAATGACTCACACCTCTCAGCTGCACCAGCTGTTAGCTGGCTGTAAAAGCTCAAATGTATCTTGCTGCATTGGAATCTTAACATGTGCAAATTCATGACTGCAGTTGCCAACAGTGTGCTGTGCAATAATGACAGCACAGACTGCTTGTTCCAAAATTCCCTCTTGACTGTAGCCTTCCTTCCAACACAGAGCTGCCTTCTATGCTTCTCTCATTCTTGGGAATCTTTGAGGTTGGTCAAATATGGCATCTGAACTGCCCTGTGTGAGCATTTTTGCAGCTTCCTGCTGTATCACCAATTTCCTAGTGGAGGTCTCGAAATCTTAGTGCATTTTCATTGTGATTATCATAAAATAATTGGCAGAACCTAGATGGAACTATGTACGGCTGTTGGTGCTTGAAGCATAATGCTGTGCTAAACACTCTGGCTGCATGCACATTTTAATGTTATCAGTAATTTTTACATTGTTTTTGGAAGAGAGGCAAATTACCTTGGTGGGAGATTGAATACCATGAGAATGAATCTGAGTACAGGTGAATTTGTTGAAGTCTCTTCCATCAGAATAATTTGATTGACATTTCCCCAAATCATATCTCAGAAGTTTTTTTCTTTTTACATTAAAAAAATTGTAGTAGTTAAAACATTGAAAAAAGTATAATAAAAACTTTTGGTTGACTGATTACTTAAATGTTGAATATAATATTTATTTTGAATGTTCATTTTTAAACTGTGGTACTGCTTCTGTTTTTTATGGGGAGTAATAAAATTCTCTACTGTTTTGCAAGCATGTCTTCAACAGCATTAGTGAAATCTATACTGGAAAGCAAGGTCTCTCTCTTTTTATACACATGCATTTTATTTTTGGTGAGGACAACTGCTACAGATGTAGAAGGAAAAAAACTGTCAAAAAATTTTGAAAAGAGTAAGTACAAAGATTAAGTTTTAATTCTTAATTACATGCAAATTCAAACAACTGTTTTTGAAAAGTGTAACTATATATGCCAACTCAAGTATTATTCCCATGCAGAATGACCATTTGTACTGTTGCTATTTTATAGGCAAAATAACTGTGAACAAAATGTGGTGGCTGGTTTTTTTGGAAAAAGAGGTTTTGAGTTACCTGTGCTTATAACACAGATCTCAATACAAAACTAGACCCTGACATTAGTGTCTTTTAGGGCATTACCTTTTTCTTTTTCTTTCTTCCCTTCCCCCCACCCTGGCCAAATTGAGAACTTTTATGATCTTAAAATTATTATTAAGCTACCATTGTATTTTTTAATTATTTTCTGAATGTCTGTACAATGCTATATCAAGTGATCACACGGAATTTTATTTGAATGATTCGTAAGTTTCATATTTAATTTTAACCACGGTTATTTAATTTTCTTTGTTGAGATAATAAATACTGAAACCCTAATTTATAGCACTTAATCTCCTTTTTATAACACTAATTTTTAAAAATCCACCATGAAATAAAACTATGTAAAATAAGTAGTTAACTTGCTTTTGCAGATTCATTTTGATAAACTATTTTCAAGCCAGAATCCCTGTCTGCACTAGATAGATATAGCAGTAATTTATTCCAGGATGTGTTAATGAAAAGAAATGTAAAAGACCTTCTCACAATGTCTTTTTCAACCTTGGAATAAGTTAAATGAAATCCCTTAGCTGATCATAAACCATAAGCTTGTGTAGCTTTGGTGATATATGTTCTGTCAATGAGTCAGAGTCCTCAGCAATGAAATAATTATCCTGATCAATAAAGTCAATTAGGAATAAAAGACAGAATGTAAGAGGAAGATGCTGGGTAGGACAGTGAATTTGCTGTTGGTATTTCACTTGTTTGATCTTGTTTTTATAAAAAACCTCAAAATACTAAAAGTAAAAATGCCAAGATTATCTTCTGTTGAACAACTTTTATTTCTAATCTTAAATAAATAGTCATGGTCAGTTGAACCAGAAAGGTTGCACTCAGAAGACCTCCTGAAGTTTAATGGGACTTAATGTTCTGATTCTGAAATGCTGCAGCCAGCACTGACAGCCTTTGTAAGATTCTCCCAAACTTGAAGATAAAGTGCTGTGGTTTATCAGGTATGTCAGAGGTGAGAAGCCTGTGCTAGATTGGACGGGCTTCCAATGGATTGGTGTGGTGATTTTTGCTGCTCAATATCTGATCATTAGAATTAAGGAGCCTAGAAAAGAAAAAAAAAATCTATTGAGTAATTTGCACCCACTGTAATACCGGCATGTGAGAACAAAGAGCTGCATCTCAGTTCACAGCAAGAGGGTTCACCAGATGCAAGGTTGACATAACTGTATGTAAAGCTGGTGATTGTGTGGAAAAACTATGCAATTTAGAGGCAGTAGGATATTTAAAGTTATTTGATCATTTACTAAGCAAATTAAACAGAAACACAAAGGAAGTATCAGGGGCACAGTATCACCTTACTAGAGGGAATAAAAAATGCTCAGTTGGCTCCTCCTACAACCAGCTAAAGAGAGCAAAAGGTGTGAAAGCCCCCAGGGTGGCATAAGGACAGAAGTGCTCTCCCTAAAGAACCATTTAAACTGACAGCTTAGAGACAAATAGGATCTGCTACAGGATGCAAGGGAAAGAAAAATTTGCAATGGGTCAATCATAAATTCGGGGAATTTATAGAAGGGGATTTTGATGTGTGTAGTGTATGATGGGAGGCTTAAAAGAAAGAGCAAAGGGTTGGAAAAGGAAGGATCCATGTGGGTTGGGATGAACTGGCATTGGAAAAGAGTGGGGCAAGAGCTAAATAGGTCTGGTCATATTTGAACAGATTCCTGCTTGGTAAACTTGTGTGACAGCTCTTGTGCTTGAACTGCTGTTTGCCCTATATTCTCATTAAATCCTAATTCCGTGTTCTGTGACTTTCTCAAGGGGAGCAGTGAAGGGGGAAGAGATGATCTCTGCTTTCTAGTGATAAGCATCACGACACAAAGAAATGAAACAAAGTTGTGTCAGGGAAAGTTCAGACTGGACATTAAGAAAAGGTTCTTCACTGAAAGGGTGGCTGGTCACTGGAACAGGCTTGCCAGGGAAGTGGTCACGGCACCAAAGTTGCCAGAATTCAAGGAGTGTTTGGACGATGTTCTTTGTCATATGGTTTATTGTCAAGTGGCCCTGCAAGGAGCAGGGACTTGTACCCAAAGATTTGTATGTGTCCCTTCCAACTTGTGCTATTCCATAAATTTATGAGTCTAATTAATAACTAATTCAAATTAATTTAAGAAAAGAATAAAGACTACCTTGCGAGTTAATGTTAAACCATTATAATAAGGAAAGATATCGAAACTGGCTCTGGTGACTTACTGTGAAAACTTTTCATCATGATCTACCCTTCTAAATTTAGAACTCTTCAGGTTTAGGCTCTCACTCTATCCTGTGGAGATACTTTCACACTTTCAGAGCGATCCATTCCATCCTAAAATTAATCTCCATCTCGAGGTGTCTTTCTCTCTGGCAGACAGTGGAGTCTGGGTGACTGATATTAGGAAATTAATCTCACTCAACTAAAAGTAGATAAAATTAATCCCATCTAAATGACAGCTTGAAGCTATTAGAATTTAGGATGGGACATGAAATGTTATCATTTCAATGGAAAACAGGCTGGCTGTCCACAGCATAGAGAAAAAAATCATAATAGAACATTGACATTAGACAAAAAATTTCAAAGGCAGATCATGCTTACTTTATAATTTCATATCAGTTCACAATTGTGCAGTTGAAACAATCTTTTGATTGTCTTCACTTTCTGTGCCTTGGAGCACTTTCTGTGCTTTACTGTGGAGCAGCATTTCTTCCTCATGGGGCTGAACCAGAAGATGCAGTCAAATTTGTACTGCAGACCAGACTAGGGTTAGTCTAGAGTAAGTCCCCTTAATGCATATAAGTCTAAGTTCCAGTCCTCAGCTTCAGCTGCTTTGTTTTTTTAAGTTCCATTTGGTTTACTTTATAAATGTAGTCCAAAAAAGATGCATTAATACCAAATAATGTCTCTTCAACTCAGCTTGAAGGCAGAGAGTGGTCACAAGTTTTAGAGATACACAAAAGTCCATGTGGCTGCCTTCACTTTTTGTGTAGCAGACTTATATTAATATCAAAAGTGACAGACACAGTAACAGTACAAAAGGAAAATCCATCAAAATGTTTACTTCAGCTGTCTCATATATTACTCATGCCTAAGAAAAGACATAAAATGTTTCCATCTGCTCTTACTTCTTTTTTCTGCTAATATCAACTTTTCTATATGGCAAGAAGCTTTAAGTCATTATGAATGATCTGTTTTTTCAAAACAGATTTTAAAGACCTAAAATTTTCACTCTAGAACACTATACTCAGGCAGTTAATTTACTTCTCACACTGTTAAAATGCTTTACTGCGGCAAGTCTGCGCTCCATACTTAATATTTAATTCCAGTTTATAATATATTCCTCATCAATATTTGGAAGTTTTGGAAAAGTATTAATTATTCATATTTCTGAATACAATAGAAAGGATTTGATGAAATGAAATATACACACATTTTAAAGTGACTGTAAAAAAAACATATATTTAGAAACAGAGGGTGTTTTTCTACATATTTACCCAAGTATTTCAGCATTGATTTTCTACATGTTAATATGTACCTCAGAATGACTCCTGGTGTACACACCCAGCCCAATCTCTCTCTGACTTCTGCTCCTAACCACATTTCAGAAGCTTTTTCAAGCTGCAAGTCGCTAATATCCTGTAAGGAAGAAGCGAATGACATTGTCATGAAGCAATTTTGGGTAAATGAAGGTTTTTTTCCCTGCCAGTAGTGTGCAAGATGAAGCTGCTTGGCTGCAATATGCATTTCCAAATTTTAGCAATGTTGTTGTAGAACGGCTCTGGCTGTTCTACAGAATATATTTAATCATGACTCCATTCATCTCTATATTCTGCCTTTTTTCTCATGTGTCTTATATTCTGTTAGAGGTAACTATGCCCACAGGAGTCTGGGCTGGGGGAATTCCTCCTCTATCAACAAGGCTGGTGCAGTTTTATCTCTCTAGGCTGTAGTGAGGCTGAGCACCTGCTCCCAGCAGGTGCAAACACCCCCTCCCCTGCCTAAACTGTGCTATGACCAGGCACACAGACTGAAACAGACTGAGAACCGTGCTGTTATCTGCACCCTCATAAAACATGGGACTCACATAAACATGTATCTGTGTTAGATGACTTTGTTAGAGGAGCTTTTCAATTCCTTGCATCACAAACAGACCTTGCTGAATGGTGAAGATGTTTCCTAGTCTTCCTTCCTCACCCTAACCCCAGAAATACTGTTGCTGTAGGGGTTTCTTGCATGTTGCTGAAATCAGTATGCATTGTATTACATTAATTTTCTTCCATAGCAACTTTGTCTGGTTTGGAATATGCTTATTTAGTGAGGGAATTAGAAATGCATTTCCCGCATATGCTCATATATTACATCTTGTTCATACTAAGTACTTCTCTAAAAACGATATATAACTCCATTAAATACAGCCTATGATAAAAGATGGATTGTCTCAAAGGTAGAACCTTTTTTCTTTTATTTCAATGATATACCACCTGTTCCTCTTTTGTTTCCTCTTTTGAAACTGCTACTATTGTCCACAAAAAAAAGGAAAGCTATGACTTTGCAAAATGCAGAGGAGTGCTATGGGAGTGACTATTAAATGACTTGAGTGATAGGAGAAAAGTAACATATTGACTATTTGTGTAGTTAGGCAGGGAGCTATTGTAGGACTGCAATGTTCCAGTTGTATGGATGACTATTTGGGGGGGGGGGGGGGAGGCAAAAAAAATAGCTAGGAAATCTAAAACATCTGTAGATTCCATTAACTACAGGTCACATAATTTGAAGGGAAATTCCAGAGGAATTGATACACTCGGCACACATGATAGAAATTATCAGAATATTTTAAAAATGAGTTTAGTTAGTGGTTACAGCTTTAATAAGGTTTTACATTGTAAATACTCTGCACATTATATCTTTGAATATTTAATATACCTCATTCCTTTCTTTTAAAAATTATGTATATTAACCATTTTGACCTTTTTTCCCCCTCCTTGTGTTGAAATGTTTCTGAGAATTCCTCAATTCAGAAGTCTAATGGTGAGGCTGGTTACTTTCCTTCCAGAGACATAACACACAGAACATGCAGGATACAAGCACTTTTCTGAGCTATATGCAGTCTCAACAAAATGACCAGATTTTACATCTGTGTTTAAAATGTCCTAATTAAACATGTTAGCAATCACAGGGGGTTTGAATGGCTAGTAAAACAGTTTATGCTTGCTTTCAGTAATTTAGCTGGAATAATTATTTGTCTGATCAGTAGAATGGACCCATGGAGGGAAAGTAAATGTCAAGAGTTCTACTTTTCCCATATATTTCCACAGTCAAAGTACACTGCATTTTTAAAAACATCTTTGGCTCTATCACAATAAGCAGGCGGATAGCAGCTTGTTCATGCTAACTTGAGAGGAGAGCAGCAGCAATGACTAAAATCTTCCTTTTTGAGATGAAAGAAGAAGGAAGGAAGGAAGGAAGGAAGGAAGGAAGGAAGGAAGGAAGGAAGGAAGGAAGGAAGGAAGGAAGGAAGGAAGGAAGGAAGGAAGGAAGGAAGGAAGGAAGGAAGGAAGGAAGGAAGGAAGGAAGGAAGGAAGAAAGAAAGGAAGGACAAGCTTGCTCTTATTTTAAAACAGGCTTTTGCAGTGGTGCTAATGCTTGTTTTGCTGGAAATGGCAAATTAAAAAAAATAAAATTGGGAAGATGCTTGATTTTCTAAAGCATTGTATAGCAGAGTGGAGAAGATAGATTTTTTTATTACAGTTTCAAACAAAAGTTTAGAAAACAGGTTCACTAAGGGCATGTTCATAAAAGTCATCATTTTGTGCCAGGGAAAGAGAAACAGTTATGCACTTCTTTTTGTTCTCTCACTATTGATATTTTTCTCTTGAGCAATTGGAGATATCTCTTTTTCTTTCCTGAATGACTTCTGAGTTTTTACTATGTATATTGGTTGCACATGGCTTTTACAGACATAGTTGTCTTTCCTAGGGAGCTTAGTCATAGTATTTGAACCTGAACTGGGGGAATCTATGGACTTGTACAGTTTAGCTACAGTTACTGCTGAAATTTGTACAGGACAAGGCCTTTCTGATGCAGAGTCTATGACCTGTTGATTTACTAATGGTGCCAAATCTCTCATTCATAGTAGTTGTTGTACACTGTGTCCTTCATTAATGATACAGGGACTTTTTATATTGGTCAAGGAAAAATTAACACTGAACTTATTTACATACATTTGTATGTGAGAGTGTGTGTGTCTGACAAACTCATTTAAACTCCAAAAGACTCTTAGTCTTTTCCTTGCTTTGTTGATAGCTCTGCATTTACACTACTCTTGGTAATTGTTAAGATGGTTTCAGGACTGAGATGCACAAATGTGCTTTTTTTTTTAAGTAAAGGAGAGGGACACATAATCGGTTTGGATTCTATTTCATTTTTTTTCCAATGGTGTATTTAAGTAACAAACTTGTCTTGTTACATAGTGCAATACAGCAATAATCTGCATTTTTCCCTATGACTGATATGAGGTAGCTATTAAAAGTATAAAAATGATAAAAAAACATTTTTCCCCCCCTTTGACTTCTTTGTAATCTTTGTACCAGCTAATATTTTCTCGCCTTGGCTTGCTGGTGCTCCCAATGTGAACACCTTCCACAAATGGAACCAGGCATCCCACTGCCACTCAGTTTGATAGGAGAAAAAAGTGATCTACTCATGACAGCCATCATCCCTGGAAAAATGGAGCAAGCAGACATGACTCCTTGGCTGGTACAACCCTGCAATTTCATCTCTTGTCAAGAGCTTACTGCACTGTGTCAGCTTTAGATTCGGACCTTAATAAGGTACAGAAACAGATATTCTCTCTACAGCTGCTGTCATTTCATTCCTGAAATGGCAGCAAATGTCCTGAATTTCATGTCCTTCTGAGGGGATTGCATTTTAAGAAAGCTACTGAAGTTTCATAAAATGAGCACCTTGGTTTTGTCAGTTGCCCACAAGTGTAATTCATGTAGACTTTTTCATCTTTCTTTCTAGATGTGGAAAGGTCACTGAAATTAACCATTTTCATGTGAAATGCTGCTTTTTAATCTATCAACATCTAGGGAAGGCTGAATGCCACTTTTTGTATTTCACAAGGCACAACATAGCTGCCATGTCTTAAGCAGTAACACTCCTGTCCTTACTTTTTAGAAAAATGAGCAGAATATCTTGGAAGGAACTTAGTGGTTTTCATTTTGCTTTTTTTTTTTTTTCTTAAATCTTTTTAATATGATATAATTTGAAATACAGTTGAATATCTTTCATGCAGAGGTTTAGGAATCATTGTCCTTGAAAAATCATGCCTGACGTAGGCCATGCATGTGTATTGCTTTGACTTTGGTGACTCTGGATGGGAAACAGTGAATAAAAACTTCAACTTGCTGTTACATGAATGATTCATCCACTTGAAATATGGGAGCCTTCTTTCACAAGGCAGGAAGGAGTCAAGGCAAGATGGCAGGCAAAAAAACTAGAGACAATACTCTGATCCTCTTAATTCAGAGGGATAAACCTGCACTTTATGAAGGGTTGATGAGGCAGTGGATGGCAGTGAGGAGAGCTAGATGATAAAGTAGACAGCTTTTGAAGAACTTTGCAAAAAAAGAGCTGCACTATTTCCATGCACTAACTGCACCTGGAAGTTACAGCAAGAGGCATTTGCTGACTCCAGAAAACTCAATGCTTGTGTCTGTGGATGCTCCTTTTAGGATGCTAAAACAAAACTTTTCAGATGAATTCTAATCGGATTTAGTTATCTGAAACTAACACTAGAAATTTTACAATAGGTGTTTTTAGAGGATAGGTGAAGACTCTGTCTTTTGAGTTGGATGCAGTCAGTGACTTTCTCTATTTGACTTTTAGGAAACTGATTTTGCATGTGCAGGTAGGAGTCTGTTGTTTTTGTGAGTGAAAGCTTTAAGGTAAGCCTGCAAATGTTATTTGAGAGGACTGTCTATTATTTAAATAGTAAAAGGATACTTGTCCCATTTGAGATTTTAATTTCCCGAGAATTTTATAGAAACACTAGAAAAATACAGTGCATATGGACCATCATATATCACTGTGCATCCAGAATGGCTCACTTGAAAAAATCTTTTTCTCAAAAATATACCTAGTTTCTAACAATTCTAACGATCTGCAGAACTCAAAATCTTTCTGCATGTATCTGGCTGGAAATTGCTTCGTTTGGTATATTTGATGTCAAAAAAGGTTTTGCCAGGAGAAGTTTCTGTTAAATTCTTCCATCTTTGAGGTAAATTCACGCACATCTGCTTGTTAGATGAATCTCCTTATTCAGTGTTTGCTCTTTTGTCACCTTCTACCAAAGTCTCGAAAAGAAAAGAAAAGAAAAGAAAAGGATAGACAATTGGTTTGTAAATGTATTTGCAAATCAACCTGTTTCTTTCACATGTACATACATGCAGAAACTTGCATATAATGGAAAGGTGTTTCTTAAAGACTCATAGTAATTCTCAATTTTTGTTCCTCTACTGACAAGCAATGATTTATTATTCTCCCAGACCTGTTTTTAACTCTTTTTTTTTCCACTTGACTAACAGCCTTGCAGTAATATAAATATTGTAAGATGGCTTCATAACTACCAAGCTTTTGAACTAAGAGATTTTAACAAGAGCTTTTTAATTACCCAGGACTAAATGGTAGACTGGTAATCCTTACTCAGATCTTTTTCTAGTGGTTCCCAAGGAAATTTGTGTGTGAAAACATTTGTCTCTCTGCTTAGAGTGAGTACAAAACTGGGCAAAGTGTCCTGATATTCCAAAGTGGTGAATACCAGAGGTGGCACTCTAATACCAGGGGATTGCATAGATGCCCTTTGCATATATTTTGACATGAGTAGAGGCCTGGGGTTTTATTTTTTTTTTTTTTTACTTGAGCTCTTGTGTCATACTATTTTAAAATTTTTAGTGACAGTTTAGGAGATAACTAAATGTTTAATCTTGGTCTTCTCACTAAGGACTTCTTTTCTTACTGTTGTAAAAGCCCTTGGCATGTAAAGATACAGACTATGATATGGAGACAGGCATGTTCCTTCCATTGGCAGAAGAAGGATGTATTTTCACAGGAAACTGCTTTTCAGTAATAGTGCTGTAGTTCTTTAATGAGTCTGACATGAACCATAGTCAATAACATTATAATGTTTATATCTCAGTATATTGCAAAAACACTGACATTTAAAAGTAATTTCTTTTAGGAAAATATAAGGGACTATGTATTGCACAGTAGTTTCCCTGAATTGTGAGGAATATTAAGTAGAATTTCATGGACAAAATTTCATTCTTTGGTTACATGGATTATTCTATCTAAGACAGACGTAGGTAATTTCTGTTCTTTCCTTACCCATGTGCTCCTGTTTTTCTCTGCACTGCACTGGAGACAATATTCTTTCAATATTTTTGGCTTTTCTGTCTTTAACCTTTGTCTACCTGTTGTCAGTTTCATTTCTCTGAAATAAACTAATTTTAAGAAATGAAAAAACAAACCATAACAGAGCCCTCTGTCAAGAGAATGGTGAAACTGATATGATGGAGCAGCCACCACCAGTGTTGTGGAGAGATAGCCAGGGTGATAATAGTTTAACACAGATTTGCTGTAACCACAGTCCAGGCAACTGTGCCCTTGGGCAGGATTATCCATTTAGTTTAAAGTGGCTGGAAGGTAGCTTTCCAGATATACTTCAGCAGCATTACTCTTGCTGTGAGGCCCTTTGCTCCCCAGTGGTGTCATCTGCTTCCTAAATGTCAGTGCAGTGTTTGACTGCTGCCTGTACTTTGATTCTGTACAGCATTACTCTATAAAAGCTAAAGGTTAGTGTTCTACTGGTGGAAAGTGTGGGAATGATTTGCAAGAGCAAAGCTGAAATCATAAAAGAAAGGAACTCAATAGATCAGGGCATGCCCTAAGACATGCTGGTATAAAATTAATCAAAAAAGCCATTCCAGCTCCTACTCCCTCTCTTCACCAACTTAAATATTGAGAAAAATAGAGGAAACAATAAAGAAACCATTTCTGTAGGAGACAGATGGCATCTTAACTGTTTTGAAGACACAATTAAACATTCTTATGGCAGGATATCACTTTCTGCAACTCTTCTAAGTCTTACAGTTAAATTATTGAAGATTAAGTTTGTGTAGATAGATAAAGATTTTGGGGTGTGTGTGAGTGTTTGTTTATTAGAATCAATCCTTTAAGTTATTGCTAGCTTAGTTATTCCTTTAGGAAATGCTAGTCCTTTGTATCTGGTCAACTAGCAATTTATAGAACTGAACAGCAAACTTTATTGCAAAAATTTGCTGAGGCACTGAAAACAGTTTTAACAGTAATTTTAGTGCATGCATGTCTGATTAGGGAACAAGCAAGCATATGGAATAATAGCTGTAGGGGCCTGCAAGAGAAATGGTGTAACATATCTGAAGTTTTCTTTTAAGCTTTTTAGATCATTTAAGCTGTAATTCCTTAAGGAGTTGGGAACTAGAGCAGAGATGTCTAGTATAGAACTGAGGCAAAGCTGCTGGAGGCCTCAGGGAAGAACAGTTGTTCCTTGTGAAAGGTAGTCAAGTATCAATATTGAATATTCAAATTTCAATATTGGATGAATAGAAAGAAGTTGGCTTCCTTGCCTCTGGTCATCTGTGTCAGTAGCAGTTAAGATATTATACTAACTTGTATTAATATATCCATAAATACTGGCTTAAAAGCTTTCCTTAACAGCCATTTTTTAACATCCAAATTATTGAAAGAAGAATAAAAGAAATCCTTTAGCTACTTGAGTTTAGAGCAATTTAATTGGCAGCTTCAAACCCATGAGATACATTCTGTATATACTCTTGCAATTAAATACAAAAATAATTAAATAGTGATGTCCTTTGAATTGCCCCATTATCTTCCACTGATTTAATTTGTATGCAAATATTTATAACATAAAAAAGTGCTATATCACCTTGCATTCTGTAAATGTATAAATGAATGTGGACTGTCAGGCATTGGGATCACTAATGTAAGAAATTACATATAAGCAACAATTTTTTATTCCAAGTTCTCTATTCTATGGAGGGTTAAGGTGGCATTACTTTTCAGGTTTTGTGTACAGATTGTCTGTTCAACTGAGTTTCCTTCCACCAAGTCCCCCCACATAGTTTAATCAATACTTTATAAGGCAAATCATCCCATGTCTGACAGGCTATGTGTGCTGTGGTAATCTCTGCAAGCCAGTTCCTTGTTCCTCTTCTTTTGCTCATGTACTATTCTGTCTCAGTGGCTGAACAGAAACCTCCTCTAGCACTGCAGCTTAAATGTAGCTGGTCACTTTGGTGATCTGACTAATGCTCAGGTACAACAAACATGAAGATAAACATCTTCTGCCCAGTGAATCTCCAGCAGCAGATATTGTGCAGGGATATGTGGACTTAAGCAGCAGCTGATTTGTCTATTGCCCAGCACTCTGCACCAGCACAATCGTGCTTGTGGCAGTTAATGTGTGCCGTATGACTTCTAATGCCATGCTAAAATCAGAGGCAAGACCATTTAGACTAACCAACATCTGATTATCACAATCTTTCCGTATTTTAAGATGATTTTTCCCTTTCTCTTCTTTTTGAATTGTAGACTTCCTAGAAATATCTTTGCAGCAGAAACAGTACCAGTACCAGGCTGACAGCTAAAGATGAAATGTAGTGTTTGATTTCTCCCAACAGCTGACATTCTGTGCAAATGCCAGTGTGTCTGTTTGAGTTCACTTCAGAATGTACATTCTCTTTCTCCCTTCCCCCAACAGAATGTGCAGGATGATATTTAAGAAAGCATAGTTCTGATATTAAATGAAGTACAGATGATTAAGAGCAAACAGAATGTCAAGAAAAGGTTATGAGTTAAAATGTTCCTCATTGTAATTCCAAATCTTTTCACTGAACTCCTCCACCATACTCTAATAAAAACAGCCTACTGCATGAAACTTAGTCTCTGAAAATCTTTGTGCCAGTTCTTTCCTGAAAACAATGAAAGTATTTATTCTTGGTTTATCTGGAGCCTGCTATTAATTTTTTTAGAAAAATTAATAGCATTTTTCCCTAGATCTTGAACGTCAGCATCAGTCAGAGCGATGGGTGTCAGCTTCAGTTTCTGTCACCAAGCTGAAAATCTCTACTAGATTCATAGAGTACCTTGGATTGGAAGGGACTCACAAGCACTGTTGAATTCAACTTGGGGCCCTGCACAAGACATCCCCAAGAGTCACATCATGTCCCTAAGAGCATTGTCCAAATTTTTCTTGAACTCTGTCAGGCTTGGTGCTGTGACCACTTCCCTGGCAAGCCTGTTCTAGTGCCAAACCACCCTCTGGGAGAAGACTGTTTTCCTAATGCTCATAATCATTTCCCCTAACACAGCTTCAGGCCATTGCCTCAGGTCCTGTCCCTGGTCAGCACAGAGCAGAGATCAGTGCCTGCCCCTCCTCTTCCCCTCATGAGGAAACTGTGACTGCAGTGAGGTCTCCCCTCAGTCTCAACAGACCGAGTGTCCTTAGACACTCCTCATGGAGCTTCCCCTAAAGGTCCTTCATCATCTTTGTTGTCCTCCTTCAGTTGCTCTCTAAGAGCTCAATGCAATTTTTATGTTGTGGCACCCAAAGCTGTCCCCAGCACTGGAGGTGAGGCTGCCCCAGCTCAGAGCAGAGCAGGACAATCCCCTCCCTAGCCTGGCTGGTGATGCTGTGCCTGATACCCCCAGGACAGGGTTGGCTCTCCTGGCTGCCAGGGCACTGCTGGCTCATGGTCAACTTGCCACGGACCAGGACCCCCAGGGCCCTTTCCACAGCATTGCTCTCCAGCTTCTTATTCTCCAATCTGTCCTTATATCCAGGGCTGCCCATGCCAGGTGCAGAATCCGACACCTCGTTAAACTTCTTGCAGTTGGTGATTGCCCATCACTCGGATTTGCTGAGGTCTCTCTGCAGGGCTTCTCTGCCTACAAGGGAGTTGAGAGCTCCTTCCAATTAGTATTTTTGGCAAACTGAATGTGGCCAATTATTGTGTTTACCTTCAGGTGTTTTTCAGTGAGTCACCAGAATAATCTTCTCCACAATCTTATCAGGCACTGAATTGAGTCTGACCCAGGCTTGTATTTTCCAGGGTCATCTTTTTTGCTTTTCTTGAAAAATGGGGCATTTGCCAGCTTCCAGTCAACTGAGACCTGTCCATACTCCTAAGCACATTGAAAAATCATGTGATCACCTGGAACAATCTTTCCAGTAGTTAGAAGGGCAATATGTGGAATCTAAACATTATTTTCTGAAGAATTGCTTCTCAGAGTTTCTTTTTGTTTTAGTTTTTTTTTTTTTATTTTTTTTTCTCTTAAGGTTAGTTTTAGCTAACTAGCATCATTTAGCTCCCGGGATAGTCTTGCCACACAATCAACTTGATGTCTTTGCAAGTATGAAGAAAATGGGGTGATCTGCTAGTGGGAGTATAGGACAGTGAAGGGGCAGGACCACCACTTCACACAGCACCTGCCTGCTAGATTGGTTTAATTGTCCTGTGAGACAACACCTCCATGTAGAGCCTTTCTCCGGACCTTTTTTGATGACAATAACTTTCAGCATAAATTTCCTTTGAATAATCCACTAATTATGCTTGGGTTTTTTCTCAATGTTTTGCTATTTCTGTACTCATAAGTTGTTAATTTAATATGGATCAATCATCACAGTTATCTGGGTTGGTACATGAAGATGTTTCTTTAACAGTGAAATTTAAGAATTTACATCTCCTGAAGATAATCAGACTACTAAGAAAAGAAGAAGCATTTCTATTTCATTTTGTTCTCTAGCTATATCAATGTAACTTGAGTTTTGTTTTAGAAATGAAAAAAAAATATCCTTTAAGCACTGGTAATGTATCTTATCTGCATCATTTGTAGGAATTCAAACTGATGCAGCTAATATCCTGGCAGAATAAAACAATAAACACATGAAACTACAGAATAATACTATGGAAAACTGTGAATTTTAATAAACCATATTTGGAGACTAAAAATTAAAAAAGAAACCATTTCCTACTTATTGCCAGAAAAGAATAATAGATACAAAGATAGCACTAGAGAGAGAATGTAATTACCTGATGATCTCACATTGAAGTCTATCGTAGAGGGGAATTTGAATGAGTATCTCAATAGATGACATGGAAAAAACAGGATGCACAGGCTTAGAGATTGTAATGAAATTCTCTGCCATGTTCATAGACCTAAATTCCCATGTACTATGCTGCTGACATTAGAGCACAGTGCATTATTCTGTTTGCTGCTCTACAAAGGTTCCTTTTATAGTATATTTGGAAGTGACCGCCCAGGGAAGTGCTTGAGTCACCATCCCTGGAGGTATTTAAAAGATATGTAGGTAAATTAAAGTCATAGTTTAGTGTTATACTTGGCAGCATTAGGTCTGTGGTTGGGCTTGATCTTAGAGGTTCTTTCCAACGTAAATAATTCTATGATCTGTGTCAACTTTGTTGTCTCTGCTCTCAGAGCAGTGATTATCTTCTATATTTGTATAACTTTTGACCTAAAAGGCAGAGATTCTTATACATCTAGGAAACAATCAGTGTTTAAGGGGTTTTGGTATGGAATTGGATGTTTGGATCTCACAGAGTCCTATTGTTGAACATGATGATTCTGGGAACATCATAACAACAAAAACTATAGGCAGTTGTCCAGACCTTGAATCTGCACAGATTTCATATGTGAACACATGCTGGTTTTATCTAATGGCTTCTACATCAGCTCAGAAAAAGAACTTTCCGGAACCTCAGTAGAGAGACATAAAGATTTTTTTTATTAGATACAAAAAGACTTGCTAAAGCTTGACATAAGAAAGTAGATTTTTGTTTTATTGAAAAATCTCAGCACTTATTCCAGCTTCCCTATTTTACCAGATATCTAACTTCTTGGTGAACAATAATTACCCAAGCAAAAATGCTATGTGCTACTCCAAAGGAAAAAAATAACCTTAAAAATCCCCCTCAAATATCAGCTTCTAATGAACTACAAATCACTGAGATTTTTGTCTCTTGCTCTTTGTTTTTAAAATAATTAAAACATGTGTGTCCTTACTTAAATGTTTACTTTAAATCTTGTCTCAATAACGAAGGTAATGAAAGCAAGTCTGCATTTTCTTTTACTTTGATCAAGTGTTGGGCTTAATTGCTTGCTGATATGACATTGCAATTTAAAAGAAAGATTATAAATGTGGCTTTGCCTGGTGTCTTCTGGGAAATGTTCTGAAAAAATAAGCCACATAGTTTGTGTCAAATGTTAACGATTTGTTTTTAATAGCAACTTTTGTGAACCCCTGTGATTAAAGTAGGGCTAGATAGAGGCAACAGAGGGCAGCTGAGCTTACTATAAATGTGGCTTTCTTCTTGTGGATTGGTTATAAACTTTGCCCTGTGGCTGGTTCTGCTCCAGTAAATGCAGATACTTCAGTTAGAAATGGAGTTTTCATCTTCTCTTTAGATACCAGCTGAAGCCCATATATTCTGATGAGAGAAGGAGCTTGTTTGTTGCTGTATATTGCATAAAACAGTTGGAGTTTTATGCAAAAGGTAATGGTAAATTTTCCCAAGGGAAGAGAAGGAAGAAGAGGTATGGGGAAGGAGAGGAGATGCTCCTTTATGGCCGTCTGGCATTGCATGGTTTGCTCAGTGATGCAATTATTCCGTCCTGTACTGTTTGCCAATATTGCAGGCGCACGATGTCTCAGAATCCTGTGACACGCATGCTGCAATATAACTTCATGTCCCTACTGCTTTGTTCAGCACTTGTTGGCTCTCAAACTTTTTATGGCAGCATATGGCTGTCTGATGTTAGCATTTCACTGTGGACAACATAATGAAGTTCCAACAGTCTAATGCTCCCCTAAGCCTCATGCCAGCTAAGTGGTGGTGAACCTGTCTGGCAGATGTAGTGCTGCTTCAGAAGAGCTTGACAGGAATGTCTGGAAAGTGAACAAGGACCCTCTCCACCTTTCCATCCCTAATTAAAATTGCAAAATATTATGTTTTAACTCTTAACTCTACTTAGGTTCTGGCTTCCTTTGTTTTTATATTACTATTATTTTTAGAAATGTAGGCTTTGATTGTTTTGCTGTCCCTTCATGACATACCCATGGATTTGGTTTCTATTATCTCAGTTGGTGAGGAATAGGATCACAAATGAAAATTTTGAATTTGTGGTCCAATGACTTAATAATAATTAATTACCTTTTTATTTAGGTTTAGCCCTATGTTATTACAATTTTTTATAGCTTTTGTGTGAAATTTTGAACTGTTCTTACTTTTTTCTCTTCTGCTTTCAACTTCCAATATTTATAGTCTAAATATTTGACAAATTGATAATGTTTAAAATTGTTGACAGATGTAGGCAAACACTAAATACTTTGAAGGTTTAATAAAATATCATGCAACCTGCATAGATACAGGGGAAAATACTGCATTGTTTAGGTGCATAATTTTTAAATTTCATCATCTATTATTGCCAAAAGGAACAGAAATTTCAATAGAGGAAAGGAGATATATCTAAGTGGAAATGTTCATATAGGTTTTGTAAAAATGTACATCCTTATGGAAATAGACTGGAACATGCACATTGGTTATCCTATTTGAGCAATGAGTGATTTGGAGGGAGGTTATTATGTACAATCTGGGTTAGAAACTGGCCTGAAATTTTCATTTTTTCAGAGTTCATGTCATACATTAAAGCCAATAGTGCTGTGATAATGTGTGTTTTGATAATATTAAAGTCAAGGGTAATTCACAGTTGCTTTCACATTGAGTTACAACTTTCAGCCATTTGTTTAAAACTACAGAATTTTTTAAATGGGAGAATTAGAAATCTAATGCACGAAAGAGGAAGGGTCAGCATTAGCCACTTAGATGAAATATTTATAGGACAAGCCCCCTCACTCCTTACCTGGGATCTTCTTAGACTCAATCTTCCAGTGCAGTTGTCAGAAATTTGTAAGAGTGTTTTGTGATATTTTAGTCAGGTAGAACTCAAAAACTTTACCTGACAGTTAACTCCAGTATTTATTATGCAGTCATCATGTTTTATATGTTTGCTTAAATAAATTAATTGATGATCTTCTGAAAAGCTTTGGAGTATTTTTGTATTGCCTCTTCCCCTGCGAATTTGTTCTGGTACCTGAGCATTCTGATACTTAGCAGTATGACATGTTCTATGTTAAATTAATTCTTGGCTGGTTTTACTTGTTTGCTTATTTATTGTTTGATGGAGTAGCTTAATTTCTAGGTGCATTTAGAGCCAATATTTTCACCCTATTTCAGTTCATCATTGAGAGTGCTTATAAAGCTTACATGGCATCGAGGTTTCTACTGTGGCACAAATTTAAACTCAGGGGAAAAAATCGTGTCTATTCAGACTTTAAAGACTGAATTAAATCAAATTATTGATAGTTGGTTTCAGCTGTATAAATCTGAATTCATGAAAATCACTAAGTGCCATGTGAATGCTGGAGGAAATCTACGGCTGCAGTACAATGATGCCAAAATTTTTAAGCATAACAGCCTGAGTCGTTGCTATGAAAAGGTCAAAGAGCTGCAAACAGTATGAGTGAACAGATTACCTGGACCACTCTGGACAACTTATACTGTGTAGGTGATAAAAAACAGTGGAAGCTACTGCTTGTGAGGAACTTAGGCTGACAGAATCCCTACTCAAGGGACAACATTCATATTGATTCCAGTGGCAGAAGAAGAAGAATCAAAGTAAATGTTCTGTCATCTAGCTAATTTGTGGTATATATGAGCTTAAGGTAGTGATTTCTACTGTATTAAAATTTATTTGTTCTTATGTTAATTGCATGCTAATATTGACTATTAGTAGTGCTGGTCTGAGGAACAATTGAGAAACCACAGCTGCTGGTCTTGTTTTCTAGTGTCTTGAAGTGCTGAACAGAAGATTTTAATCAAGTGAAGCCTGCAGAGCTGTTACGTTTCTTGTTTCTGTTAGGTAAACAGTCACTACAATGACAAGGAAATACTGTGTCCTACCAAATCTGAGCCAGATCCAGCATGTGTTTCTCAGCAGTTAGTCTAGGATTTTTTAAGAAAGACCAGAGTGATGGAAATGCTTTGTTGTCACTTCTGCCCTATAGCAAAAACAGTTTATAAGAGACAAAAATATTTTAAATGGATAATGTACTATAGTTTTTAGACTATTGTCGTAGGCTGTTTCGCTTAAAAGAGAGACAACTGAGAAAATAATGGCACCATGTTACTCTTAACTGTTCCTGTCAGGACAGTGAACACCCTTCTTCCATATCCTTCTGTTCTGACTGCCAGATCGATGGAAAAAATTGATGTGTCATCTGTCTGGCCTTGAGTTAGCTACAAGTCTGAGCAAGAGGTTTCCAAAGCTTTGATAGGCATGTGTCCACTTGGGTGATGCTTTTAAACTCAAGCTGTCCCCACTGGGATCTGTCTGAGCAATGCTGCAGCTGTGCCTTTGCCTGGCCTTGTGTCTTGCTGCACCTTGGCTTCGTGGCTGGCCTTGGACTTGCCTCATCACCATGGGCTTCTCTAGAGATCACTAGTCTTCAGCTGAACTTTGTCACCATCCTCTCACTCTGCTCAGCTTTTCTGGGTATCATGTGGTACCATTTTTCTGTGCCTATACCAGTGAGGGTACTGTCCTTTCAGGCTTGCTGGCACTCTCAGATGCCAGGTTGCCTCCCTTTACTGAGCAGCCCACTCCTGCTACTCGCTTCTGATGGCTGCCAACATATTTTTTAGCATAAAGATTCCCAGTTAGTGATCACATTTGGGTGTCTTGCAAAATAAAGGATTTTTTTATAGCATGGCTTTTTTTCAGTATTTTACAGTTCCATGAAAGAATTTTTATGATAAAATAAATCCCTTCCATCCCTGATATTCAAGGTCAAAGTGTATGGTGTTTGATCCTCTTCCAGTTTTTGAATCAGGGTGTTAGATGGATACAGCACTGTTCTTTTTTTCTTAAATGTTCTGAAGAATATTTCTATAGTGCAGGAATGCACTCTAGAATATGAATATTCTTCCAATTATCCTGATGGACTACAGTGCTCCACAGAATCATTAAGGTAATCATGCATGCTGATGACTGTGCCCTTGAAACAGACATAGAAAAACATGCATGTGATTAAGAATAAATTGGCATAACCTGGAGATAACCAGCATTCAATTTACACACTGGCCTTTGTGAAATAGATTAGGAATAGATCCCTAATTGTAGCTGGACCACAGAGGGTTAAAGGCACCTGCAGATTAGCCCATTTTTTCAACCCTTTATTCAGTACTGCCCTCTCAAATAAGGCGTTGGCAAATCCAGAACCAATGCCTCTTTAGTTAATGGTCAGACAAAATTTGGACTCAGTATTACCTGAAAATGAGTCCTCTGTTTGAGTGCCAATATTGCCTTTGGTGTTGATGGATATATGCGGCTTCTGGCTTTGTTTAGATGCACACTGTCTTTTGTGTAATGCAGCGAGGTATGATCTGTAACAATAACATTTTGGAGTGCTGCAGGATCCTCAGGATTGAAATACTGACAGTCACAGGGTATTTTTATTGTGCTAGGAATGTATTGGGAATGAAAGACATTAAAGTGCTGAAGCAACTTTTCTCATGCTGAGGCTGAAGTATTGCACTGAGTAGCATGAGACTGAAATCAATACCCGGGAAACTGTAGACAGCAAAGGAGCACACAGTTGTTTTGGTTAGTGGGCTCAGCTGAGAAGTAGAAAATGGGTAAGGTTATACTCTAGAAATCAGAGTTTTCTGGGTATGGGATTAGAATCAGTGATTTCATGTTTAGTTGCCAAAAGCTCTCCTTTACCTGTTTGCAAATTAGACATGAGATTGAGTTAGTCACATTTCTTTTAAGAAAGATAGAGTGTTCTGAGTCAGGTTATTTCTGATTAATGAAACGCTACAGCAACAATCTCTACTAAGTGGTACAGAGACAGTAAAACACAAGATTGGTTACAGGCCTGCAGAGAGTCTTTGATGGCAGTGATGACAGTACAGCCCTGTAACCCACTGCATTGTTCTGGGCCTGTTTTAATTAGACCTAATTCGTGGCTTTTTCTAGAATTCAGCCTGGAGACATCTTGATATACCTACTTCTCTCTGTTTTGGCATGTATACTAGTTACTCACCCTTGCCTAAGGCAAATGCTATTGCTTTGTACTATCTCCATGTCTTGTTTCATATCCTTGTATAAAACACTGTTTTAGTGCAGAAGATGCCTGTAGAAAAGAATGCTGTAGCATTTTAAGTCAGTGTGCCATACCAAACCACAGACTTTGAGTTCACAAAGGCCTAGGAAAACTTCATGGCATCTGACAACAAACCTAGAATGGGCATTTAAAGATTATGTGTCAAACTTGAGATGTCACCAGAGTGAGAGATGTTACCAAAGGTTGCTTAGTGTTGTTCAGTTTTCAGGTGACACTAGGAAGCTATGGATATGTAGAATACAAGGGGTATGTAGATACTTGGAATATAAGGGTATCTGGTTTATGGGCACATATGATTAATAGATAGTCAAGATAAAAAAAAAAAAGAGACAGAAGGAGTAATAGACCTCACCTAAAGACACAAACATTAAGGCATAAGGGAAACCAAAGAGCATATCTCAGATGAGGGATTGAGGAAACACAACTGAGGGAGCAACTCAAAGTCTTGGAGATGAATATTTTGCAAATGATAAGTGGGGGAAGTTTATATCTGAGATATTTGAGAAGGCTTGCGGGATTATGTGAAATTTATAGTGGGAGGTTATAGGGGCAATGTGGGAATGTACAAAATTATTCTATGATGTTAGGGGTAGAGCCAAAGGCAGGGAAAGGGAGAGACCAAGGTGGGTTGGAGGAGGAACAAGCATGGGAAAATGGAAATAAGGAGGACAAAATTAGACAGTCCCATTTTAACTTGCTTGCTGGTTGCCATGTATGTTTGTCTGAGCTCTGTTCATGATCACTGTAGTCTGTCCTATGTCTTCAACTCTATTCCTAGCTCTCTTCTGTGTGACATTGCTCTCTGTGTAGTGGTGCCTCACCAGCATACCTTAAAGTGCACTAGCTGATATGTAAGAGAGCACCAGAACCTTGAAAGACCCAAGGTTAGACCTGGTCAGGGACCAGGTCTGTGACCAAATTTAAACGAGGCTGTGGGCTTAGGCTTAGGCTCTGATTGCTACCCTTTTCTCAAACTTACATTTGTCTTTAGCAAAGCAGAAGCTTCAAAGGGGAGAAGAAACCTCTAAGGCCCAGAAAGCACTTTAACAAAGTCTAGATATATGTTCTGAGGCACAAATGGCTCTAGACATTCAGGGTTGATGACAACATACAAGAGAGCTATCAAATGCCTTCAAAAGTAAGGAAAACTCTCTAATACTGTATTTGTAACAGGCTGTTACAGTATTATTAACAGGTAGCACTGATCATTGGCAGTGGTCTTAAACATTGGCTGCCCTCACAAATGCAGGCATAGGGAAAAACACAAATAAACAGAAAAAAACCCAAAAAACCACTACCCAAAACCACTTCCCTACCCCCCATAATAATCACCAAGAGAGAAATAAATAGACTTGAATTTATCTCTCCAGTCTCAGTTTGCTTTCTCCTCCTCCCTGTAGGCACATTCCAGGAATTCAAAAGTTTTATAAACCATTCAAGGTTTCCTGGGGATCAACTAGCATTTAATGAGCTCCACAAACTTTTGCTGTTATTCTTTTCTTTCTAAAGAACAGGTAATTAGTCCATTTTCTTGTCCTATCAGTGATACAAGACACTGGAGGTTCCAGATTTTCTTTTATACTGTCAAAACCTGACTTGTGCTATTAACTTCTGTCATTTTGTGTTTACTAGTAGATTCTCATTCCATGAACCACCAGCATACTCAAGTTAATTACTAAGCCTCTTCTCCTGGTCACTCTCATATATTCATGGCTGTAGTTTTTTTTCTGAGAGCAATGTGCTTTCTTTCCATTATGGAAGATGGGGAAGAAAAGCATCTTCTAGATGAATTGGCTAGCAGAAGTGGGGATAAAAAACCCCACTGGAACGGTCAAGGAACTCTGTGCCTCCTGACCCATAAGTAAGTAAAGCTCTTTTGGTGCCTTGCTGTGTTGAGAATCAAGGTCCTTTTCCTTTCTGCAAATTGAAGTGCTGTAACTCTCTGTTGCTAAATGATCCATGTCAATTACATTTTGTTTGAGTACATATTTTCCCTCAGTTCAGTTGCAGGATACTGTAGCTTCTATGGTCTGAAATTTAGCTTTTGTCTGGGCAAATAAATCTGACTTACTTGCAGTCAATATTGCCAGTAGTAACAGCTATCTACCTTGCCATACTTGACAGAATTTTCTCCATTATTTCTCTTTCGTGAAATATTCTTGTGGAATAAAACTAACGTTAAATGAAGAAGACATAAATATTTTTAAGTTGCCTTATACATGTAGACCTAAGTAACAGTATGGCCTTCTGTTTTTTTTTTTATGCAAGTGTTTTGAAAACAAATTTTACTTGTGCTACTGACAGTATTACTCAAATAATCTAAAATCATTATGGTCACAGTTTCTATGCTAAAGAACTTCACCATGGTTTTAATCTACCTATTGACTAACATGTTATAGGCATAGTGTAGCCACAGATGCAAATGATAATGTTGGGAAAATTCCTTTCCCCTTTGAAATATTATTTCTTGCAACTGAACAGTAGAACTGTAGGGTGCTCTGACTCAGTTACTTCACCTATATCCAGATTACGTTACAGATCAGATTAACAAACATAACCTGTGAGTGATGCAGCTGTTGGTGAAATTTTGAAGGAAGTAGAAATTCTGCTTGTTACATATTGTTCGTATTAGTCTGAAGTTCAGAGACTTAGGTACAATATGTTTTTCTCTGAACATTTCACTAGCGATTTCTGTAAAAAAATTTCTAAGCTTTTTTTTTTTTTTCTTTCAATATTATATAGAACATATAAAAGTCTAACTCTACATCCCAATAAAAATTATTTAAGGATCAATATTTTTGTATTCAAAGGCTGGGACTGGGCATTTTAATAATTTGTAAATTTAGGGAACTTAGGCAATATAAATACCATAATATTGCATGTTTGTTTGCTTGCTTTTAAATTATATGTATATACCCTTATTATAGGAATAGAAAATGCATTGAATAAAAAATGTAAAGCTCGGTTTATTTATTTATTTATTTATTTACTTTTAATTCATTTGTATGTGCCCAGGTGTAGCTCTGATCATCAGTCTAAAAGCAACCAATCTCACAGAAATGTCAGGTGTTGCATAAATAACAGAATTATTTTCTTTCTTGAAAGCTACAATAAATGCTTTCTTGTCTCTCTGAATGTGTTTTCTGTGCAAGACAACCTCATAGACTGGCAATACTTGTCTACTATACTCAAGAATATCTGTTTGAAGAATAGAGCAGATTCACCTATATATCAGTATCTTTGATTTTTTTCTCTTTTATTTTATGACTTCATCAGTTGTTTCCTTAAAAATATTAACTTTATGGTTTTTTTAACCATCATTCTTCCCCATTAGTCTGACTCTGTCCTACTTATTAGGACTGATGTTCTTCCTTTTCTGCTTTAGGTAATCAGACGCTGCCCAGCTGTTTACCTGTGTTAGGCAGCAATAAAGTAATGCTATTACTTTATGTACTATCAGTACTGAGCACATAGCAGCAACAGTATTACTGCAATGGGATGCTACTGGGTAAAAGACAGTATAGAAAAGTGAAAAAGAAATATTCTTCTGGTATTTGCCTCTCTTGAGACCAAAACAAGTGTAGTGGTAGGAATTTCTTAAACAACAAAGCGGCAAAATAAAAATTTTGAAGCCCATCAGACTGACGGAAGAGTTTCATGCTTCAGAAAAGTAAGTTGTATAGATGAGACCTGCATGACAACAGGAAATCCAGATTATGTGGCTGAGGTTTGAAAAAAGAGTGATTTGAAAAAAGTTTCATATATAAAAAAATTACAATATCAGAATGATATGAGAATTCTTTGTTTTAAACAGCTCTTTGTTGGAATAAATAAGGTTGTTCTGATTTTCCTGCAGGCTGTCCCTGAGGCAATCATCCTCACAGATGCACAACAAACATCTATTGGGAATACTTTTTTATTGCCATCCAGTTTACTAGTATAAAGTACCATTGTTCACTGCTCAACAGGCAGGGACATGTATTGCTGTCCAAAGTTAAGAAAATTTGGTATTAGCACACAGTGCTGAACAAAATCTACTTTCTTCATGCGAGTAAATTATTAAAGCATCCTTTGTAAATGTCTGCTCTTGTGAATGGGCGCACTGTAAAGACACTCACAGAATCACAAAATCAGTCAACCTCCCTGCTTGTGGTTGTGTGGGCCATCTGGGCCAACCTCCCTGTTCATGCAGGCTCATCTTAGAGCACAGAGCACTGAAATACATTCAGATGGTTCTTTAATATCTCCAGTGAGGGACACTCCACAGCCTTTCTGGGTAGTCTGGTCCAGTGCTCAGTCACTGTCCCAGTAAAGAAGATCTTCCTCATATTTAGGTGGAGCTTCCTGTGCATCAGTTTCTGCCCATTGCCTCTTGTTCTAATGGTCAGCAACTGAGAAGAGCTTGGATTCCTCCTATAGACACCCTCCCTTTAGATATTGATACACATGATGAGATTCCCTCTCAGTCAACTTTCCTCAAGGCTGGACAGTACTGTATTTTCATATGACAATAATTAAAAAGAGGAGGAATGCCCAAGACATATCAGAATTTAGTGTCTCTCAACAAAAGCACTTGTTCTTCCTGCTATGATATGTATTATATGTGGAATCAAAAGAGCTGCATGTAGCTTCTTGCAGAATCTGACGTTATTTTGGAGATTGACTACAAGAATCTATGTGTAGTTCATAATTTCATAAATAAGTTTGCATAAAACATACAATCACAAGTCTTGAGAAGGATTGTAAACACACAATTTCAGACTTGAGAGAAAGTGGAGAATCTATTTTTAACTGCTTGTGGCAATGAAAACCATTGAGGAAAAAGAAGGAGCATAAAGCATGAAAATTTGAGAAACAGATTATTGTAGGTGAGGAATTTTCTTCACTTGTTTTTGGACTACAGCTCTGTGTATCTGATTGTCAAGATAATTAAGACCAGTGGCCTACCATAATAAAGAGTAGGACATTTCAAACGGCTATGTCCTGAGAATGCAGGCAGAACTGTGACCTAGAATAAGCTCCAGGGTGTGTTTCAGAGAAAGGGAGTGGACTGTAGAGTCATATTTACCTTACTTTTTCTCCCTGTTAATCTAGCCTTAATAACAACTATTTTAAGAACATGTTTGCAAAAACCTGCCTTGTTATGCTCATTTTTAGGCCTGGAAAAAGGAAAAAAGTGAAGAACTGAAGCAGTGATTTTCAGAATAGGAGGCATCATTCACAAAACATGGTCTGCCCACCTCTTCTCTCCTTCCCACTGTGTATTATTTCACAGTAATTTGAGACTACCATAGTAATAGCTTAAAGGTAGACAGTCTTCACTAACTGCAAATCTAGTTATTATAATATTATAAGGCATGGACATTACATGGACAACCTTATGAATACATAATCAGTGGATTCTGGGCTTGGGGAGTGAACAAGTGAATCTGTGGGACTTAGTTGCTCTCTAAGGTTAAACAATGACAGAGGGTTAGTTAGAACAAACATGTTTCCTTGCTTGGAATACAATAATTTAGTATTAGTTTCATTAAAGTGTAATTTCATTACAATCACTACTTGAATACCATGTGGATCTTTTGGATCACGATGATGAGTTTGGACAGTCAAAGAAATACATGGATAACAAAGCAAATGTTCTCCTCAGAATGCCCTCAGTTGCTGGAATATATTTATGCAAAATGCTTCTCTTTTATCTGCCTGGGCAGAGTTGGAAATGTGGTGTAGCTAAGTTTCAGAAGCTGACTAGGTATCCAAGATGCATCTAACACGTAGTTTGTGTCCAATATAATTTGAAAGGCTGGTTACAACATTGCCATACGAGAACTTGAGTACAACTATTTCTATTAAAGACTGTTTGAAATGAATAATGATAAATAATAGAAGTTCCTGTATTTTGTAAGGGGCTACTTCATAGTTTTTCACTTAATACACAGCACCAAGTTGTGAAAAATGACAGCTGAAAGCAATAACTACAGTTCTTTATATTTTTGCTTCATTTTGCTTTCAGCTCACATCCTGAAAGAGGGAAAAAACATGCAGATTTTTTTCCTCCAAGATTAGATTTCAAGAAGAAAATTCATGACTTGCTAAAAAGGCTTTGGTTAGATCACCATTTATGTGAATTCATGTCAACACTTGATCTACCAAATTTATTTGCACAAAGGATGGTGAAAGTAAACTCTGAACTTGCAAAACCATGTTATTAGGAAGTGATGATCTTAATTAGACCATCAGATGTCATGCTTTTCTGCTTCACTTATGATGGATAAATTAGAGCAGCTTTGAAGATAATAGAAGACTACAATGTGCGAGAAGACTTCTGCTTGCTTTCTTTCTTTCTTTGCTAAACTTCAAATGTACATGCCATGAAAAGCACAAAGTTGTAGAGAGAGAAAGGACCTGTATGTTATTCAAAGGGCCATGTGCTGTCCAGAACAGGATTTATTCCTAATTCTTCTGCAGCTAATGGTCCTGTTTGGGTCAGATTTATTATATGAGTGAGATGCAGCTATACTGGCTGAACTGAATGTCTAAAATTGTAATCAAATATACAGCCAGTGAGAATAAGACATACAAAAAATAGAGAATGAACAAAATATCAAGGCCTAGGTCTTCATCCTGGCAACCACCTAGGGGAGATAGTTGTTCTACAAATACTAGCCTAAAATATCTATGCTTTGTTCCCCGTTTGTGAATTGTTTATGAGTTTCCTTGTCTGTACTTTGGAGGCAGAAAATAAAAAATCCCAAGGAATAATTCCTAAACACATGTATGCATTACAGGTATGGTAAGAGAAAAAAAAAACCACTCAAACCCCACAAACCCTGAATTAAAACCACTCCCTTTACATTTAGTGAAATATTCAGTACATATAATGAAAGAGGATAATACAGCAAAAGAGCAGAACACCACCTAATTATTATCTCAGTGTGGTTATTCTGAGTAAAAGCAATACATGTTAATCTTACTGCTGGGTTGTGAGGGTTTTTAAAAAGTTCTAATAAAAAGGTATTTAGGTAGGAGGCTTATTTTACCTCTGTAATTATAAATCTCATTAAAGAGTTTAATATTCCTATTCCAAATTTTGAAATCATAACCCTTGCGAACTTGCTGATTCGTAGGCATCAACTCACGTCTTAAGAGGTGTTTAGTCATGAATGTCTTAGGAATGTTCAGGATTATTGACAATAACCTGCAGCTTGTAATAAAGCCTTAACAAGGTTATATATATTTAAGAAGTGAATGCACTTGACTGGATTTCTTCTTCACATACAGCATAAATTTTTGCTGAAACTCTAGGTCAAGGCTAAGTACACATAAAAATTTTTTAGATCAAGGCACCTGAAACACAACTATTGCCCTGAGCATACATCCGATGAATTAAATAACACATGCCACATAATCCAAGTTGGCCTAAATACCTTTTCAGCCTATGTCTCCAGCTAGGTCTGGATAGCCTGGGAAAGCAAGGTGTAGGGCGAAGGTGCTGATGCATACTAAGGGGGATAGGGCTTCAAGCAAAGCTAAATGCTACACCTATCAACAGAGGCATGCTCTAATCTGCTGTTAGAATAAGCTAGCTAACTTCCACTGCTTCAAGAACAGGTATTTACCCATACTCTTGTTAACTGATGTTAATATTTATCTCTTTTTCCATTCTGTTTATCTTCTGTCCTCTTCTGGTCAGGCTCTGACATTTGATGCTCAACATCCTGGTGATTTGATGAAGAGAAGCTTGATACTTCTCTTTCGGCAAATTCTCTGACTCTTTTGGAAAAATATTTGTGAAAAGGAAATCTTTGAGTAACAGAGAAAACAGCCTGAGCTATTTTTTTTTCTTATACAATTCTTCATTTGCCTCCCATAATTTATTTTAATTTCATATTTTTCCCAGTTTGACATAGTCCATGGCATTCTTTCCATTATTCCTCACTTCAATGAAATGTAATTTTTTTAGTGAAGTGTTACCTTTGGCCTTAATGCTGTTCACATTTTTATCACATATATTAATTCAATTTCCATGTTTTCATTCACAAGCTCAGTTCTATGAAGCAGTTTACAACATGCATTTTCCTCTGTTCACCTATTGCAGAAGTATCTATTCTATATTGAATAGGAATGGCTTTCTGAATTCTTAATGTTTCATGCTCACCATTTTAACTTTTGCAGCAGTACATACATTTCTTTGCTGTTGTAGTTATTCAAACTTCTGTTTCAGACATAGCTGTTATCAGTGGGGTTATTTTTGGTATTAAAACAAGCTACTTCCATTGAAAATTAGGAATAAAAATTTTTCCTTTGCACACATACCTACTTCTCCACATACAGTCCATTTCTTCAATTTATTGTTTTCTTTTATTTTAAAACTTGTTCTGTATTTTTCAATAGAAAAAGTAGATCATAGGACTCAAAGTAAGAAAAAAAGTTGAATGAGATCTCAGCAGGTCATCTTTACCAATCCCCTGCTCAAACCAGGACTAGCTTCACAGTAAGATCAATCATGCAATGTGTCATCCAGTTGAGCTTTGAAAATCCTCCTGGGTAGAGGTTTCAGTCTCTCTCAACAACCTATGTCAACTGTGAAGAATTATATTTTACTGGAATTCTACTGATGTACTTTTTAAAAAAAAGTTTTTTGTTAAAACTAGTTGCTATTCGCAGTGGAGATTAGTGAATCATCATTATTTATGATCATTATCTTCTGCACTTCCAGGAACTTCCTTGTGTCTCAGGATCAGTACAGACGTAGGAAGTTTTTTGAGCGATTGCATCACTGGCTGCAACACATGGACCTACCAAAAGGTTCAAGGGTTTGCAAGATCAGTAACTGTAATTCATATTAATTTAGTTGAGTTTTTCTTTAGAACGTCTTTAGTATTTTTATGTAAGTGAATTTAACATCTGTCAAATTTCTCACGTGGCATACACAAAGCCTGTGAATTTATTGGGTTGGTTTTCTTGAACGTTAATGTGCAGATATTAATGTCAGTGAGAAGATGAAGATGTGATACAAATGAATGAATTCTGAATGACAGAAGGCTGTCATTTGCACATGAATCAAGACTGATCAAAGAGACTCTAAGTTTTTGCTAGTCTTAAGGGAATCAAAAAAGGAAAACTGCTGCATATCACCACCCACTCTCATGCTAAACAGTCTCCCAACAGAGTTGTAATATGAGAAAACAGTATAGAACAGTGCAAATGAGTTACTGAAGCAGAGTCCTCACTAAGGAAGGTTTAAGAAAGGCTTCTCCTTTTTTTTATTATTCCTCTTTTTATTTAACTATTAACTTATTAATTTATTATTGAGTATCAAACCTGCTACTCAAAGCCAAATTCTGACAACTTTGCCTTTGAGTTTCTATTGGAAGAGATAGATACTAAATTCGATTGTAGTTACTCGTAAGAACATTATTTTTTTAATGTTTGATATTTTATTTTTACATGCATATCTATTTTTTATTTGCTTTTTAAATGTAAATAGCCTATTAGAGAATGTAATATATAGTTTAGCAGATAACTCAGAAAAAGACAATTTACATGAGCTTGTGATTACTGCTGCAGTTGCTGTGACTAAAATGACAACTTTCTGCAACCGGACAAAGTAATTGGTGCAATTTTTGCCATTTTCATGATGAACAGACGAGTCTACCCTTGAAGAGGTCATTGCTCTTGGGAGGTATTGCACTTTTTTTTCTTTGCAGAAAAGGATTATGTCTGAGAAAATGCTACCTCAGGCTACTTTGCAATGCCAACACCAATGGGGCTCTTAGTCAGAATTTTCTTTACTGTTTTTATAAACTCTCTAATGATGATGGCACAAGTTTCCAGCTAATGGAGCTTTAATTGCTAGCTCTATTTTGGGCTTTTTCTCCTTTCATAAATAGCTATCTCTGCCCCACTTACTGCTGGATTATTCTCTGTGAAAATTCATGTCCAGAAAACCAGACTAATTTGGGGATCAGAATTGAGCTTTGTGGCTCCAGCATTGAAGCACACTAACTCCAGAAATGAAAATGAATACATAATTTCTTTCAGATATCTGCAATCCTGAAAATGCTATTAAAGGTGAATTTAGAACACTAAAAGTGATTTTACAGGCAAGATATCAGTTCTACTTGTCTATGAGATGTATTCTTATATAAAGTTACTGTAAGTGCCATTCATTTGTTTTAAAGAAATGATATTTTATTGTATGAGATTGTCTTCTTAGAAGAGGAAAAATTAAGTTTGATATAAATGTATATATATGCTCATGAAATACAGTTATATAGTTAATTAGCTTGCTTTTTAGATTTATGAAATAAATAAAATTATTTGTATATAAAATTAAACAGTATGAAGAATTTTAACTCAACTTATTTGTATATGAATTTATAGTAGATTAACTAAACAACTAATTAATGGACAGATGCTTTTAGGAAGAATTAAGGATCTTCAAATTTTGTCCACACTGAGTGACATTGTATGTAAATAAGCCTAAACATAATTTTAACTGTTACAGGTAGTTCAAACAAGATTTTAATGCAGTTTACAGATTCAGTTGTATTATTTTTCTACGTAGCTGAAGTGTTTGAGTGTTGGGTTTCTGGTACTTGGTTAATTTACTGGAGCTATGGGATTAAATCTTTGAAAAATTATAAAATTAATCCAGCCTCAGAATGGAAGAATTTTGCATCACAATTTTCTTGTACTATGAGCATAAACTGTCAGGTACAGTAAAACGTTTTACAGATGTGTCTGTATGGTGCCATACTAGTAAATCTTGAAGAAAAGGAGTTGAGCTTTTTGATGGGTGATCATGAATTTCCTGTAAATATGATGATATTTCTGCTAGCCTGAGCCAAGTGTCATGATTCTTCACCTTGAATTCAGTTGCAGAATATTTACGCACATTGCATCTTTCTATGCCTTTAGAAATGGACTCAAATAATTGCTGTGAAAGCACCAGATGAAACTGAGTTCATTATTTCATAGAACTGCTGCAAAGAAGACAGTAAGAGCTCCCTGTGGCATGGACCTGATAAGCCAGTAGAAGTTTCTGGAGCTTTATGTATGCCAACTGACTTAATAACTGTACTCTCATCATCAGTTGTCAAAGGGGTGACAGCTCCCAGTAGACATCTTGGCTGTAATGAGCTCTTGGCTAAAATTTTATTTTTGAATTGGGAGTATAACTGTGCAGCTTGCTGCTCTGATGCTTGGACACCTTTTCATTTCTTCTCTACATGCATTTTCCCTCCACAACCATTTGCTCACAAGCCAGAAAAGTCTTCTGTCTCAGTTCTTCTTTTCTCTGTTTTATTTTAGATCCTCTTTCAACATTTGTGCTGTCAGTCAGAGCAAGTTGTGCTGCTTTTGGTCATTCCTCTACGGTAACAAGGAGAAGCACAGAGTGGTGACATCCAAGTTGGTGCCAACAAGGCACCCTGGCACAGTACATCACTGGCAGGAGGCTACTAGTACTAAATACTAGCAGGTACATCTCTATGCTGCTGTGACTGTTTTGCTTCTGGTTTGAGGTTTCATAATTTGGACTTCTCCACACTGCAAGAAACTAAAGATTTGCAATTCATCTTATCTGCTGCCAAGCTCACCCCAACTTTTTCTAACTAACACTGCCTTATAATAATTTATTTTGGCCAGGAAAAAGAGTGATTCTGTAGTATGTTACACTGGCCACAGTACAGATCTGCAGGGACTGTTCTCAGTTTGTTACCTACCTAAGCTCTGCCGTCAGTGAGGTCAAACATTCTGGGAAGAACACAAAATTGATATGGCAAAATTATTACCTTTAAGTTGTACTCCAAAGCTTTTAAATAATGGGTAAACCAGTTTTCTTTTAATGAATTTAGATTCCTGATTTATGAAAGTGACAATACCTGGAGTTAATTAACAAAATTCTGTTAAACTGTTCATAATATATGGAAAGGATATTATATACCTTCATGCATCTCATCCTTTGAAAGGAAACAGTTTTTACTTTCTGAAGTTTCACCTTTCATTTGGACAGAAGATAAATGTGTTCCTTCATTTTCCAAGACTTAATAATTCATTATATTTTTTGGACTTACATGGCAATATTAAACAGAGCAACTAATAACTTCTGAGGGTTATTACCATTTCCTAGATAAAACAGGTTAATTAATTCCCTGAGGGGACTAATGAGGCTGTGCTTTTGGTATAATCATGTTAATTTTCTGATTGTGCAGGTACAAACAAGTGAACAAATAAAATAATAGATCCTCTTCAAAAGCTGATTGATTCTGTAAAGTGCTATGTTTGTTAATTGTATGGTCAATTTCATGCTGGCATTCTCTGTTCAGAAGGTAGCAAAATCAGTTTACCTGGGTGAATTCATATCAATACTTACTCCTGTTCAAAAGAATCTGTTGACATTGCTTAACGACAAAGGAATACTCTATTTTCATGGAAAGTTTGAATCAATCAATTTTGTTTCCATGAACTATTAAATTATATTTTTCTGATCGACTAATAGAAGCCATCACAGAAATTCTTTAGTTCAGACTGAAAGACCTGAGAAAATATATTCTGACTGGTTTTACCTTCCAGTGTTGTCTTACAAAGTTAACAGATTTAGTGGTATTGTAGCAAAGTTCTCTAACATTTAGGTCTTCATGTATCTATGACAATCAACCTAGTTAAGTTTTTCTTCAGAAGAACTAAATCCTATCAAACACCAGTCATAGGCTTGGGATACATCTCATAATTTTTTTCTCAGACTGGCTATGTCTTCAGGTACATTAAGTGCTTTGATGAAGAACTTAATTTAAAGCAGCCTACAGTATTTTAAGTGCTACTTGACTTGAGAAAAACACTACTACATTTAAAATTCTTCTAATTTTGAGTAAGATCATAGTTTTCATTTATTCACATAGCATAGAATAAAGAAATAAAACTTCTACCTTAAAATCAATGCTGTAGCACAACTCATTTCCTAAGGAGTCAGCTTGTACTAAAAAACACATAATAAACATTAAAATGAAATATATTCTGACCAAAATTCCTGCTCTATCCAGTAGAGAACAGACATTTACAAATTAACTTTGCTTCTAAGATATTCCTCAAAAGCAGGAGGATATTTTAGCATTTAATTTAAGAAAGAAATGCTGTCTATAATAATTGCCTATGTTTTGTTACCCCTCTAGCCTAAGTTTATTGCTTCTGGTGGCACTTGTTGAACTACAAGCATCAGTTTAACAGTATTGCATTTACTGCTTCAATTTAAATGAAAACAAATGGAAATATCATGGTTTAAGAAGTACTCTAGTCTTCAGAAAGAAAGGCGTGTTTTAATCTGGACAACCACAGTCCTGCTTAAAGCTAATATAAATTTAAATTAGGAAAAAATATTGAAACTCAAACTAAAAGAACATATCAAGTTTTAAAACACAAGTTTTATAATACAGTTTTTCTTCCCTATTGTTTAAAGTATGAAACATTTTTGGTTTTCAGGTTCCCTTACTCTGACATATCTCCTTGCAAAGTGCATAACATAATATAATAAGGTTTTCCAATAGCTGGTATTTATATGCTCTCTGTTGATGTCAAAAACACTCTCACATTCTCATTCTAGATGCTCTTGCAGAATTTAACACAGTTCACAGGCTTACTGTGTTCTTTGTGTTTTCTTGTAATGCAATTACCCAAGACAAGACTGCTTCTTTTTTCCATTTTGTTTAGTGAAACTGATGTTTCACTAAAATCTAGCAGGATTAACTAAAAATCTAGTAGGATATTTTAGTTTGAAAAGAAAGCTGTTGCATTATCTGAATTATAAATAGAAATTCAGCAAAATCTCAGTGTAAATAGTGTGAAAGTCTGATAAAATAGTACCCTACTGTTTTAGGGAGGTAGAAAATTAAATGGCTCCTAAGTGAATCTCAAGAGGCAGAACCACACAAGAAGTATTTGTCCATACTTACAAAAGACCCAGTTAGTATACTCAGGAGAAAGCTGAAGAAAAACAAGGCACTTCCTTCTAAGACAGTTGCTTGCACTTCTACAAGGAAGGACTCTGGAAGAGCTGACTGGGTTCCCACTCAGTGGGAGTGGGGAGCTTTACCCCTCTGGCTGCAGTGCTTTGCACCCTCTGGAGGTGGCATCTTAAAAGCTCAACCAGCTTTGGCTCATCAGGGTGCATCAAGCTGCTCTATGAAGCTGAAGCCCTTCAAATCCCATTGTTTTCTTTTTCTGTGTCTTTTTGTGATCCATGGCTGTCTCTTTCAGTTCAGTATGAAATTCACATTTACTAAGCTTTGTTTACTTTGTGTCTCCAAAGAAGAATATTTAATTTTCTTAATATGGGGATGATAGAATAGTCTAAAAGTGTGCTTGTATGCTTAACTTTTGATTCTTACCCGTTTAAACTTAGACGTGTAATATTATGTATTCTTTAAATTTAACCTACTTTAACCTACTGCTCTACCAGTCTTTTGAATTTTATACTGTTCTTTCAAGTGAAAGATAAGAGTCTGAACTTCTGGTATCAATTATATGTGTGTGTTGCAAAGTCCTTTTAGTTTCTTATTCTACTGTACTATTGTTCTCTGCATCAATATTTCCCACAGCAATCAATTTTAATTTTCATATTTATTATTTTATAATCTTTTGATCTGTGACTGGCATTTCTTTTTATGAATAGGTATCTTCTGCTTGCATGTTTAATATTTTATCTATATTACATGAATTAAATTGATTCCCGAGTAAATGTCTGAATTTTAAATACAATGCAAGTTTGCTAGGCTTTGTTTTAACGTTGTTATAGCTTAATACCCTTACAGCCAGTTAATTCTTCTGTTAATTTGAAATGACAGGTGATCCTCGTATTGATCAACTTAATAGGGCCTGTATGGTATAAGAAGACTTGTGAAAGTTCTTGCTTATGGAAAATATTCATCATATGATTAGCTGTTTTACTTAATGGTGCATATATTTACCTGGTTATTCTCACAGTAAATTTGAGATTCTCTTGGAAATCCTGAAGCAAATATCTTTATGTCTGACAACAGCAAATTTTGTTGGATTGCATTTGGAGATGTAAGACTGTGATTTCATTATACTATTTCATGTCATTTCTGCATTACTTGCCTGTTAGTTTCCTAATCAGTAATAGGTTTCACTGAAAAAGACAGAAAAAAGAGACCAGGAGGGATCTCAGTTTTAACCTGCATACTTTTCAATGTGCCATCCATTCTAATGTTAACCTCTTGGAATATGGCTTTTATAGTTGTATTTCATGATAGAGAAGAAAATTATAGCATAACTTCTTGAATTTTAATGGTAGATAAATAAATTCTGGAATAAGAAGGGAAGTCAAATTGGAAATGTCAACACTCTAGGTTATGTCTTTAAGTTTGATGTTTCCAGCAAAGCTTCTTCAATTCCTTAGAAGAGAGAAAAGATGTATATTTAAACCAGAAAGAAAATAAAAGCAACAACGATTTCCACACTCAAAAAGCAATATCATCTTTTGTAAAAATTTAATTAGACTCTTGGTAATTCTTAAAGTGCTACAGGAGAGTTTTTGGGATTTTTGAGACATCACAATGGGTGTAAACTTTCCAGCTGATTTTTATATGAAAAATAATATTCTTTTTCCTGCACGGATCACTTTATACAACTTACCATTGTAGTCTGTGAAATAAACAATTCTTTATTGTTTGTATGCATCTTAAATTACTGGTTTGTTTCATTATAGCAACACACACTATCTGTTCCTGGAAAAACAGGAAATCAGCAAATCCCAGGAAATCATGAAACCTTGAAGCAAAACCCAGACTTACATTATGTGACAATTTAAGATCAATAATGTCTGAGTGTGGAATTAACCAGAGTGGTGAAAGAGTTACTCCAAGAACCAGACAAAATAACAATACTAGATTTGTATCCTTGTTGTGTGAGCAAGGGAATTTATGCTTTCCTGTTTCTTTTGAAAATTGATTATGTAAGTGTAAAGCTAACAGAGTTGATGCTGAAATTTATCAACAAGAATTATGTGATTGTGTCAGTACAAAGCTTCCTAAGTACAATTTGAACTTATGGGCTTTCATTAGTCAAATGGAAGAATGTTGAGACCTGATGTTCTATAAATCAATGGCAAATCTTTTGTTAAAAGTCATCATTTAATTAAAAATTGCAGATTTTTAGTACCACTTCAGATTTTCTGATATTCACAAATGTACAGATTGTCATGGCTTCTGTTCTTTAATCATTTGGGAAAAATAGTGATGTTAGTCAATAAAGTGGAAAGATACTTTATTCTTAGGGGGAAGCATTTTTTAGCTCAGCAAAGATAATTGCAAGTCATACGATCGGGATTTATTGACTTGAAGTCCACAAAAAATACAGGTTTGAATTATCTCTGCCGGGAATTGCTTTAAAGGGTTATTATAGTTATTAAAAGTTGACAGATTTAGTCTGAGAACTGTACCCAAACAGAAAATTGTAGAATTACATTGTTCAGACCTGCTGAGGGCTATTCAATTGTGATGACACTGATTATTAGATCTGCCTGTTCCTTTTTCTGTGGTAAACTTCACACACTAAATTATACTGCAGGAAATTTTCAATGTTTTTCAAGATATCCAAATTACTCTTAAAATGATATATAATTTGCTGTATGTATTGTGGACTTATCTTCCAAGATGACTTGCTTCTACTGCAGAATGAAAGTGTCTTGCTCACTTTTACTCCTGAAATCCCAAGTTTTAAATATTTAATTTTTTAGCATAAAATTGCAGACCTAAATAAATTAATTTTTTTTTAAAGGGGAGTAGATACATTAACTAGTGGCTGTATTTTGTTCTCAATGTTGAATTCAGTTGAAAGTAATATCTTTCTACGAAAAAGACAAAAATATAATAAATAAACCCATCAGAATCCATCAGAGTGTTCTAATGTGTTACAACAATACTACATCAAATTGTTTTGTAGACTAATACAAAAATAAGTATATTTGAAAAATGCTTCAAAAATGGTTGACCTACAGAATTGCAAATATATGCACTTCAGTTATTATTAATAAAAAATGTGTCTCATTGCAAAGATAATAATTTATCTAAACTCGGGATTCATTAAAAAAATAAAAAAAAGAAGAGGATTGAGGATTTAGACTACGTTTTTATTAATTGTGAGGGATACAGTTATAACCACTACAGTGCTTCAAAAGTATCAATACTTACAGACATTTCTCAGTTGATTGTGGTCAGATAGAAAAAGAGCAGAAATGAAATGATTCCCAGAAAGGAAAAAATAATAATTGGTGTTGATAAGAAATGATGCAAAACCCTGCAACACGCCCTGAGATTAAAGATAATGGAAGGGGTCTTACTAAAAGAACTTATGCTGTGAAATTAGTCCTAGTTTTTCACATAGATCAACTGCTCATAATAGCAAATGAAGTAGTGCTTTGTGAGATTATTTGATGAGTAATTGATGGAATGCATTTTGTCAGAAAAATGTTATCTTTTCTTGCAGCTTAGAAAATGAAATTTTGGATGAAAATGGTATGTCTGTGGCCTCCAATACCAGAGAAGAACCAATGAAATAGAAGAATATAATGCCTCAATGCCCAGATAGAGATCAGTCCTGTCCCTCAGTGGTCTGTACTGGGACCAGTAGTGTTTGGTATCTTCATCAGTGACATAGACAACGGGAGCAAGTGCACCCTCAGCAAGTCTGGAGGTGACATCAAGCTGAGTGGTACAGCTGACACACCTGAGGGACTGGATGCCATCCAAAGAGACCTTGGCCAGTGCTAGAAATAGGCCTATGTGGAATTCATGGGGTTCAACAGCACCAGCTCTCAGAGCCTTTATTCACAAGAAAGATGCTCCAGACCTCTGATCATCTTCACAGTTCTTGTCTGGACTTGCTGCAACAGATCGTGTCCTTCTCATACTGGGTACCCCAGAGCTGATGCAGCACTGCAGGTGGGGTCTGAGCAGAGCAGAGCAGAGGGGCACAATCCCCTCCCTCCCCTGCTGCCCACACTGCTTTGGATGTGGGCACTTTTGGTTTCTGAGCTGTGAGTACAGATGGCTGGGTCATGTCCAGCCATTCCAGCACTCCCAAGTCCTCCTTCTCAGCAGGGCTATTCTTGATTTGTTAGTCCCCCAGCCCCTCTTGATACCAGGGGTTTTCCCAGCCCAGGTGTAACACCTTGCACTTGGTCTGGTTAAACCTCATAAGGTTCCCATGGACCCACTCGTCCAGCTTGTTGAGATGTGGTTAGTGAGAGGCAGGAAAAGAAGAACAAAACATGCCCTCTTAAGGGAAACAATGTATCTCTGGGAAATACTTAAAATTAAAAATACCACACAGGTCCTTTTTAACATAAATGTTGCATATGTTGGGGCTTTGCCTGAGGCATAGAAGAATCATTAATATATTAAATGAAAACTGAACCCCAGTATATTTCAGCTTAAAAAATCAAGGTCACAGGTAGTGCTCATCCTTCTCTTTTCTCTTCTGTTACCTGTGTCATGGTTTCAGGACAGAACTCAAAGAGAACCTACAAGACCATACTCTGGCCATGTGTTTGTTCTCAGCAGTCTATTTATGACTCATTAACGTCATATATTGAAATGACTTAAGAAAGAACCACAAGCACTGGAAATTAAAAAAAAAAATCTGACATATTTGCCGTCATAAAACTGGAACACTATCTTCAATGATTGACCCTTGTACATCCCCCTGGGTTTACCCTTGCTGGTACTCTTCCAGCAAGTTGGCAGGCTAAAACTCCTGAATTCCTGAAGCACATGTTTCAAAAAGCACATAACCCAGAAAGAGTAGCAATTTTAACCTTTGATTAGAAGGAGCCAGTTATAATATTTATTTGTTATACTTCATGTAAGGCTCATTATCAACATCAAATGCCTGTTAAAGCAAGACGAAAGGAGCAGACAAAATTTTTTCTTTTTTCTATGACAACTTGATATTTAACTTTATGTACCAAGTCTTTATTGTATAGAAATCAGTAGTCCTATTACAGTCTGTTGAACTACATGCTTTTCAATAATTAAAACTTTGAGGCCATATCCCATAACTCTGAATTAAATGTTTTTGTCCTTCTATCTTTAATTTCTGTTTCTTTTCTATTAATATTTTCTACCAGGTGGAAAGTGTGCCACTCCACAATCAGTTTTCTTTTAAATCTTCAGATTCATTTTAATCTTTTATACCTCTCTAGAAATTTATTTATTGCATTGTATAAATGAAATAGCATCTTCAGGATTTCTCTTCCTCTAATTTTTAAATGTAGCAATAAAGCCAGTTTCTTATAGTGTAGCTAGACATTTGTATGTTTACTACTTAAAATTCTTTTGCACTCCCAAAATGTGATGTATGCATATTCTTCTCTTGGTAGTAATCTACTTTTCTGTTACTACAGTCCTTGTTGCAGTCACTCATTTACAGTACTTTTTTGCTTTTTAGAATTGCCAATACCAAACCCAGGAAAATGTGTAAGCTAAAACCGCTAAGCAACACATTCATTTGCCATAGCTGTGTTTATTTATGTTTTTCAGCAATCTGGTGAGCAATCAACTACTTAACAGTAAAACTCTAAGCACTTCTACATGTATGTGACAGTTGTCTGATTTAAAATTTTAATGCAGCACCTTAAAACAAATTCTCTGCCTTGCTCAGATTTTCAAGTTTTTTTAGAAAAGCAGATAAAGGCTCAATAGATGTAATATGATGGTGAACATTTAGCAATTACCACAACATCATGATACTGGTGAGCCAAAATATATTTTTACCTGCTTCAACTTGTTTATTCTACATTAAGGAGGGTCCTGTAAAGACTGGATGTTTTCTTCTGATTTTTTTTTTCTGTCTGTATTCTCATGTATAACTGATAGTCAGCTGTGACATTTATTAAAAGAAATTCTTTTTATTATCTCTTAAGAAGACACATTTCCATTCCTGGAGTTTTGTGCATCTACCTACAGGCTTGGCGATTTTTCTTTTCCTCACGTAGTGCCTTTAAAATGTAGATTGAGTTATAAAATTAAGATAGATTTTGTGGCTATGTACAGAAGTGGAAGAAGACCCCAAACAAAACCCAACACCTGCAGGATGTCTAGCTTACTTATCCTTTTGCTGATGTCTATTTTCATTTCCGTGTCTGATGCAGAAAATACAAGTGGTGTGCCACTAAACATTTGCTCATAATCTAGAGATGGCACTTGCAGATTTTTAACTCATCATGGAAGAAAAATTGCAGGAAAATAAGTCTTTTGACTCAACTGAATTCAGAAGCCAACTCAGAAGTTCATCTGAAGTGAAAAACACAGAATTAATATCACTTCAGTTTTAATGCTGAGTATATCTCTGTCAGCTCATATGTTTTGCTTGCTTCTGTGCTACTCTAAAAGATTGGTGGATGTAGGGAAGGAGAGGGACAGAGGACCCACATGAAGTCATTGGTCACACAGTAACAAATGCGCTTGGTACTGATGAACATTGATTCTAGAAGGTAAAATGAAATTTATACAGTAGCATGACAGTGTAGCAGCTGGTAATCTTGGTATCCCTGGATGTCATGTACCTTTGGAATGGGAATAGCATTGTATTGCTGTCATATTGTGCTCCTACTCGAAGAAAGCAGTAAGGATTTGTTATGTGTGTCTTCAAGTGTTAATCCCATTCAGAATTGAATTCCCAGTTCTAAACACTTTGATTTCATGTATCTACTATGACAGATAAAAATGTTTGGTTTTTTTGTTGTTGGTATTTTTTTTTTTTTTGTTTGTTTTTTTTTTTTTGAGGTAGGAAATATTGATGTGATTTAAACAAAAAAGAAGTCCACAAACAACTGTTACATGATATTTGGAAAAATCTTGGAAAATAATATGACCAAGTTGGCTATCTTGTCATCTCTAAAGAGAGCATTGAGCCAGTAAAATCTAATCATAAGAGAATTTAAAAAGGCATAGTATGTGTACTTTTACCTGTGATTTTCAAGATTCGTATTCTGTGTTTATATATGAGAAGTAATTGGTTGATCTATACTTCAATTACTATTTCTTGCAATAGTGAAGTAGATCTGAGCATGCTAGCAAATAAACTTAATTGATTTAGCAATTTTAAACCCAGAGAAAAAGCACTGCAACAATGTTCCTCTATTCAGATGCTTCTTGTGAATTTAATCAGAGAATAATACTAAGTTTTCACACCATGCTTCATGTCCTTTTCATCAGCCATTTTCACACCTTTAAAAAAATAGATAATCAAATACCAATTATGCAACAGAAGCATTCGATTTACATTCATAAGATTTAACTAGTCCTGATTTATTGCTGCCAGATGTTTTTAACAAGCAGGCCAAAATTTTAAACATTCATCATTTTTAATGGGATTATTTCCTTTTAAATTTTGTTTTTAGTACAGTATTGCCCCAATATATAAATTTTATATATTATTTCCAACAGATTACAAGACTATGATTCCAAATTGAATTTAAACATGAATATTTGAAACAGAAAATCTGGTCAAGAGCATGTTTATTTCAAAATACTCTACACAGGAATAAAAGGAATTTATTTTCCTGGAATATGCAAAATGTCTGTATTGGAATCATTGATGTTTGAACATTTATGCTTTGTACTTCCTTATATAAGTTGAATGTGAGTAAATGAGTTGTAAAATGGGAGTAAACGAGCATATGGAAAATCACTTTTCTTTAGCAACACAACCCTAAAGTAAAAGTCAGGCTCTTTAAAATTCTTCTTATTCAAATTATCTTAATGACTCAAAAATTAAAAGTAAAAAATTAAACATTGCTTCTTGTAGCACTTTAATATTAAGTTTAATAAAAAGAAATATTGCTGCATTTTCACTACTACTACAAAGATGGACGAGCATTTTCAGAATAAATTAAAAGTAATCACAGAAATATCTGATGAATCTTTTTGTAAAGCATGAGATTGTGTTTTCTGAAGCAGGGAGGTCCTTCATAATGCATTATTTTCAGCAACCCTTTGAAATGACAGACTGCTCAGTCATTTTATTTTGGCCATTTTGCAGGTGATTTTGTAAGGCAAAAATGTTGACCTTTAATTGACGTTAACACTTCCAATTATTGATAGAGGGTCTTAAATTGTTCACTAGAAATGTTTCTTCTTCATCTCATACAGCTGAAGCTAGAAAATTGCCTGATTTGCCAATTAGAGGTGTTAATACAACAGAAAAAGATGAACAGAGTGAAGACATTATAAATGTGATTATAGGTGGTGGATAACTGTGCCTGCAAATAAGGCTGTTGAAATGCTTTCAAGTGCAGCCAAAATGGTTTGTTGCTTTAAGACTAAGAACAAAAAATTGTTCTCCTATTGTGAGAGTGCTCTCTTTTTGTGTACTGTTGCAGTCCAAGGAGAAACTTGAAACCTTGCCAGGAGCTGGCTTTTGCATCTTTTGCTAATCTTGTTAAAGCACCATCATCATTAATCAAATTTGCAGTGATAAACAAGTCACCATTCTGAATGCCTTCCTGGACCTTAACAATTTAAATATTGGACTGCTGTGCCCATACTGACCCCATAAAATATTTCTTAGTTCACTGTGCTAAAAACTCCAAAGAGTCCAATGTTCTCTACTCTTCTGTGAGGTGACAGCAGGAAAACATTTCCTGAGAGGAAAACCAGCAAGTTCTGAACATCAGCATTCCAAATTAACCAGAAGCCAGATACTTCAGGTGAGTTAGTGTTTCTCAATCTGTTACAGTCACTAGAGTGGCAGAAGGTACTTGCTAAAATCATTAGTATATTCTGGAGAAAAAAAAAACCAACAAAAAAACCCAGAAAAATCAATTGATGCACTCATTTTCCAAAAATGGAAAGAAAATTAATGGAAAGAGAAACCTAATTTCATTTGATTGTAAGTAAAAGCATTTTTAGCAACGTCACAGAGGATGGCCCCTGCCTCAATCCTTGAGAGGCATAGCAAGAATAAGAACTAAAAAAAAAAAAGTCAATTAAAAAAATAGACAGAAAACAATGCTCCATAAGGCAACCCTCCCTGATATTCTATCAACTGGCTCAACCTAATTCAAAGATTGCACCAAGTCTAAACCTTAGACTTAGGTGTGGTCAAGACACGTCCCAGGAAGGAAGGGGGAGGCTTGAGAGGTGCTGCAGTGTCCAGCGTGGGTATGTCATGATGGAGGTATTAGGCTACTTAAAGAATCATCATCACAGGTATTGATAAAAAAAAGCAGGTTTTAGGATGAATTTGAAAAAGTGTGACTTTGTGACAGAGCTTGATGCCAAGGTTCACTCTATTAATTACTACTTGGATGAATCATACTTAGGAAAATCAGGTTAGAATAAACCTAGAATTATTTACACAAACACCAGAGATGCAAAGGGGTAGAAGTGCAGAGAATACAGGTACAAAAAATTGAGTGTGCAAAAGGAATTTTTTAGTAGCACTTAATCATTGAACAGTTTACTATTTATAATGTGATTCAATAAGATTTGCTATAACAGTGACTTAATTTTATAATTCACAATTACAAAACTCATACCATTATTAATTCACACACAGGAACAGAGATGTTTAAAAAACATGTAGATATCGTGCTTAGGTTGCACAGGTTGACACAAATGAGACTATTGATGTCTCCCACAGGAGGCATTTGCAAGTAGTAAAACCACAGTCCCAGAAGTGAGGAACTAAACCTCACCTGTGAGGGAGAAGTGCTTTATCACCATTCTGCATGTGGTGCATGAGATTAGAATTTTTTGAGTATAATTATGGAACCACACTTAGCAAATTTGTAGGTATTTATTAACCCTTTGCAAGTCCCTAAGACCATGGTTTCTCTCTTGCCAAGTTGATGTTGATCCTAATCCACTGGCTGTAGGTTAATTATATATCATTAGGAAATCAATAAAGCACTTCACTTCTAATTTTGTTTAAGTTGCATGTGCAAACACTTTTTCCGTAATCAGAATTTCTTATGTGTCTTCAGCAGTGGCCCAAAAGTCAGGTAACATCTTAGTTTGCACAGTAGCAAGGGTAGATGTTCCTAGAATATGACGTGGTTTTGATGGAAGGTATTTTGATGCCAATCCATGAAATTAATTCTTGTCAGGCAGCTTTTCCTAAAATATGGTAAATAACACACAAATAAGGATCTTCAAAGAATATTAATCCAAATTGCAAAGCCAAACACTCAAAAATTACCATATGATAAAAAAGCATGAGATAATGCATTCTAAATATTAAAGTAATGATATAGACTTAAATAAGTAAAATAACAGAAAGTATTTTCAGCATTTTCTAATATAATGACCATAACTTGACCCACTTCACTATTCTTCTTATGGGAGGAATTCTATTTCCTTATGGCTATTAACTAGCATTTTTAAAAATTGATCATAACATGAAATGAAAATTCCCTCTATATAATAGTTACACTCAACCAGAAGAACATTTGATGAAAGTCTAGTCAGCTCAGTGCCTTGAATCTATACTTGAATGTGATCAGTCTTTGCAGTGAGCTAAATTAAGGCAAAGTCAATTAAAATCTTTTCCAAAATCATAACAAAGAGGAAAATAAATATAAAAAGGAAGCATCATGCCTCAGGTTTTTTTCCAGTAATGTTTCCATTATAGTTGCAAAATATCTCCTAAGGAATCAATAGAGATATGGTGGAACAGTGAAACATGCTGAACATCCTTCACTTATATCAGTTTCTAGATAAAGTACTTCAAGGACAAAGGAATTTTGCATTCCTTTTTCTGATCTTTTTATAGAATCCTCAAACTCTGTTTCTATTCACTCTTGTTTTCTAAAGTTTGGGAATTTTTTTTAATTGTAATGTACTTTTGAGAGTGTCCTTGTTGAACAAGAAGAAAGGGAATACAAAAAAGCATTTCCTCCTAGTGATCATCTCAACTGCGCTGGACTTCTTCAAACTCTAGCTGTCAAGTCCAAAAGCATGATCTCCAATAATCCAGTTAGCTTTCTTAGCATGCTTTGAACTCTACTCACCTCTGAATTTCCTTTGCTCATGGAGCCTCCAATAAAACACTCCTCTTCAGAGGGCAATGCTGACTAGAGAATTTAGCTATTTCTACTTTTTTCTCTCTTTTTTTTTTTTTAATTTCTGAGGTTTATATAGGAATAAATATCCTACAGGTTCTTACACTTGTCTAATGAAACTGTGACTTTTTCATCATCTCTTTTAACTCCACCTTCTTGCAATATGCTGATGAACATGATCAACGTGATTACATCCTCAATAGCAGAACTCACAAAGATGTTCCCAAGAAATTATTCTTATTGAGTCCAAGATTCAGTTGTTTAATAATAAAAGTCTACAGCATATGGAAATGTAACATAGTTTACATAATAAACTAAATCACAGGTTTAAGAGCCCATAAAGTTTGTTCTAATTTCTTGGGAGTAATAAAAGGGAAAAGTGCAGTAATAAACTAAGCATATGATGATTAAGCAACTTTGGACTGAACAAGTTCTCTTTCTAATAACTTAAATTATTCACATTTTGCTTTGTAGCATATTTATTTAAATTTTTATGACACTGCATAATCACGCAGAAGAAATTGAATTACTGCATACACTTAAATGAAATCTAAGCTCAAGTACAAATATAATTACATAACTGACTGTTGTAATTATATGGTCATTATTGAAAGAAGAAAATATTTTACAACTTTAATAACGTTGATTCTATTTCTTTTTATTCAAGAACACTTAAGTAAACAGATTATGTGAGATACCCGTACAGACATAATTTATACCACAGAAATAGTGTTCTCACAATTTGACAGCATGAACAGAAGATTAATCAAATTTTGTCATCATTCTGATTAAAAATATTCATTTTATTTGCTGACAGATATTTCAGGTAATGGTACAAAAATAAGAAAATATTTCTACTATTAATATTTATTTTTCTCCACTTCATCTTTCTTCTATTCCATCTCAGATCGCTACACATTGATACTTCCATTTTATAGTCAGGAAAAGAGCTGACGAACTTAACTGCTATTTTACTTCTGAAATAGTTAAATTTAGGATTTAAAGAATTAAAATTGCTGCCCCTCTTTTTTCAGGAAATAAAAGATTGTATATGAAACTTCAGTTCTTCCTTTTATTTTGGAAGTATGGGCTTATTTTTAGCAATTAACTAAAACATACATTCAATGCTAATGTAGAGATGGATTTCTGAATGCAGTATCTGCTTCTCCTGTCTCTATCCGTATTACAAAAATTTGAAATTTATAAAATGATCATTAACATCGAGCTCTCAAAGGTGTGTTCTAAGGTTCAGATATATGCATGAACTTGATTGTCAATTGCTTGTCACAAATCACAGAAAGCAACTAATTAAAACATAAACATACTGCAAATATGTCACTACAGATTCACAGAGCAAGTCCATGTCTCTTTAAGGATTCTTAGGAGGACATTTTCCCTCCAAGTTCCTGTTAGTTGTATTAAATGTTTGAGTTTTTTTCCAGCTGCATAAGAATCTTCCCCTCCATTCTGTATTATGTAAGTGGAAAAATGGCTTAGCAGAGGTGTCTCTAAAACACATTATATTTACTCAAGAGCTTTGAGTCTTGAAAATAACTGGAGTCCTAAGAGACATCTTCTCTTGTCTGTATGAGCTCTTTCGTGTCTCTATGGAGGCAGAAAACTGGTTCATAAAAAGATTAAGTGATGTGACAACAGCTCTAAAGGAAGCTTCATGGGGCAAATAACTCAGATTCCTGCAAGTCTCATTTAGTGCAAGCACAGAGTAACAGGTTCAGCATATATTCACAGCAAGCGGAAAAATAATGTCTATAAAAATTTCCCAAAATGAAGGATAATTTACCTTCCCCATAATTTTGAGCATTTGCATTGTGAAGGACATTTCTAGAAAACTTCTATCCATGTCTTTGAAGACAATTTTCACAGCTTTTAACATCTTACATCACATGATTTGTTTCACCTACACAATTTTGTTTTTATATGAATATCTCGTTGTCAGACAAGAAAATATTAAAAACTGTCCTTTTAAGTAAAAGAAAAATAGTATTTCATAATGATAATTGGACATTTGTATAACTTTAGCTGGTAAAGACATGTAAAGCTGCTATCTCCCATGATTTCAAGAACTCACCAAATCCTTTCATAACAGTGAGCTCACTCTTTCTGATGGTATTTACATAATCATTTGATAAATGCATCTTCATTCCTTTTGTGAGGTACTATAAATGAAATAAAACATCTTTTATATTTGAAGTCAAAGAACAAACAGACAAAAAATTATTTCCACTCCTTTTAAACTCTGAAAGTAAAGATAAAAAGCCAGTAGATAAAACTAACCAATTGCCATAATTCATAACTGAAAAATTAAGATGAAGAGGAGGGAAACGAGATTGCCTTTCCAATTATTGTGTTCTTGATTGCTTTCTATTTTGCGATATTGATTCTCAATCACAAATATCATCAGCAAATATTATCTAAATGCCTCTTGCTACTAAACTAATTGGCAAAAAAAATTAACTTTTTTTGAGACAGTAACAATTGAAAAACTAAGCATTGGTTTACATGACAAATGAACTGTTATACAGCAAGCAAGATGGCACAATGGAAAATACTTTTTGCCATTGCAACTTCTACAGATTTTCGAAAAAAGCATTAAAATTGAAAAATGGAGGTCCAGTTCTGAGTTATGTCCACTTTTTAAAATAATCCTTGATAATAGTTGAGCCATAGAATGGTTTGGGTTGGAAGGGACTTTAAAAAACATCTAATTACACCCCCTGCCATGTGCAAGGATACCTTCTCTAGATCAGGTTATTCAGAGGCCCATCCAACCTGGCCTTGAATTCTTCCAGGCGTAGGGGCATCCACAACCTCTCTGGGTAAGAGAGGTTCCAGTGCTTCACCATCCTCATAGTGGAGAACTTACTCCAAATATCTAATCTAAAACTATCTTCTTTGTGATGCATGACCTTAATTTTTTTTTCTGAGAAATTTAAGTATGGATATGTAAATCCTTGGTAAATGATAAAATTGCATGTTACAAATACAGGAGTAAAGGAGCAAATAGGGAGTGAGGTTGTTCAGAACAGGTCAGAAGGATGAGGGACTTAAAGATTATTAGGCTCTTCTTTCTAGTGTGAAAGAGGCTATTAAAAAGTACCAAGCAGTATAACGATTTTTATTCTTATTCTCAGCTATAATAATGGGTTAGAGCTAGGCCAAAACATTTTACACTCAAATTAAGTCAGATCCCTTAAATGAAAGAAATTGACCTTGTAAATTTATGATAGTCAGAAGATACTTATGACACTGCTTAAATTAATATTCAGATCTTATACAAGTCAAACTGCAGAGCATCATGAACACAATAATCCCTAAATTTAAAATGAAAGTAGTCTATTTTCAAGAATTGAAAACAGCTAAAAGTTGTTATCTGATAATAATTCACAGAGGTATGAGAAATCAGTTTTCTCTGTTGCTTTCTTATTATACATAGAGGTGCAAGAAAAACACTAGGATATGTGTTAAGATGTGTGCATGAAAGAGGGACAGTTTTGGTCAAATAGAATTTGTTAACTTCCAACTCCCCGTGTTAGAACAAAGCAAGTTTCTTTAAAATGAAGAGCAGCTTACTTGTCCTTGCCAAAAAGATAATTGCTTTTGTTCAAAAATGGATATTGAAGTATAATTATCTAATCCAAGATATAATTTTAAGTCCAAATGACTTTTAACCTATGAGTGGGTTAAAAGTTCTGTGTATGTGTCCTAATTATCTGTTAGTATCAATTGCACATCACATTTCAATATGTCTATAATGATATATGTTAAATGTTTAAAAGTTGTTAATAAGGTAATGCCTTCCTTCTTACTCTTTAAAGAATAAATATCAACTATTTACAAGCAGAATGAAGCAATGTATTGGTTGACATTGGAAAACACTGTTTTGGTTTTACAACTTTGCTTTTGAGAAGATGCTTCATTGAATTAGGTCTAAGGTCTATTTGAATTCTTGTTTTTAGGAAATACTCTGCTGTTCTTCTCTCATATCACAGTTCCCTAATGTGTGTGTACCTCTTTTATTTCACTTTTTAAGGCAAAGCAACCAAGGAGTTCCTGGGGTGAGAAGTTCAGATGCAGGCAAAAGGGTGGCTGCTGGAACCTTAGCAGTACAGACAGCATGGACATGAGCATGACTATGCTCACACACTGACCATTTACATGGTAGAAAAGGAGAGTTAATTATTTCTGGGAATAATCCTTATCATATACCCAACATTTTCATCCATTATTGATATAAACACAACAGAGGCCTCAGTTTCTTTACATGTGGATTGATTGCCCAGGGGACTCCTGAGCAGCTGTTTTCTGGCGGACCAGCACTGAACAATGACATATGAAATTGAAAATGTTAGAGTGGCTCCAGTGCATAAGCCCACAGCTCAAATAGATGGTCTGCTGCAGATGGACACAAACATCCCTGCCAGCCTGACCTGCCCCATAAACTGTGAATGTGATACAATGAGAGTAAAGGGGTTCAACAGTCCTGGGGCAGAAAGAGCCTCCACAAAATCCCAGGCAATCCAGAGCCTTCTTCACATCTCAGGAACCTGAGGTTAATCCTTTTCCTCCATTCCCCATAGGTCTCACAAGTTCCATGGAGGAGGCCCTGTCAGGGCACAGCACTAGGCTGGGCACAGCTTTTTCGTCTCGTTTTGGTTATGTTTGCTTGACGAAGGGTGGAATGATGAGCTGTGCTTTGGGCTGGTGGTCAGCCCCTGGCAGCCAGAACAGCTTCAGAAAGCCAGAGTTTTGATGGGGAGATGTTTCCAGTTACCTGTCCACTTCCACTTCAAATGATGAGTTAAGACTATTCCCACTTGCAATATGTTATTTCTACGCATGCAGATTTTGAATTGAACATTCAAAATCTGTTTCCCATTTTCTCATTTTCTAAATCAGAAAATAATTCATGTCAGTGACTTAGAAAATGCACATGACCATCTCTTCTGCAACTTTCAAAAATGAGACAACAGGAATTGTTATTTTCAGGTATCTCTGTAGCTGTAAAGATATATTTATTTTCCTTGGAAAGTAGTATTTAAGTGTTTTAAAGAAAATAGACTCATAAGCATTTTGATGATTTTTCTTTTATGGATGTATCATCACCCAAAATAACAGGATAATGTCATGCTTGAACAATCTTTCTACATTTTTCCCAGAAATGGGAAATGTATTCTAATGGAATTAGAATTAGAATGAATTTATTCATTAGAATGAATTTATTTTCCACAGCTCCTTACAGAAAGTTGCCTTAAAATTTTGCTTTAAACCAGAAAATAAATAAATCTTGTTAAAATCCATTGCTAAACACTGCCAGTTTTATAACTAGGATACGATTATGTAGCTGAGCCACTTACTCCTAACAGGTTTTTTTTGCATACATAATTTTTTCTGGACTTGATTTTTTTGTGAAATCAGATATTCTATACAGTAATGTCCGAATCAGTCACCTCTCCTCCACACATGTGTGAAGGCTTTTTATATGTAACAGACAAGAGAATCACTTTCCCAGAAGAGAGGGGCCAGAGCTCTGGCACAGCTGAGGAGGTGGATCTGTAGGGAAAGGGTGAGACCTGCTGCCCCTCTCTATTTTCCTACACAGTTTCCAAGCCAAGCTCACTGACTAAAACCACTGTACCCTGTATATGCTCATAAACTGGCCAAGAAATGCAGACAAAGATTGAATTATTTCAGGAACAGCTTTAACCTCATTAACAACCAGTCCCGCTGGCTTGAGATGTGCTGTACATTGCCTTCGGCTTTTCCTGTTGTGTCCTAAGGGTCTTTTATCTGCCCAGCCATGGGCTGCTTTCCAGGTGCAGCTCCATAACCCTCCACCCTTTAACAAAGAAGAGTTTTTTCCCTGCTTTCTCACGCAATTGCTCTTGTGTTGTCACTCCTGTGATCTTACACCTGCAGACTCCCATAGTGCTGCTGTAATAGATCTCCTAGTCAGCGACTGAGCCTGCCCTTGATTTGATCATGCTCCAGCCAGCAGGAACAGCATCTCCCTCCTCTCTCGCCCCTTACCTTCTCACCCAGTTCTTGTTTTTAATTTTCCTTCAACATAACTTCCCTGCTAATAAATCTTCATGTATGTGAATTTGTCTTAAGCCACTTTGTTTAACGAGTCAGCATTTTGCGTATGTAAACAACATTAAACTGAAATTTTCTAACTCACCATATCTTAATGAAATAAAGAAATTTGAGTAAAACATAGTGAATTGTTTCAGATGTTTTGTGGTATTCCAAATGATAACAGTTAACAATCTATCACATCAACACTTTAATTAGAATTAGAATATTTATTGTAATTTTTAAATTTTTGAAGGAGTAGATTATACTGTATGATACAAATAGAAATCAAATAATGTTTACTGGGCATGTCAAGAATAAGTCTATGCATATTATAATTCAAATAATATTTTATAATTTATATACATATATATACTTTTATCTGCTAGTACTAATATTTTAGTTACACATACAGAAAGTTATAAAAGTATTGAGAAGCTTATATAATTAAATACTTTGATATTTCAGAACCAGAATAAATTTAAGATACTACTTTAAATATAGAATAAAACGTTCTCAGTTAATGGTATAACTAAGTGATAAATCTTATAATGTTAATTTGTTCAATTAGTGTGCAGAGAAGGTAAATATCTTACTTGACTGTATATTTTAAAGACATTTATGAGCTTGAGATGTGATATTTTGTGATACTTGGAAAGAGGAATTAATGCTACCTTCATGTTACTAGCTCTTTAGTTTGGAAATGTTGTTTAACTTGATAGAAAGAGTTTCAATTATAGTGCATGACGTGTTATACCTTTTATTTAAAATATGGGAATGAAAACAAAATTCAGTCTGTGTATCCACTTCTTTGATAAAGAATCTGACATGCCACTTTATTTCTCCCAAAGCTGTGAGTTTGGCATGTACATATGTGATATGGTAGATGGTAGAAGAATAAACATTTAGCTGGAAAATATTCACCTAGCAATCAACATTTCAACCACCAGTCACTTTATCTTTCATGAAAGCCTATGCTCACCATGCTCAGTTGATCCAAACACATTTTATAGACTAATAATCATATTCAGGAAAGGAAAATTTTACTCCTTCAGGTATTCATTAAGAGCTAATAAATAGTTTTCTACTAACAAATCAAATATTTAGCTGTAATGGTGAATGAAATAAAACCTGTGTTTTTCTAAAATTATAAATTATTTTTAAGTTTCTTATAATTTTATTTATATCGTTTTATAGCATGAATAATAATGTATATATTAGTAATAATTAATTATAGTAACGATTATAATTTGATAATAATTTATAATAATTTTACAATTCCTGTGAAACAACATATAAAAGGCATTTCTAGAAATGAGAAAGCAATACTCCTGTTGTAGAACAGTAGAAGATACATTTTTTAATATCTACATCACACTACGACCATTTCTACAATGTAGCTAAATAATAAAGACTGATAATGCTTAGTAGGGTAATTTATACTTTCATGCCTATTATAGAGATATCTATTAAAATAAGTCATCTGTTCCAATATTTTTTTATCAGAAGTTGCTTTAAGTCTCTGTCATTTACTTAATCAGTTCTCATCTATATTCCCAGCACCATTACTTTATTCACAGCATTATAAATCCTAGAAATAAGTTTCTTTCTTTTCTTTTTAAAAGAATGCTAGTAATAAGGATTTTTTCCCTCCAAAACTCATTTTCTATCAGAATTGCATGTTGTATTTCATACATCATTTAGAGCATGCTTCATTTCAACCCCAAAGGCAGTATATAGGCTATAAAGAAAAAAACCACAATTGAAAAGCAAGGTCCTTTTATAATTGTGTCATGGTTTTGTTGAGAATGACAGTGGTTACATAATAAAAATGATTACTTTCTGCCTTAAAATCATCTCTAGGATTTTAGTAGGGTGTTTCACAATGGAATTGTTATTCTGTTAATAGCTCACTGACATACATCCGAAAAGGAAAGAAATGAACAAGTTGACATTCTAATTTAATATTGCATTTTGATACATTGAAGCCACACAAAGCTCAGAAGAATGCAGACACAATACCTGTGGAAAGGTCAATTAAGAACCAAAGCAGTGTTTTGGAAACAAGAAAGAATGTTTGCAGTAGTGTGAGAAGGACTTAACTCCTTTAAAGATAAAACACTCCTGTATCATCTCTGTGACTGACTTTGTTTCTTAAAGTTTCTAATACCTGATGTCAAATGTTCGGGGAATATATTGAATTATGTTAGCCCAATGGTATGTCAAAATATTTCTTGAAGGAATTTCTTATTTATATTTCAATACATCTGTGTGCACATGTCTGAAGATCAAACTGATACTGCATTCCAAATACCAGGAATTCCATGACTCCTCAGTAGAACTTCTCTTCTTACTAGTTTACATGAACTAATGGTTTAGCACGATTTTGCCTAATACAGCTCACCATTTCATCAGTTTGGGCTTTTCTCATTTTAAGTTGACACAGTATTTCTTTGCAAATTCAGCCTGGTTGCAAGAACAAGATAGAGTGAATTGGCTGTCATTTTGATTGTAGTCTGCTGTAGGGTTCTCTTTTTTACACAGTTACAGTCAGATATACGCAATATTTAGTAATTCCAATAATTTTAACATAGCACAAAATACATGGTAATAAATAAATTAAAAAATATGGTAATAAAGCATGAATGGTTAAAAATTCCTTAATTCCTAATGATGAATACTGACACACACACTGATATTTTCAGTTTCTTCCTACTGAATATCATATTGATAAGAAGCTAAGAACCTCTAAAAAAATATTTCAGGATTTTTTAAACTGAAAGGGATTGGGTGAATTAATGATCTGAAGACATTGAATAAAATGTCATTCTGTACCTTTAGATATGGTTAGTCTTTGATTGCTTGTGATACTGATGAAATATAGCTGAGACATTTTTACTAGGAATTCGGCTTTATGGGTCTAGAATAAACCAACTGTGCTCTTGTTAATATTTGCTGCTAATGTACACTTTAACAATTCCTGTGCATCATATCCTCAGTCAAAAGACAAAATTGTTGGACAGTGATGGCATTGAACAGGGATGCATTATGCTGCTGCATCTGTTTTGTCTCTACTGGGGTAGTAAACCACATTCTTCTGGAAAAATAACTGTTGAATTTAAATTAGTGGAAGCAGCTGGGAAAATTTCGGGTGTTTTGATGCTCCTCTTATTGTAAAGCCAAAATCATCACTTCATGAATTAATTAGGCGTTAAAAAAAACCAAAAAAACCAAAGCTGAATAAATATATTTATTTTTTGTCATCTTATAAATAAATATGGAAGTCTTTGAAAGGAGATCCTAGCAAAGGTGCTAATATTATGCTGGATTATTTAACAATGTTTGTATGCAACTTTGGGTAGTCAAACACTTTTCCAGAAGTAATCAGAAATGGCAATTAACCAGCCTTAAGAGAAATGTCTTGTGGAGATGATGCATGCTAAAAATACCAACAACCACAGATTTTTGTGGTAACCTTCATCATATATGAGTGGAAAAAGGTGTAAAATACAAATTATTACTACAATCCTAGTAGAAGAACAGAGAAGTAAACAGTAAATGTCACAAATTTAGAGAAAAAAAGTCTTTGTAACCCTAGTTAAGAAGCTTATGGTAGAGATATTATTGAGCAGTACATTATAACAGCAGCTTGATGAAGTGGAAAAGTCTGCAGATAATCATAGTAATGTGCAACCTGCTCTATAGTTTTACCTTTTCTTGTGTGATGCTCATTTGTTAATGTGTTCATGGCCTACTACCATTTCTATTGTAAAAAATGGCTCTGATGCAATCACCTCATTGCAGCCTGATCCACATTTTTTTTCTTCTGATGTCTTTTTATATATCTCAGCTAAAAATAAACCTGCTTTCTTTGCTATGAATGAAGCTAATTCCCATTCACTTTTATTTTTCCTTCTCTGATCTATTTCGAATCCCTTATGCTGATTGAGCTTTTCACTTTCTTTTCTTTCTTAAAACACTTCTGTGTTTTAGGGTTGCTCTCACACTGACCTTTGGAATAAAGCACTCTTTATTCTTTGTTTGCCTTCATCCAAATCCCTCATTAGTTCACAATTCCTACCTAAAACAAACTGAATGATAGAGTGCAAACTCATTGATCACTGCATGATGAAGCATTGACTACTGTTTTTAGTCCTTTCAGTATTTCTTATACTGTTTGGTTTTCAAAATATGAAAAGTGCCATCCTGAGCAAATTGAAGAAATCTCTAGTAGTGTGGAAAAAGCATAAAAAAAAATTATCATAAATTAAATGGTAAAATTCACTCAAAGTAACAATCGCTGCATGTCATGATTTAGGAATGCTGCTCCCCAATTTAGTTCTTGAACTTAGACTTTCCAAACCACACTGCCACTTGCTTGCTCCCTTTTCTGCCTCTTTGCCCCCTTCCTCCCACCAGGAGGGTGACCAGAGAGAATTGTTGGCACAAAAGACAAAGATCACTGATTGAGATAGGAACAATTTACTGGAAACCTCAATGAGATAAGAAAATTAACAGTAACAACATTAATAACAAGAATATACAAAAAGGGAGAATGTTTTACATGCAAAAATGTTCACCACAGAACCCAACACAATGAACAATGGTCAACAGATTTCTCACTCCACCATGCTTTTGTTCCACCACAAAGAGACACTGCTCATTCCCAGAAAAGAGAGAGAGTCCCTTTTCCCTGCCTCTGGCGGTGACATAAGGCAGTCTCAAATAACACGATGTCTTCCCACACTCCCTCCTGCTGATGTGGGCCAGAACCAGGACACCACTGTAGTTACTACAGATTTTGAATATCTAGCTTGCAGCAGTGTCATACCCACAAAAAATTTAATGTAATTTCATACTGAGTTAACAGTTAGCCTACCACATTTAAAGAATGATTTCTACGTGGTTTTCCAATGTGTTAATTTAATGACTTGTTTTGTTGAAAACAAGATTGCTGTGTCTCTCAATCTCTGTGCATACACTCCTCATGCAACAGGACTCTTATAAGGGAATTTGTGTTCCTCGTTCTCAAATAAATGAAACAATAAAAACCAACCTAAATTTTCATAAATTTAAGTATTCATGATGTTGTAAATTATTTAAGGATTCAAATGTATGCTATGCGATTCTCATTCAAATAATTTAAAGCATTGTTGAAAATCCCTAGCATGTCATTCAAATGAGGATGTTAGTGTAGATAATCTCTCAAAATAAGGATTCTCTTTCAAACTATTTCCCTTCTGAATATACACCAACAGACCAAAATGAACTCATCCGCTCAGAAACAATCACTTTTGCTTCATCAGGGGCTGAGCCACTGATACAGAGAAACTTTGCATAAAGGTAAACAACATTCAATGTTTTACTGAATTGGTGCATACACAGAAATATTCCAGTCAGAAACCTTTATGTTTCTATTTCTTTCCCCAGCCAATTTATGGAAGCTTAATCTTTAGTAAAGTCAATATTAGGTCAATACACAGGAGTCAATGAGTCATTATAATGCTGTATTTGCAATTGCTCCTTGGAGGCATTACCTCATTCTGAATTGTAGATTTCAAATCTTGGTTTTTTGTTTATTCAGTCACTGTGAACAACGCTGCATTCATTATGATTTTAAAAAATCTCTTCTTGGTCTACTTCTCTCTGTTCTAATATTAGAATAATTTGTATGTTGTTGCTGTTTTTTCCTCTTGCAGCTCCTCTACCATTATGAGTCTACCTAGACAACTCACAAATCATAGTTAACTTAATCTGATATAAAGCAGTAACAGTCAGACAACACATACGGGTGGTTTTTTTCAAAATCTTCACAATTTGGTTGGTCAAAAAACCCAGCAGGAAGTTGCAACCAGCATGAAGTACAATTTCTTGAAGAGTAACAGATGATGCCTCATCACAGTACAGGAAGCTGTGTGGTAAATCATCTGGAAATATGTCATGCCACCCAGCAGGAAAACCACTGAACTAAAACTTTTTAGTCTGCCAAAGGCTGTTGCATAGACAAACGGACACAAACACACCAGAGGGATTCAGTTATGGTGTTCAGAGGAACTCACTTCCATCAGATGTGAAGCACACGTCAGAGGTGAAAGTCAATTGCTTGTTTGTATTATTAAACAAGGGGAGTACAGAGAAGAAGTTTATATACAACCTGTTTTATTCTTGCATGGATCATGGCAAGGATGGAGAGGTGGTGGGGTATGTCTGTGTGTTAGGGAGTGATTTAATTGAGTAGAGCTTGAGTCCTAAGAATACTTTTGCAAGTACACTATTCCTGACATATAAAATGTTCTGAATAAAATAGAAAGAAGTAAAAAGAACAGCCTACAGAAAGACAATTTTTGAATTGCTCAATCTCTACACCACTTACTAGCCAGGCTCACTGAAAAATACAGACTTGTCTGCAGCTGTCATATGACCCTTTTTTAACTTTATTAATGATGGTCTGTGGAAGCTATTCATTAAAGTCATAAACAGCTTCACTCTGAATCTTCTGAGGTGAAAGGAGTGAAGCTGTCTTGAAGAGACAAGAAAGAAAAAGATCTCACAGGTGATGTCAGAGTCATGGTTTCTAAGGGACTATCCAGAAAATACGGCTGAAAATAATTTTGTCAAATTGATAAATTTTATCATGGTGGTGGCCCATTACGAGCTTGTAAGATTTTCTTCTTCCATAGAATTACTTTGCACTACCATTTTCATGCAGTTGCAATTGGGACTATATAAAGGCTGCTACAATTTGTTTCCTGTTGCCATAGAATCACACAGAATTTCACAATGCTCAGGATGGCCTTTATAGATGTTATGCACTTGCAGAGTTATGATGGATCCATGTCTATCTTCTGACAGAGAAGACTTTAAATTGAAGAATGCTGGATAGGAATGAAGATGTTGCACAAAAGTGCAATTGCCCCTGGATGTGCAATTAAAACCCAGGAAAGAATTAACTTGTCCTGCAAAGACCATGTAATATACATTAAGATCTTAATTTTTGTACAAACTTTCTACAAATCCTAGATAATGAACAGTTATGAAAATAAAAAATTATTATCTCATCTGTTTAATTTTAAAAATAGCAACCTACTATGATGTCTTTTTAATGCCAGTAGTAGCTCCTAGACTTCAGGTGCCAGTGAGTGCTTTAACTGAAGCTGAGTGAAGCTGACCCTTTAATCCTTTAGTAAGAAGTAAAAAGTAGCAGCATCAAGCTCTGATGTTAGATATCCTCTTTCAGATAAGCGTTGGAGAGTGCCAAATTCATAAGACAGTTATTTCTTTCAAGAAGTTTTTGAAGAAGAGATGAATCACTGATGTCTTCGTGATGAACTAAAAATTTTTTACATCACATCATGTTATTGAAGGACCAAAAAGGATCACCACGGACAGGTCTTCCTTTTTAAGTATTAGTTTTAGTAATTTTTTCCTTATTTTGTATCAATTTCAATACTAGCATTAGATATTACTGAGAATTATTTAGGCCATTTCTAAAAGCATTTAAAAATAATTTTTCTATTTAGATATAAGATCTAAACGAACTGTACAGATTTATTTTATCTTGAATTTCAAAATATTTGTTTTAATAAAATCAGCTTCTCAGGGAATAATGAAGTATTAATTTATTAACAAGAAGAGAAGAGGAGGAGATAGGAAGGGAAGAGAGGAGAGGAAAGTAGTGGAGAAGATAGGAGAGAAGGTATAGATGAGAATTTTTGGTTCTAGCCAAGCATAGTTTATACTGATTTGGAAGAAGAATTGCCAGTCAGTAGCTGTTCCTTTTCCAAAGTCAACCAAATAGTAGAACAGTGAATACAAATGCCAAATGTTATATGTAAGTCATATATCTACATAATAATATACACATGCATAACTAGAATTATTTATATAGACACGGTAGTGTAAGAAATACTAAATCACTATCAAATTTCAGGTAAAAATTTGTCCAGTAAGGTTAAAAATGCAACTACATGGACAACTTGAGTTTGATTTTCAGAAGGTCCATTGCTATCTATGCAAAAAACCGTAATTTTTGTGAATGTACTGGTCTTACACATTCAGCTCCCACTACTTTAAACATTCAAATATGGCAAAACAGAGTTCATCCATACTTGGAAACGGACAAATCTCTGCTGAAAAGTTGCGGAATGTTGCTCAGTGAGGACAATCTCTTCTCACTTGTGATATTTCTCACTCTAAATGAATTTACATTACATAGTCAGGAGCAGATATTCTATTCAGGACATATTGTGTCTCCCAGTACCCGTCCAGAAATCAGTCTTGTCAGAAGCAACAGAAATGAACAAAGCATATAGTAATGACAGCAGCAGAAAATTCATGAGATGCTAGTTTTCCTGAAATTATGTTTCACCCAAATGGCTTAAAATTTTTAGTATTTATTCACTATATTGCAAAAATGCAAAACTGTTTTCTGCCATATTTTTGCATAACACACTTCTTCTGATATTCTAGTCTTTTCTAGAGTGTGTATTAGTTTTCTCAAAGCCAGATTTATAATTCAATTAGCAATAACGGCAAACTTTTTTCATAAAAAATGGGGGGAGCAAACCCCAACAGCACCTGGTTAAAAGAAAGAGGAAGCTGGAATAGAACAACTAACAATTATTTCCCTGAGTAGAAAAAGGGAGAAAAACAACAAGTAAGGACATAGTTTCATTCAACAATTGCAAAATATAACTAAAATACAATGGTTCTGCAAAAGCATGAAGATAAATATATTTGTATGTCACTTGCAGGTTTTTTACCCATCACAATGTTATTTAAATTCAGAAGTCTGTATAAGATACTATTTTCATTAATGATGAACTTCAACCTTTCAAGAATCAATATAACTATTTAGCAAACACTTAATCCACTGTATCTCATTACTTTCAGTGGGACTGGGATCAAGCTGAAAGCAAAGTACTACACAATGTGAGCATCAAAACCTGGAGTAGGTAATGATTTTCCTTGGGATATTAAAATATTGGGGTTTTTGCATTTTAATTTGTATGTGAATTAAATAAAAATCTTTTTTTCATCATGATTTAAATTTTTTTAACTCACCGTATGAGTTAAAACATTTCAATCATGATAAAAGATGACAATTGGGATCATTCTAATTGCATTCTAAGATTCCTCTTTCATTTATGTCAAAGGAAGTTTCTTTTAATACAGTAAAATTGATACACATTATTCAGGCGTAGACTTTCAAATTTTACATACAGGTAGGAAAGGAATCAAATAGCAGTTTTTCATATTTGCACGGAATTTTTTCGTTCTTAATGCATTACTGAAAGAAATGTGCACAATACTGAATGGTCCAGGAAGTGTTGTTTTGAGGCTGTACAGAAGACTAATGCCTTCAGCTGTCATAGCCTTTCCATACATCATTAGATATTAAGGCAAATCTAATATCTCAAGTACCAAAGTCAACAGCAAACCATGGTAATGAACATAGCCCATTAAGTAAATAATTTCTCATTTACAATGCTAACACTTCTCTTCATTATAATTTCCTGCTAATTCTAAAACAGGCCATGAGGCAATTCATTTTTTTTGCATTAGAAGGTAACAATATATCTAAAGTTAGAGATATTTTTTTCCTTCTTCCCCTAGTGAGGAAAATCAAACTTTTCCGTCTTGAGAGACTGCACAAGATTTTCTGGCTATTTGCTGTTGCCATGTCAACTACTTTGCTCTTAGTTACTGCTATGTCCTTACATTCTTGTGCTGGAAATTTAGTTGGAGACATGAAGATAGTCTTTTCATGGGCTGTACTATCAGCAAAGAGAGGGAGGGAGCTTGTGTTCTTGTGCTAATGTGTATGATAGCAATAATTAAAGGGGAAGATAGGGTATAAATTCCGTGCATTTATATTTTGTATCCAGTTATTTCTTTCCTGTACACTTCTTTTCTGTCTTTTGGAGGCAAATATTTGTTTCTTTCCTTTAAGATAAGACCTAGGAAATAAGTCTTTTTGCACTGGTTTTGCTGTGCTAGAGGTAGGTTTTTTTCATAGTAGCTTGTATGGGGAAATATTTTGGATTTGTGTTGAAAACAGCATCAAAATCACAGGGATGTTTTAGTCACTGCTGAGAAGCACATATGCAGAGAAAAGGCCTTTTCTGCTCCTCACCCCACTCCACCAACAAGGCATCTGGAACTGCACAAGGAGCTGGGAGGGGACACAGCTGGGACAGCTGGCACCAACTGAACATATTCCACACCATATCATATCAGCATATCATATCATATCATATCATATCATATCATAATATCATATCATCATATCATGCCCGGCAAGAAAACAAGGGAGGGGAATTTCGCTGTGGCTGCCCTTGCTTTGGAGCTGGTTGGATCTCAGACAGCTGGTTGTAAATATCAGTTAGACGATGGCAAGTAAGAGTTTGAGGGGTTAGTTTGCATCCCTTCCCTTCCCTTCCCTTCCCTTCCCTTCCCTTCCCTTCCCTTCCCTTCCCTTCCCTTCCCTTCCCTTCCCTTCCCTTCCCTTCCCTTCCCTTCCCTTCCCTTCCCTTCCCTTCCCTTCCCTTCCCTTCCCTTCCCTTCCCTTCCCTTCCCTTCCCTTCCCTTCCCTTCCCTTCCCTTCCCTTCCCTTTTTAATGCCTGCAGTCTCCTGGAAACCTTCCAACTTGGGTGATTTATGATTACATCATAGCAACTGGTGTAATAACTGCTAGCAAGCATCTGTTCTTACTTGTTTTTAGTCCATAAAAGCTGCTTAGAGGCATTAAAGAAAATGTTTCACTCATATTTTAATACATACTTGTATATTGCTATTAATACAAATTAATATTATGCATATTAAGCATATTCTTATATTTAGGATTCAAAGCAGCAGCCTAAGTTGCCAAACTTAATTTTTTTTTTGCTCTTGTAATTAGTTCAAGACTTTGGCTAATGCAAGTCTAGTGTACAGTGCTTTCTTAGTATCCCAGCTAAAAACTATAAAATAAAGGGCAAAAATAAGAAGAAAATTTGAGCACATATTTTCTTGGTCTTTTACTGTTAAAAACTCTCTGGATGAGAACAGCACAAAAAAGAGGTAGGCTCCTGTGGTGCTGATAACTTTTTAGTCTTGCATCAAAGATGAAGAACAGAGGTTTAGTTGTGCAAGCTGGGATCTGGTGGCATTATGTTTAAAAATACTGCCTAACTCTACCACATTCCTTCTTATCTGTATATGCCACAACATTTTCTAAAGATTCTCAGTGTCATTATTTCCACTTCAAAGGCAGAAGGACAAGTGGGAAGAGAGAAATATAAAGACCACGGCTAAGATTGTGTCAGGCAAGTTGTAAAACTAGAAACAAAATTATGAAGTCCACAACCAGGGCTCTTCTGATTAGTAAATACTGTAAATTTTCTAAGTTTTACAATTTTTAGAAACCTTTTCATTCACTAAAACCATTTTCAACTAAAGAATACAGGTGGGACAAAGGAAAAATAAGCAGCACACTTTTTTGTATCATCGTTTTTTTAAATGAGTAGGAACAGTGTGGAAATAAAATTGTAAAGAAGGCAGGAGAAAACCAATTTAATAATTAAAAAAATCACACTTTGGTGACAAACTGCGGGTTCATTTAATTAATCAAACTTTCAAATCACCTTCTCTCCAGGATATCTAAATCCAATCCACAATAATCAATTTCAGGGTGAACATCTCATATTTCAGACTATTAAAATGCAGCACGATACCATGTTTCTTATCTATTGAAGAAATAGAGCTGTTATATTCATCAATATGCATCTCCAAGGTCAAAGACTTTTCATGTTGGCTTAAGCAACAGGTCTTTCATAGCATTTTTGAGATGAAGATGAAAAATAATGCTTTTTGTGGGATATGGTATTAAAACAGAAATATCTATATAAAGTGTTCCATTAGTTCTCTAGATTTATATTTTCCTACTTAAAAAGCACTTTAAAACATATAAATTTTAAATCTTGCAATTAAAAAAATTAAACATTTCATAATATCATAACAATACCTAAAGTCTTGAATAATAACTGTGCTAGCAGTTATCCCAGCTCTCAGTTGGTTAGACTGAGTCAAGGAGTCACTAACAAAGATGTGTTTGAGGAATATTACTCAATGTCCTTTCTCCTAATCTTCCTCTAGATAATAAAAATAATTTGTTGTTACTAAGAAATATTTCCAGCCAGTATAAGTTGATCTATTACAAGCTCTTAGTGAAACACTGGTTAAGCATCTCTCTTTTTTTCTAACTGTATACACATAAATAGATGTGGCAAGGCATTTATTTTCTGGTCCTGGCTTCCTCCTCTGCTGATAAACCAGAGCAGCATCTTCACAGATGCCTCAAGGCTGTGCTCAAAGGTGGTGTACTGCAGACAACAAAAATAATTCAGAAATACTTCAGAGGTACTGCCTTTGTAGACATAGTCAGAAGTGACAGGGCTGAGTACCTGAACGGTGCCTTTCCCCCTTCCCTTACATGTGGATATCAGCTAAGCCATGCTGAAGACTGACTGCAGAAGTGCCTCAGGGGTTCAGTCCTACAACAAACTAAAGGATCACTTTCCTCACAGGGCAAAAATCAGTCTAAACACAAATTGTGGTGACTGCTTCCTTTGGTCACAGACATTTCTTGAAAGGACATCCATTGTCTCTCTTTTCTCATTTATTTCTCAATTATTTGACAATCTGCTTTTCTGCATTTTACACCCTCAAAGCTTTATTTTTTCTCCCACTAGGTAGAATCACAAGAAGAGTTTGTGTATTCAAAGCAGTTGCCAATGCAAGCCAGCTTTGCAAAAATCCATCTAACTGCTTAAATAATATATGCTTCCTTCTCAGAATGTCTCAATTTCTACTCCAAAATATTAACAATGAGTATGGCAGGTACAGTCCATCTTAAATGTATAGTTAGAAAAGGCAGAAATCCCTCGAGTGAGATCTTTATCCTTCAGGGGACATCAACCGAGCTGTCTTCTGCAACTGTGGCAGGTCAAAGCAATGCAGTTTCTAGGAAGTGAGAAATTAATGTAGTTTGGAAGACAGAAAAGGCATGATACAAGCTGGAAACTTCTTTTTATTGAAGTGAATGCATACTACAGTGCTTGGAGACTCCTGTTTTTTCAGGTATAGTATTTAATATTAAAAGGCAACTGTCACGCCACAGAATCTGAGCTAGCAGTAGCAGGAGACTCCCTTTCTGTCAAGAAAAGAAGAAAATATAAAGGGGCTTCCACTAAAGGTAAGAGCATCCGAATTTAACTTCTACACTTTCAGCTGTCTTATTGCTGTGGTGCTGAGAAAGAAGATAGTTGGCAAGAGTGGGCTGTGAGAATATTAGGAGAACATTTGGAAAAGTTTGGTAATTCTTTTGTCCACAAATGCTCACATTCTGGACCCACAACAGCTCAAGTCCTCTCACAGTCTTGTTTCTTTATTTTTAATCAGTCCCTACCTGACATAGTCTCATTTTCTCTAGGAACTAAGCTTTTTACTATTTCCCAAGTAGAATCATTAGATTTTTCTCATTTCTCAAGAACCATCACCCTTCACTATACAGCACAGCAAGGAGTCACTCCAAGTGAAAAGTCGGCCAACAAAACTTCCATAAAGGTCAGTCACTCAGTGGTGATGGTTGAAAATGGTTTCCAAGCACTGGATACGGGAAACAGAATGGTAACAAAAGGGCATGACACAAGATATATGATACAAGTAAACTACAATAGCAAAAAAACTTCTATACTTCTCCTCAGACTTATTTCTTCTTGTCCCTTCTGTTCGTATTCTGTCTTAAGAGCAGTCTCCTGCACTGTACTAAAGCTTTTCTGCTAAGCTTCAGTTTATTCTTTTCCCATATTATGCTCACAGTCACTGAACTGGGCAGTTTGCTTTGCCTGGAAATGCCCACATAACCTGTTGACAGTGTTAATATCCATCCTTGCTAGCACACTCTGCTTCTACAACCTTTTGGGAGCTGTCATAGCCTTTGCCCCTAAAGGATTAAAGGATGAAAGTGTAAGATGTCTTAGTTTAGGTGTCTATGAGAGTGCCTTGACTTTTGCTACAGGATCTCAGAAAAAAAAAAAAAAAGAAGATTAAGACATTTTTCCACAATACTCTTAGAAGCCAATGCCCAAATCTCTGCTCCAAATACTGGAGATTTGATGGAGCAGAAAATAGGTAACTGTTCAGATCAGAGTTGGATCCAAAGGAATTTTAGTGATTACATCTTTAAGAGAAGCCAATGATTTCTTTAAGCTTTTTTTCCCTTCTCTTCAGTGGTATGTCAAGGAACGCTTATAACTCTGATTGTTATGGGGTGTTTTAATCCTTCCCAATATCTTCTAAAGGGAATATATGGTGGAATGCCAGCAATCAAGAAAACTGACAGTGATGGGATAACTCCATAATACCTAGACAGGAAGAACTTGTTGGGGATGTGATAGTTGATGACACCCTTGGTGGCAGTGGCCCTGAAGCAGCAGACATGAAGAAGGGAGTGAGAAAAGTAAGTAGCAGAGTGGGAGAGTCTTTGTGGGAGCTTGTGGCATCCAATGGGAAGTTGCCTCTCTCTGGATAAGGCAGAGTAATGTGGGGTCTTCTGGCAATGTCATACCAAGTATTGATCAGTGCTGTTCCCACTCTGAAGGCTATTCTCTGATACTAATTTTATACTTTTCTATCTGAGTATTTTTTCTTTTAATTAAAAAGTTTCTTTGTAAATTCCAAGTTACTGTTGAATGATGATTTCATTGACATTAATGTGACCTATTTGGGGCAAATGCTCTCCAGGCAGTCTTGTGCTCTGATACATACAAACAGGCATGCAAAATTTACGCTCACATTCTTGACTTCTGATCTGATATATATTTCTCATCATATGATGTCTTCCTTGTCTTTTTCTTGACTTTTTTTGAAGAATTACCACAAATTTTTGTTTGAAATTATTTATCAATAAAGTGAAGCATAAATTCCAGTTATTTTCCAGTAAAGCAAATTGCACTAAGCATAATGCATCAAAATTACCAGAATATTTTCAAACAAATTCACACTTCAGGTCAGCATTGCTTTGGGGACACATAACGCCTTATTTTCAAAAACTATGAGTAACCTTACTGTCTCAATATGGGCCCCAAAATTTAAAGAAGAATTCTAAAAGTTTAACTCTAAATGGTTTCTTCTGATTCACATCAGGGACTAAATCAGAAAAGAAAAAATTGTTTTGAACCTGTACTTTCTCTTTCTCCCTTACAGCACATAGGTTTCTCCTGCTCTTCTTCCTACTCTTATCCTTGTCACTTAAACTTGGTGGTTTTGCTTCCTCTTCTGCAGGAAAGAAAATATTTCTGGGATGATTTTCTTTTATCTGAGTATGTTTCAAATCCATATCCTGATAGTGGAGAAAACACACTTTGTACTGACAGAAAAATAGTTAAGGTTTGCAATTATCAAGTTGAAGACATACTTTACATGTATATTTCTTCAGAAAAAGCTGTGCTTAACAAATGTAAATAAAAATGGATTTGTGTTCCATCAAGAAGAGTTATTAATTTCTTTTCCAAATTTGGAAGTCTGTGAATAGTATCTACACAACAGGTTGCATCATAACTTAAATTTCATTAAAAATAATGAAGTTCCTTTTTAATGCAACAATTTCACAGTTTTAGGGAGACTATTTCAAGCAGCATTCTGTTCAAAACCAGCAAAAGTGGCAGACAAATTATAAAGCCCTCAGAATATAATTAACCTTTTGTAGAAGAGGCTTTAAAATATCAGTAACAATGATATGGATATATCTATAAATATTCTCAGATAATCAAGCTACACTCTATTTTACCAAGAGAAAAAAACCATAAAGTTCATTAATAACTTTAAGAAGATTTAAAAAAAAATCATTTTTACTCTGTTTTTGATATTTAAAATATATATGTTCTGGATATAAAAGTGCATTCCCAACTTTCATAGACATTATAGGGAGATGTTTATCTGCCTTTAGAATACTATGAGAGATCTTTTCATGCCCAGAACTTAAAAATATACTTTTTGCAATCTTAGGCCCACTGGTTCTATTGCAAATAGATCACCCCAGAGTCAGTTTAGTGCTATGAAAATATACGAAAGCATCTTGTCAGTGGTAGTTAATTTGATCGTGATGTTTTGGGACTGAAAAAGAGTGCCAAGGAAGCAGAAACACTGCCAGCAGCCTGTAGACGTGGGATGCCCTCTGATGTATGCTTAGAAACAAATCTCTTCATTATAAGCACTATAATAGATCTAAACTGTCTCTAAGTTGCTCCTGGGATTAAAAAAATAATGTAAAAATGATTGTTAGTCTTTGAGTATAAATATGTCAAGGAAAGTAAGTTACATGCTTCAAATCCCATTGGAGACTTGGTTGCAAACTTAGTGTACATGCAGGAAAACATTGATTTTAGTCCTTTTCTTTTAAAAAGAGTATTTAATCTTTTAAAGCCAAAGTTATTCTAGCAAGCTGTTTTCTATGCTATATGTCAAGACTTAATAAAACTAATTGTTTCTGACATAAACCTTTGCCATAGTTCCAGTGATAATGCTACACATAACTACATCTATAAAAAAACTACCAAAGTAGCAATTTTGCAGTACTGGACCTTAAAAAGGATTTGTTGATACAGAATTCTTAGGGCGTAAATCTGAATTTGCTTTAAGTGCAGCTCCACTGTCATTTGAAACAACAGTGAGAGTAAAATTTATATTATAATGTGTCCTGATGAATACAAATGAATATTTATTTTCTTCCCTGTCTCTCAGAAAAGTAGAATCAAAACCAGAGTTCCTCAAACAAAAATAAATGCTTTTATAATGTCAGGGTTTTCTCATAAGAATTTTCTTGGAGGAAATTTAAAATACAAGTGATTTTTCATTTGTCTTTGGGACATTTAAACAGTTTCTCCTGTTTTGAGAAGACAAAGTAATTCTCTGCCTTTTAAATGTATTTTTTGTGCACAGCCTGGGATACTTATTGAATTTTATTCATGATTCAAGAAATATTCCTCTTTTTCTTTAAAAACAATTGATTAGGAACGAATCAGTGAGCACAAAAATCATCTTAACTTCAAAAATTTTTATCATGTAAATTTAGAAGTCATTCGCTTCAACAGTTATACAATAGGCATTTTTTTACTTGCAGTTTAATTCAGGTGATGTGCTGCACAAAACCTAGTATCAGATGTCTAACTGTTTGAAAAGGCTTTATCTTTATTAAATACAGCCTGCAAGCACAAGTATGAAGCTAACAGGCATTATTTATGATTCATAACAGCACAACTAAAACAGGACAACCATCACAGGGAATGTAAAGAATCACAGAATCACAGAATCAGCTGGACTGGAACAAGCCTTTAATGTGGTTGAGTCCAGCCTATGGCTGAACACATTTTGTCCATTAGACCACAGCACTGGGTGCCACATCCACTCTTTTCTTAAACACCCCCAGTGACCATGGCTCCACCACTCTCAGAAGTGGCATGACCAGGGTGGACAAACAGGGTGTTGGGAGTTTTTCCTGTGCATTAGTATTAATGTATTCTCTTACATAAAGCTTTTATCTGTATAATAATATTATCATTATGATAACACTGAAATTCACTTGACCCTAGCAAAAATACTTGTGAAAAATGGATACAAACTGCAAAGATTAATGAGATATTTTGACTTTAAAATTCCTTCAAACCTTTCAGATTTTAGAAACAGTGTTTGAGCTACAGTAATCTAGAAGAAGCTGATATTTGAGTTTGAGTTAAGACCTTTTAAAACCAGTCTTTCCAAAATGCCAAACTTAAAATTGCCACTGTACATGCTCTTGGTGAACCATCTTTTATATTTGGAATGGTAGCTTAAAAAATACTGAAGTCTGCTATCACAACTTTATGAAATACTGATTTTATTTTTTGACCTTAGCTTCTTTGATTGTCATTATTTACTTTTTAAGGCAACATTTTATTTGCTAGTGTATGAAATGTTGTCTGTCTCCTTAGCAGAAAAAAGTTTGTATTAAATAATTTTATGTTGCAATAAATCACAGAATACTATGATGCAAATTTTTAACTAGAAAAAATATATTAAGCAACCACAAGAACATTTAGTAGTCAATAAGAACAAATGCTCAAATTTCTCAAATCATTTACCAGCTTGTAAAATCCTACTGTTTTGTCCTATAACTTCAACAGTTATTATTTTAATATCATGTCTCACAAAGAAATTAAAGTTCAACTAAAAATACACACACAAAACCGACTACATATAAAACAGGTTGTTAAAAACAAATTGTCAGTGCTGTCATTTATGTAAGATAATCAATAAGGAAAACAATTTGAACGTAACATGGAGGGTTATGGGAATGATTTAAAGAATCATTAGTCTTAGTTTGTAGACAAATAAACTTGGAGCAGTAGTTTTAAAGTGGCTTCCAAAAAGTCAATAAAAAATAAGTGGCAAAGCTATGTCTATAACCCAGCAATTCTGCCATCATTGTTCCATCCATTCCTGCTCTTCAGTAATCCATGTCTTTTTACCTTATGTATTTAGGAGTACGCTGGCAAAGGGTCAGAAACAGCAGGAATCACACGATTAGTACACTGGACATGTTGGTATTTCTCTTTCAGAACAGAGCTAAAGAGGACGCTGCTCCTTTCAGTGTCCATCAAATCAATCGAGGCTAAGGTGTAAAAATCGATATAAATCCTAAACATACCAGTTTAATTTCCTGCTCCTTGTCATGATGATTGTTCATGTATGGTTTACAATATTATGCAAGTTTCAATCTACATCAGGTATCAGGTCAAAGTTTTCGAGGCTATCAGGACCAGCTGAAAAAAGTGCCTCCTACTATAAACTAGATTTTAATTTTCCTCCTATTACTACATGAAGGCTTTTTCTGCAAAGAATTCCAAAAGAACTCCTGATTTACGTTAAAAAGAAACACCCAAGCAGTGATGATTTTGAGATTTAACTATCATGCCAGAAGTCTCTTTCCATTTCACCTTTATCTTTCCTTAACTGTGTTATGAGAAGCACTCAATTTGCATTGTAGCTAAAAGAAGAGGTAGAATATCTATCATAGATGTCTCAAATTATTTGACTAAAATTGACAATTCCTCTGAAGGAAATTTACTGAGATGGTTAGGTCTGATAAATAAATTTTACAGGCAAATCATTATCTCCTCTCTTTCCTGAAGGGAAAATGCTTCCATCTGGGGTTTTTTGTGATTCATTATTGATACATGTGGATCTAAAGAGAGAAGAGGTCAATATACAGCCTACATAACAATGGTAAGTTGTTTTTCGGGGACCTTTTATTTGAAAATATGATTACTGCCAATGGCAAAAGAGGTTGAAAGTCCTTTCAAGTTTAATATTCACCAACTGAGAAGTGCAGGGAAAAGCACTCATTTCTTCTTTCCCCCCATTCTCACAAACAGAAGAAAAGAAAGACCATTTCTTGGCCAAGCAAATACAGTACATAAAATGGATATAAATTAAATATTTATGGGAAAATATATTAAAAATTAAGAGAAGGGAAGGAATGAATGAGGGAAGCGGACGAGGGAACAAGAGTGGAGGAAAGGGAGGAACTAAAGAAGAAAGGAGAGGAGAAAGGAGAGAGAGAAAGAGGGAGGGAGGGGAAATGTCAAAAGTTATAAAAAGTAATGATACAATGCAGAATAAGATATAGATACTAGTAGTTAAAATATATCCCATGTATCTGCAAGCTGCAGTCAGAGCCTTTAAAGTCAATGTAGAAACAAGAAAACATTGTTGACCCATATCTTGATCTTTCTAATTAGCTGTCCAGAACACAAATAAGATTGTCTGTAATTGTTTTATTTTCAGTAATTAATTTTAGTTCTATAGTGGATGCCTTCTGAGAAAAAGCTATTGATCTTTCTTCCTATTAGACACATAAATATTAATGGAAATTGAAGAACTCGATATTTTCAGATATTGCAAAAGCTCCATCTAACTTAAACAATGTCTATCACCTCAGGAGAAATTCTCAGCCAGCATGACTACTCTCATTGTATAAAAGTTCAATCAAGCATTTATCCTGTTCAGATCTAGCTAACAGAACATTTTAATTGTCTAACCTATTTTTGTGTAGCAAGCATGCCCATGCAATATCGCTGAAATAAGTTTCAAGATCTTTCTAATAACAAATAAAAAGAAAATATCACAGACAATGCCCCCCCCCCATCTGCACCCCCTTTTTCAGTTAGATTTGAGATACAGCTTTTTTTCTTCTTTTTTTTTTTTTTTTTTCTTTTTCTTTCTTTTTTTTTTCTTTTTTTTTGATGGGGAAATGAGGCCGAGGACAATGGAAATGATAAAGTTGAAGGTGATGGAAGGTGAAGGACTTGGTTATGAACCAAGTACATCAGAACGTCGCCAGCTGTCAGAGGCATGAGGACAGTGCCCCTAAAAGTGATTATTGCTGGTGTTTCCACTGGGTCAAGCACGCTTCAGACCTATAGCTCAGTCCTCTACTCTTTCCACTCCATCAAATTCTCAGCATGGTTCTCAGCTTGGGGGATATAGTTCATACACAGCAAAGCCTGAGATCGTGGTTGATGTCACAAGGAAACAGAAAAAATTGGCAACGGGGTTAAATGCCCCACAGTATTCAATAGAAGGAAGACATAGGGCTTGTGAAAAAGTAGAAAATCAGAAAATGGATGGTAAAAAAATCCATATGAAATATTGTTCTATGTAGATCATAAATGATCTGTATATCTTAGTACAAAAGTAAATTTATGCAGGGAAATGTTCTACCAAGCTGTGCATAAATTTTGAATGAAAAAAGGTGTTAACAAGAAGAAAAATTCAGTGACATGAATTGAAAATGAGAGAAATGGTGTGGTATATATAGAAAGAAGAGATCAACTATGCACATTTCTCTCTTACCCATGAAAAGCAAAGGTAGAAATACAAAGAATAATGACTCCTTGGAAAATGTCACACATTCACAGCTACAAGAAGTAGTGAATTGCCAGAAAATATATCCTAGATTTTGCTTGTTTACATGTTCTTTGGGTCTGGTACTTCAAACTATGTTTATAAGACACTAGAGCCTCACTACATATTCTGTTTTCAAAGTCCTCACTACCAGCATCTCTTTTATCTTTAAATAACTAAAAATCACCTATTTTACGACTAAGACCTAAAATATATCAATTTTCTATCTATGTCTAGCCTAATATTAAAACATTGAAAATGAGTAAGCTTGAAGAAAAGGTACAAATAATTAAATTTTGGAATTTATTTGTAGTACTGTACTACCTTGAGCTAGAAAAGTTGTGGGTTCACGATGCTTTAGACACAGAAGATATGCATGAACAGGCATATTTAGCTCATCATCTGTTGGCTAAATAGGAGATGAAACCTCTCAAGCTCTTCTCTTGCCAGATAAGACACCAGTTTCATAAGAGAGGGAGAATCCATACCTTGGAAGCCTGGGGGTGGAATACTCTTAATCTGACGGACTGTAAAACTGAGACATCTCTATTTAAGAGAAGTGAATGGCAGCTTTATAGTACAAACACATGTAAAGGAAACCAGTGGGTGGTGGGATGGCAGAAATCAGCATTACTGTGATTAACTCCTTTTTTGTTGTAATATGTTATGAAAGCACTTTGCTATAGAGTTGCTTGGGTTTAGATTTTTTAATTTTTTATTTTCTAGAAAAAACTGATCAAAGCCTTAATTCATTGTGGCGGTATTTTCTGTTCAACACCTGATACGATGCAGTAAATGAGAAGCCTCTTTTTAGCATTTTATTCATGATTAATCCAATATTCAATGGCAAAACTAGCAGAGATAATTTCAGGCACTGCAAGTACCAATTTTTCTTTTTGTTGCTCTTGTGGCCATTACATTTTTCCACAGTCAACAGACAGCAACTCATGTGCCAGCTCCAGGCAACCACATCCCACCTGTGCAACTGGTTCTGCTACATCAAGACAACAGGATGGGAGCTGCAGAGGCTATGGCTCAAGTCTCAGTTATGCCTTGGTGACTGATAGAGAGAGCCAAGTCAACCAGCTAATAACATTAATGTCTTAACCCACTGCATGTAGACTTTCCATATCACACCAGTAAATTATCTGCAGGGGTGACAAAATTAATTCCTTTATATAAGAGTAGCTGGTAATTATGGGACTGCTACATAGTTTGTTGAGTTCTACCAGACTAATACTAGTAATTCAGATTCATTAAAAAAAAGTAATCCAAAGGAAAATATGTTTTCCTGGTATACTTTTAAATTAAAAGGGAAATTTATGGGGGAAAGACCATTGGTTGAGAATGACCTTAGGACTGAGCTTCTCATTTTCCAACTATGACATTACTTGAGCTCTATGTCTAGGCAAGGCAGCAATATAGATGCTTAGAAACAGAATGCTTCAGTAGAATTAGAGACAGAATTATTAATTTATCTTGAGTGCAGTTATACTGCTAAGAAGCACCTTACTCAATCACAGTTTAATGAGTAAATTCAAATACGGCATTTTAGTAGTGATGTCTATGAAATACTTTAAGCAATCCATCTGTCTTGTGCATTGCACCCCAGTGCTGCTCTGTTGTGTTAGTGTTTAAATATAATGGTATAGTACCTTCTTTCATTCTATTTTGTAGCTCCTGTGGAGCACTAGCACAGATGATGTCAAAACGAGTTTAGTTTCTTTATCATGTTTCTTAGCAGGGCATGTACCTATACAGGCTCAGGAGAAGCAGACTCCTGTGAGTGTATTCCAATCATGCATGGCAAGCAAGCCCCAGCCTTCGAGAAATCTGAGATTAATAGCAAAATATAATTTCCAAGATGCAATAAATCTAGAATGAAACATTACTTACAAATAGCTAGCGTTAGATTCTACAGACAGATTACACATTTCTACAGTAGTTCTAGCTGTGTCTTGATGGTTGAGAGAAGAAAAATTTCCCTGTAGATAAAATAGTCAAGTATTCTACTGCTCTGTGGATGTGTACATGGCTTACATGGACTGTCATTTCTGTCTCCTTCTAAAATAAAAATCAAATGTGTGAAGAACAACAGAAAAGGAGGAAGACTGGTCTGGAAGTCTAATTTGTGTGTGGATTTGATGTCTTTGAGAAAGCATTTCTTTATTCTCTGAATTCCTGTATTCTTTGCACTTACATTACCAGAGAGGATCTAGCTGAGGATCTTGAATTCCTGTTTTCATGGACCATGATTATAGCCATATGGTTTTTAAGTGGAACTGAACCTATTGAAATGCTGGTGGGAAAACAGGCAAACAGTCCACAAGCGTTTTTAGGATCCAGATGCTGAGCATGGTAAACACAAAAGCTCCAGTAGGATGCTCCCTTACTTTTCATTGTAATTTTGTGGGGCTTTTGCAGTTTCACAGATAAATGTGGATACAGCTGAGTACTGTCTTGGAGGCAGAGAACCGAGCTTCCACTCTTCTTTTAGTGGGAAACATGTGGCCAGAGAGCTATTTTAAAATGCCTGCACCTGTAGAAATAAATCTAAATTGTCTTTTTTACTTTGAGTGAGAAGTGCTGTATCACACTTAAAAGAATGAGATGTAGAGAAATAAAAGAAAAGTTAATCAATCTCTTAACAGGCCAGGATGAAAGTCTGATATAGCTTTAGGAATAAATGGGAAGTGGCTGTTGAAGCAGTCTGTTGAGTGAAAATCCCAAAGACCTATCTCTCCCCTGTAGCTGCTGGGTTAAGGATTTAACCCTTTAGATGCTGCAGAAATAAGACACAGCTACATGGTCCGTCTCATGGTAGGAAAGAGACATTTATTCAGAGCACAATTCATACCTTTTATAGTATGTTCTGCAGAGCTAAGATACAGTAGCTCATTGGATAATTGAGAGAACGCCTGTGGGACCATAGTTCAGGAAGAGTCCCATGGCTGGTACCAGGTGTTAATCTTTATTATGAATTCCATTCTGTTTTGACCAAGTTATCATCCTGGGAAAAGATCTTCTTAACTGAAGCTGAACATGCTATCAGCCTGGGAATGGAGCTGAGAGAGCAGGAAAAGCTCCAGACCGAGAATGATTTTCCAGGCTGTAATTTTCGTATCTCTCTAACAGTGTGTCCTCCCCTACTTCTTCAAGTGATGGTCCTGACTAGAAGAAGTGCCCTCTTCAAAAACCAGAAAGAAACAAGGACAAGAGGAATCCAGGGAAAGTTTGTTGAATACCAAAAACTGCTGTCACATGATAGTTGCCCAAGAAAAATAATACATATCTGTTTTGTAGTATCTATTCCTGTAGCTGTCATCATCAGAAGAAGCAGCACCAAAGGCAATGGCCAGGCATAAAATAATCCGTATAACTGGGCATGTTGATCTGCAGCCATACATATTGATCTGTGCTGTATATTATCAAATATCTTGGTTCCAGATAGGTTCCACTGGTAGACAAGAGAGTACTGGATGGGACCAACTAATCTGTATCTATTAAGCTAGGACAGCATTCAGTTTTTTCATACAGGAGGCAGACTAGAGATCTTGACAGAGTTTTGTAATACCCTATTCATGCAATTGCATTCAGCTTCTTTTTGAGTCCAGATAGAAGATGCATCATCCATGGTAAACCTTAAAGTCCTTAAGGATGACCCAGAAAACTCAAGCTACAAGAGCTGTGCTGGTTGCTGATCACATGTCCAAAGGCCCTTTAACTTGGCTGCAGGACCCTGATCCCTGTATCTAACAGAACCAGAGGAAAAACGGGCGACCAGCCTGATGCACCACAGGACCTTTAACAAAAGGCAGATGCACTCTTTGCCTCTGGATGGTGATGCTGATGTATGGCTACACATTATTATAAGAAGTTAGGAAACAAGATGCCCTCTAGCACTGGACAAGTTTGTCACAAACTTAACTACATGATCCAGCAAAAATACAAAATCAGATATTCTTTGATAATGTCAAATCCCGGCCTAAGATAGGAGATTTATTTACTCCAGTTTTTGTATGGCTGTGAGCCCTGCTGCTGCTGCCTAATAATGATACTTGCATATGCTTTGCTGATTGAAACAACTCAGGGAGGAGGAAAAGAAGACTTTAAAATCTGACAGCATGCTGACCCTTTACTTCAATTCTCAGTGTGTTGTCTTTTCCCTGTCTAACTCGTAAGAACTCCTCTAAGACATCACATAACTGGGACTGAATTTTATACTGACATTTTCCTTTTATTTTATTGGAAACTTTTATTTTTGAAAACTTTTTAAAATTTGTGGATATGCATATCCATTATTACACAGAAGAATCTGAAAAATACACAGATTTCTAACAAAGTATCTAACAAATGTGCTGCCTTAACACTTTTTTCTGGATATAGCAAGCATATTATTAATTACTAATTATTAATCTTTAGATTCTAATATCCAGTAATTCAAATAATTATAAATTCAAAGTAAAACACTTGGCTTTACTGGTAACTTGCATAATATATGAATAATTACAAACCCATTACTACTTATCACAGTTGCAGACTGAATTAGTACGGGTCAATCTGAATTTATGCTTATATAGATGTTTTATACATAGCGGCAGAATGTTTCCCGTAAAAGAGACTTTTGCAACAAACAATTTCCTACATAATCAGTTGCTGAAGCAATCTTTACATTTCTTTGAAAAACATTCAAATTGTTTCCTTATTCTCAATGCCTTTGGGCTGGATGCAAGGAGAAGAAACAATATCAACATACCTTATAAATGTCAATTTTTAACATAAAACAAATGGAAATGAAAACCAATTGAACAGTGACTACAAATGAAAAATACAATAAGGTAAATTGACAAACCAGTTAAAAATATAAAGAGCTAATTGAAACATTGCCTGCTATAAAACATTTTCTCTAATCCATTTTGAATACACAGCAGTAAGGAAAGGCACTGCTTTTCTCAGAAATCCATACATTTCACAAATGTTTTGTGAAGTTAGTCTATTTAACTAAATAGAGTAGGTTGAAAAATACAAATTGTTATTTTTAGAATAAAGCTGATTTTAATTTCATGTTAGATACTTCCTGATGAATTGTATTTTTTTTTTAGGTTAATTCAGTTAGTATTCAGTTCTGGTATTGTTTTCAGGATTATTTTTCGTTCTCATCACCTGAGAAAATAATTACACTAGAAAATTTTAAATAATTATCAGGAGTAACATCATTAAGTAGCTAAACAAAACATGATTGCTTGCTCACTCTCCCCCAGCAGGATGGGCAGAGAAATAGAAGGGCAAAAGTGAGAAAACTTGTGGGTTGAGACAAGGACATTTTAATATGGAAAGCAAAAGCTGTGCACAAGTGCAAAGCAGAACAAGGAATTCATTCACACCTTCCCATGGGCAGGCAGGTGTTCAGCCATCCCCAGGAAACCAAGGCTTCATTACACATAATGATGACTTGGATGACAAACACCCTCACCCTGAACATCCCCCTTTCCTTTTTCTTCTCTCCTAGATTTATATGCTGAGCATGATGCCATATGGTATGGAATATTTCTTTGTTCAGCAGGGGTCATCTGTTCTGGCTGTATCCCCTCCCAGCCCTTTGTGCACCCTTAGCCTCCTTGCTGGTGGAGTGTCATGAGAAGATAAAAAGGCCTTGGTGTTGTGCAAGCACTGCTCAGCAGTGACTTAAACAGCCCTGAGTTTTCAACACTGTTTCCAGTGCAAATCCAAAACACTGCCCATACTAGATTCTGTGAAGAAAATTGGCTCTATCTGAGCCTAAACCAATACAATAATATTCTTCTATCTCAGTTAACATTCTGCCATGTCTCATGTACCACCCAGGTTTAACAATGGACAGAAAAGGAGATGTACATACTGATTAATATGCAAATTGGTGGATGCTTTTTGGAGAGGGACACAATTGATTCTGTCCTCGGAGTATTGGATACATGTAGAGCATAATTACTCCTTCCCTTTCGGTATACTGAGATACACCTTGAGTATGCAAAGGACTTCTGGGCAAGGGATTGAGTGCACCCTCAGTCATTTTGCAAATGGCACCAAGTTGAGCATGAATGTTGATCTGCTGGAGAGTAGGCAGGCTCTGTAGAATGACCTGGATTGGCTGTATGGCTGGGCTGAGTTTAGTTGTAGGAAGTTCAACAAGACAATTTCCAGGTCCTTCACTTCAGTCACAGCAACCCCATGCAATGCTAGAGGCTGAAGGAAGTGGCTGGAAGGCTGCACAGTGGAAAGGACCTGGAAGTGCTGGTCAAGAGCAGCTGAACATGTGCCAGCATGGCCCAGGTGGCCAAGAAGGCCAATGGCAACCTTACCCTGTATCAGTGTGGCTAGCAGAACCGGAGCACTGGTGAAGCCACATCTCAAATCTTCATGAGATGGGGGCACTGTCTTCTACCCTGCCTGCAGCAAGAGGACTAGAGGAAATAGCCCTAAGGTGAAACAGGTGAGATCCATAATAGATATTAGATATTAGATATAGATATTAGACCAAAAAAATCACTAATGAGGAGCTCAAGCATTGAAAGAGGTCACCATCCCTGAAGGTATTTTACAAGCATCTGGATCTGGTGCTGTGTGATGTGGTTTAATGATTTAGGGGTTGCAGTGGGTGTGCTGGGTGGATGGCTGGACTGAATGATTTGAAGGTCTCTTCCAACCTTGAGTATGCTGTGGTTCAGTTTTGGTCTCACTACAAGAGAGACAGTAAGGTGCTGAAGAGAAAGCTGGTGAAGGAGCACAAGTCTGATGAAGAGCACCTGAAGGAACTGGGGTTGATTAGCCCGGAAAAAAGGAGGCTTGAGGGGGACCTTTTTGCTCTTTACAACTACATGAAAGGAGGTTGTAACCAGATGGTGGGAGTTGGTGTCTTCTGCTGGGTCTGAAGTGAAAGAAAAAGAGTAATTTGCCTCAGGTCTAACCAGGGGAGATTTAGTTTGGATATTAGGAACAATTTCTTCATGGAAAGGGTTGTCAAACATTGGAAAAGCTGCCAAAGGAAGTTGTGTAATCACTATCCCTGGAGGTGTTTAAAAGATGGGTAGATGCAACACTTGGGGGAATGGTTAGTGGTGGACTTGGCAGTGATGGGTTAAAGGCTGGACTTCAAAATCTTAAAGGTGTTTTCCAACATAAATAATTCTACGATTCTATGAAAAAAAACCAGAAGAACCAGATGAACCAGAAGAAAGATGTGTGGTCCATGTGAATACATTATTGCATCACTGAGTCACATCACAATAGAACTAAAAGCCAGTGTAGTTGTTTGACATGATGGTTTTCTGTTCAAGTGAGCAAGGTCAGTACAGTTGGTTGGGCTAGAGATATCTTTCTCAGCATTGAAAATATGAAATTCAAAAGGTTTCTTCCAATGAACTTCTGTCTTGTGCTATTGATATCAGACTTGTACAAATAGAAACAGACAATTAAAGAGGGAAGAAAGACAGCAATGAAGAGATGAAGTCTATCAGAAGTTATTGCTATTGGTGCTTGGTCCATGTCATTAGCTATCTGTCCTGCCTCCTTTATCAGCTTCTTTGGGATACAGGGTACTCTATAAGTATGCTGTCACAAAGTGTTAGTCTCTGTGTTGAGACAAATCAATGAACTTTGTCACTGTACACTTCTAGAGCACAGTGACTGCCATAAATGACTAACATAAATTACTTTACTTGGCATGAAAGAGCTGCTTTCCTGCAAATGCAGGCCACTCCCCAGAATTCCCACCAGTAAATGGCAATCATTGATTTGTCATCTATTGGGTGAAGAAAAAACAGTAACACCTCCCATCTATGGCAGAATGATGCAACATCACTTTAAGGAGGGCTTGTGAAGGGCAACCAGAATCCCAAATGTACACGTGTTAAAAGGAGTTCCCTGCATCTTCAGGTGGAGGTATCTACCTCTACCATTGAATTCCTGACTAGTAGAAATAACCAGGAGTTAAACCCCTGCATATTTGAAATTAACCCTTCTACTTGATTAGTAGGATATGAGCCTTTTAACTGTGATAATAAGACACTGATTTCTTGTTGGAACACAATGACCAGAGCCTAGCACTCTCTGACACAAAGCAGCTGATGCCTGTTTACACTCCCAGGGCCTTGACACAAATCAACCATAGAGAAACAGGGCCTCAAATTGCAGGAACAATCCAAAATCATTTCTGCAGCCTTGATCACTCTCTTTAGGTAAAACGAATCTTCTTTAATGACTCAGGAAATTTTTTCCTTCCTGCTAAAACACTATGAGTTTTCTTTTCATTTTGCAGCTTGATGTAAATAGATATTTATGCATCCTCCTATCATCTTCTCACCTTCTGAGATAGTGATTTAAGTGCCAGCCTTACTACTACCCTGAAATATGTGCTCTACTCTCAATAGTTGTGCTGAAGATGGCATAACTAGTGAATGGGAAACAAAAATGAGGAAAAATTATAATGCCCACAAAGTCTGATAGTGTAAACGCTGTTTTAGCAGCCAAGGAAACCTGTGTTCCTCTATATGACCAAATATTCTTATTTTGCACAAATATTCCAACCACCAAGCTACTCAATGAAAGCAGATAATGCAAAAAACAACATTTATGGCTCTAGAAAGGAGTCAGACCTCTCAGGTGAGAAGAATTTCTAGTCATAGTTGGGAATTTGTGTTTAAATGTTGAGATACTTTTAACTCAGGCCAGGCATCAGATGAACAGAGTTTCTGTCAGTACAGCTTTTAGGCTCAGACACCTAGACAGATAAATGTATACCTAGGCCGTTTGAAGGACCCAAAGGACAGGAAAGAAAGGAACTTAAAAGGTCTAGAGGTTTGTATGAAACAAAATGTGAGACATTGTATTAGTTTTAAGACCTGAAGAAGTCAGAGACCATTGTCAGTGACAAAGAGGTAAAGAAAAGGACCATATAGCAGCAATATAGTGCTTTAATTGGTGCCATGTTGGAAAAGTACAGATTTTCAGAATCCAAACTTCTGCTTCAATCAGTTCCTTGACTTGTCATTTCTTTTTTCCTCCTTCCTTATGTACACCATATAATATGACACGAAGTAAGAATGACAGGGCATTCCTACTATTTACTGTAAAGGATCACAGCAAGCTCTGACTTCCTCTGCATTCAAGACACCTTTTGTAAACTTCCCTCTTGAAATCTCATTCAACTCATGTCACTGAATAGATTTCTCTTTAGAGAGAGAGAAAAGAAGATTTATGATATTGTGCCAATATGTTGAAGAGTAAGATATTAAAGAGTCACTGTTCTTGCAGTTATTAACTCTCAGATCATGTCTGATATTAAAAAAAAAGTTACTGTATACTATCGAAATAATAATTTGACACAGAATTGTCATTTTATGTTGTTAATGGCTATAGTAATGATTAAAGATGAGTGACAGGTCATTTGTCATCATGTAAAAATTCATTAAATATCTTTTTCACTTCATACCCCTGAAAAAGAAATAAGGAAAAAAAAATGCTCTCTGAGAAGTCACCTAGGAATCCAAATACATATCTAACACAATTTCTCTGTAATTTATTAACATGAGAAAAGTTATGGATAATTCTTAACAATAAACACAATCTGAAAAGTAAAAAATTCATATTGGGAAATGTTATCTACATCAGCTTGTCCTAGAATGACACTATAGAAGTCATTATACAATTAAGTAAGGTGATTGTGTACAACTGCAATGAATTAACAAAGTAATTAAAGAACTTCACACTGAGAAAAATAGTTTTGTCCATTCTCCTGTTTATTTCACACAACAGAATGAAGCATGTGAATAACAAGTATGTTGTGGTAGGGTACATCTAAAGTTTTTGACATAAAATAGGGTTTTAGGTCACAAAACCCACTACTTATTCAGTGTATGTATTCTTTGGAATTAATTTGTGTATCAGTTGCTGTGAGATGCAGATCAAGGCCAAATTTTATTTTCACTAACTAGGCAATAACGAGGATTAGCAAAATGGGAGACAGGCTTCAGTAATGTACAACTGTTGGAGACTCTGTTGTCATAGGATTGATGAGGCTGGGAATAACTTGAATCTCTTGACAAAATGAGATAGCAGTTGCTGCAAACCTTGACATAATCTTTTTCCCCAGGTCTATTGCTCTATATTGTCATCCCAGAAGGCTATTCCATTGCCCAATATCCCAGATAAGCTCATATCTACTCTCAGGGAAATTCACATTTACTACTTTTTAAATTTTGATTGCAAAAAAATTATTTGATGCATGTATTTGCTAAATCGGTTTTAATTTCCATGACTAGTTGAAGTATTCCTTCTAGTTTACTAGAAAATGTTGACAAAATTCTGCTTTTGATTTGTTTCAAATCAAAGCAAAAATCAAAGATAGAGTCCCTAACTTTCATGTGAATTACTAACTTTGGGTTTTGTCTGTTTCTGATATTTAGACACATCAACTGCAGTGCCAAGAGAAGTGGGAAGCATCTGATTACAGAAATTAATGTCAGGCAGCAATAAAACTTCAAAATCAAAATGAACTCGAGATATTTGGATGTTTTGTTTTGTGTAAATCCTATGAATCCTGAGGATGAGTGAAGCACAAAAAGTTTAATAAAGGCCATAAATTCATATCAAGGTTTCATTGTCATTTCACATGCTTTTTGTGGAGTCCTTCAGAGCACCTTTAAGCTGGGCGAGTACTTCACATAACATGGTGTTCATACCTTCACCACAACCCAGTTTATTAGCATTGTATGTTCTGACATTCACACAGGCAGACTTTTAAACAGAAAACTAATTATTGAAATTTATTTTTGAACTAAAAAAGTGCTGTCTTGAGAGTATTGTAGCAAGACTCTTCCTAGGTTTTTTGTTAGCTGAAGAATAATAGTCCTCTTTTTTTTAAAAAAAAATATTGCTAGGTTAATTATTGAGCTACTTCAGCAGATATAATTTTGTCTAGTTCTGATGTAAATCTGGCATAGTTCAGTTTGGGATTTTTTTAATTTTTTTATATTTCCGTATGAGCTGGAGATATATATTAAATTGCAGCATGTTTCTATATGTCTCAGAGGACATAACTCTTTCTTTTAGAATTTCTACCAGGTAAGAAACAACAATAACAGAAATAGGATCCTGCAATATACTTCATCATTTGACCTCAGTTAGGATTTCTGTAACCTAACTCAGGCAGTTAAAGCCAACATATTGGTAGAAGTGCATCTGGTCTATCATTATCCACAAGTATACTTGGTTCTGATTCATCATTCAGTTTTTTAATGCATTATCTGAAGAAGCATTTTCACACTTTATTCTCTTAGATTGCCATAAGTAGTGAATCATATATATTTTTGGTAGACATTATTACAGTGTTAATGAAGCTATTTTGTTAGTCATACAAATATAATGACTTTAGAGGAAAATTATTTTCTAGACAAAATTCTTTAATCAGTGAAATACACTAATTCAACTGTAGTGTTATATAGATTTCACTAAGTCCTAATCACAAAACCATTATGAGGTAAATTTAGATCAGCATTCCTAGGTGTGGAACAGAATAGTGACTGTCCCTCAGAACATTCTCAGCCGTAAGGAAGCAAAAAAAATAAAGTAAAAATCCCTACTGCTCCCATGTTTTTCTTCTATGAAGACAATCTGTAGCGAACAATAGAGTATAAGCTGTTTTTTTTTCCAGAAAAAGAATGCCTTTATAAATGCCTGTAATATTGGTGGGTGACAATCTAGGAAAGAGATTCTTCTTTCTATTGAAGGATATTATTTTGCCAGGTTTTACAAGAATGGTTTCATACCTAAGAGGAAACCTCCAATTCAAAAAAGTGCAATCACTGAGGGAAGCAGAAGCCACTGCTAGGCTACTCTTAAATACTCAACTACCAGTGTATCAATAGATAGTAGGAGAAGGAAATCTTATGTCTCCTCACTAAAAATTTTGCAAGGTTTGTTCTCTGCTTTTCAAAAATACAGTGCTGTCTAAACATTAAAAAAAAGTCCAAATTTCATGCATCGCAATCCTTTCATTCTGTGCAAGAATAAAACAGCAGGTAGACTGGAAGTAGAGGTAGCTTGATTTCTTAGTATTAAAAACCTTGACAAGGTTCTGTTCAAACACATCTGATGTGAATAGCAATCTGAAATTATAAAGACCAAAAACAAAGTAATATTAGAGGCAGGAAAGATATTGGTGAAATCTGTGATTTGTCCCCAAAACAAAGTTGAGGTACCAGAGGCATTTTGACCTTCAGAACATTTTGATTTCTCAGTCTCAAATAATGAATGGTAGCTCCTGAATTAAAAGATAAGATGGAGAGTAGGTATGAGGAGAAATGCTTTTTCATAATTATTATTCTTGCTATGTATGCAGTCCATACCTATGAAGATTAATGTTGCCATTGCTAAGGTGGGAGTATAAATCTTGTATTAAACAGCTCTCTAGGAAAAATAGGTATAAGAGAAGTCTATGTTTGTCATAGACATAGCACAGACTCTATTTACAAGAAAAATAATATGCAACAAAATTTTCCGAGTGATCACATTCCTTATTGGGACAGCCCCAAATTCCTTATCATTCAATTACATGCTCAGTTTCAGGAAAAGGCAGCGTGCCTACCACTCTCCGTTTCTATTAGACCACACATCATCTGTCTCTGTGCTGAGAGAGGGCTGGTGCTCAACTTCCAGGCTGTGCTCTGGCTGCACTCCCCGCCTGTGAGTGTCTGGAATGACTTGTAAGAATGGTGCTGTACTCTGCATCCTTGGAGCTGGATCCAGCAGGCAGAATGGCCCACATTGCTCCAGGTGTGGCAGTCCCCACCTCCCACACTCCTCCAGCACTATCCTCACCAGGCTTCATTCACACCTTAAAGCACCCCGCAACACACTTGCACCATGAGTGAGGACATATACAGACCTGTGAAAACAAGACTTGGACAGGCTATGAAACAACTGCCACCAACTTTGACTAGAAAAAGAAAATTCATTAAAAATTCCTGTGGTTTTAGGGTCACATAAGGATGCGAGTGAAGTTGTAATGCATGTATTAACAGTGAGGGCGTGCTTAGTTCTCTGTGAGGCTGTGCCTCGTTCTCTACACTCAGTTTGGGTTTTTTCTAATGAAGTAGGCAGTGTCTGTCATTGGAAGAATCAATAACAAGAGATCTATATCGTAAAGGCCTTCTGAGTCACGCCAAATGCTTGTTTCTATTTTTTTCTGAAATAAAATACTCATAAATGGCAATCTAGGAAAGAACGAAAAATGAGAAATATCTGTGACATTTTTGCTTCATGTGCTTTCCAATGTTCTTTGGTTCTGGAATGAGAAAATGTACATATTCATTAAATAGGTATCTTTGGACTCCTTTTCCATGAGTTTTCCCCATTTCTCCTTCAGTCCATGTTCTTTGTAATATTTCCAACATTTTTTGGAGCACTTCCACTAGCCTGCAGCTACTGAGTGAAGAACTAATTCCCTAAAATTGTTTTGAAGTTGACTCCTGCTAAATTGTTCTATCCCTCCTTTTATTGGACAATTTTATATTCCCAATGGACTATCAGTCCTTATCTAACCTCTCCCAGACATTCTTTTTAAAAGAGGTCTATTGTAATCTATTTTTTTCTTCATTTTCCCCCAAGTTTTAGTCATTAAGTTCATTATTTTATACAAAGAAGCAATGCAGTTTGATCCATTTGTTAATCCCCGTTCTCCTTTCCTGAATCTTTTCTAGTTTTCATCAATTCTATTTAAAAGGGAGGAGAAAGGGGTGATTCCAGAGAATTCTACAATATGATATGCCCTTTTTTATTCTTCACTTCTTTTTAAAATGATTCTTACCTTTGATTTGCCTGTCTTACCAATATTGAGCTGACATTTTCATAGAGCCTTTTATGATGACCCAAGATTTTGTTCCAGAGTGATAATGACCAATTCAGGGCCCACTGTGCTGTGTGTGAAGACCTGCTCACTCCCCTATACATAGCTTGACATTTATCTATACTGAATTTCATCTGCCTTTTTATTGGCTACTCGTTCATCTTCCTCAGGTCCTCCTGCAATTCTTCATGCTTCATCTTTACTGCCTTGAATAACTTGTTATCAGCAGTAAACTTTACCACTTCACTAATGGCTTTCAGTTCCAGGTCATCTATTAATATATCTAAATGCACAAGTCCCAGCACAGACCTGTGTGGAATTCACCATTGATTACTGCAGAAAGTGTTCATTCCTACCCTCTTTTTCATCGTTTAACCAAATGATGAAATCAAGTGAAGGACTTTATCTCTTATGCTGTAACTGATTAAGTTCTTTAAAGCTTTGGATGACAAATTAAACCAGAAACTTAGTGGGACTCCAGGTGGGATATATCAGGCAGAATACCCTCACCCACATGCTGAACTTTCAAATATCTATAGTATGTTTATGACACAGGATTTCCCTTCAAGAATCTGCACTGTCTCTTCCCCAGTGTATAGTCAGATTTATGTTTGTGATTATTAATTTGTGCATTATTACAGGCTATATTAATTTGCCTGGTTGAGATATCAGGTTTATGTACCCTGAATTTCTTGGAATCTCACCTGGGATCAATTTGAAAGGTAACTTCATATCTCCCAAGTACTTCAAATACCAGGAGAATTTAAGTAAATCTTGGGTGTATATCATATGATCCTGCCAAATAGCCAGTGTTATTTTGATCATTTTTGCTAATTTTATTCTGCTGAATGATGTTTAACAGATTGTTCTCTTTCCACCAAGTTTCTGTTACGTTTGCTGTTTCGTTATTCATGTTCCTTCATTTGACAACTTATACTTTATATTCTTTCTCTTCAGATTTGGTTCTATTCCCAGCATCCAGTTTAAATCACACTCTGTGTTTGACTAATTCCATTCTGTATTCTAGCCTTAACAGAGACTAAAAATATTTCCATAACATCATCTGTAATAGATATACCATCTCCACCACTGTGCTGTTCTGGACTTGTCAGCTTACTCTTATTCTTTCCTTGATATTAAATGATAGCAGCTTGACCCACGTGTCATTCAGAGGAAGTACATTTCTCCTGCATGACCATCCGTTATGCTGGAAGTTTCTGATGCCTCATAATCCTTCCTACTGCCTTCTCAGCCCAGCATTAAAAGTTTGCCTCTCTTTCTCCATCTCCAGCACCCCTGAAATTGCAGAGAGCATTACAAAGAACACTACTTTAGGGATTTTGGCACTCTTAAAACATTCTTAAAACTCTGAAAACTACTCCATCTCTCTCTTTCACTCTGATATTTTTATTCCCATGCTCACCAGCTACAGACCCCCTCTGTTGTTTCCTAGAAGCTGGTAGAGACATAGAGACATTCATAAGGTCTGACACATTTGTGCACTTGGCAAGCAAGTCACCATGAAATTCTCTCTGCAGTCGCAAGCCCAGCTTGCTATTTTTCTGGTAGCAATTGCCCACCACTGCAATCTGCCTCTTGCTTCCAGCAGAGCCTCTGCTTAAAGAGGCATTTCCTTGGCAGAGGATGGCAGATGAGCAACTTTCAGCAAGACAGGCTGGGATCTTTTACCCTTCACCCACCTGATGCCTCCCAGCCTCCCACCAGCCCCCAGCTGGGGCCTCTTCTTTGGTCTCAGTCCCTCTATGCCAATCCAAAGTGCAAATATGATCCTCTCTGTGCATCTGTGCTGTTTCTCAACAGTACTGGGGTTGCTGCCTTAAAGAAGAGATGATTAAGTACTTGTAAAAGCTCTTGGAGAATCTCTCCAGACTCTGAGATAATTCAGATCACTCGCTCTAGCCTCAAAAAGTTTTGGGGATTTTAATGTTAGAGTTGCAACCTACCTACAGTATACACATCTGCTACTTGCCCTGAGAATACATATAGATATACGATACTTGATACAGTAAAATGATCCCTCCTCTCCAGCTTCATGCTGGAGAACACCACCTCTATTTCTCTCTGAAAGGGTGAAGTTAATTAATATAAATTAATTCCTAAGTAAGTATTCAAGTCTGATTTAACAATTAACTTTAAAAAAAAAAAATCTAACTTTTAATTTTCCTCTCTGTTTATAGATGTTCTTGACAGTTTCATCCTAACTATAATTATTTTTCAATACTAAATCTTCACATAATAGACTAAACCAAAAATAAGTTATTGACCTCTACAGCAGCACAGACATTGTAGAGTTCACCCAAGTATTTTCCCAGAAATCTTGATCATTTTTTTGTAATATGTAATAAACTTTTAAACTTTTAATAATACAGCCATATTTTGGTCAAATTCAAATTAAAAAACTCCCATACAATGGAAAATAGAGAATTTAAATTTTAAATTGAATGTAGATAGAATAGTCAGTTTACCATGTTTCATGAAACACACAGTATCTAAACTGTATCTTCTCTGCCTCTCATACTCATACTTCTGTTCAGTGTTAAAGATATTGAGGTTTAAAACAAAAACATATTCATCTACTGCCAAAAAATGAAGCTGCAGTTACATGAAGCCAGACAACACACTTTTCAGAGCTGATAAGAAAACAAATGAGACCCTGTTATTTTCACACAATGCCAAATGCTGCTTGCAATATGTTCATATTTTATTTTCTTACTATTTTATTTTCAGTAATGTTTATTATTTATTTTTATCTCAATTCATGTACTGTACAATTTATTACTTCAGTCACTGAATAAAGAAAATATTTGAAACAGCATTTCTCTGCTGACACCCTAGATGTATCACTTGCTTTCTGTAAATATAAATTTTTTCATATTTTGAATATTTTTACAAACATGGTGACAACAAGTCTTTTCAAAATGACTTTCTTGAGATGGATTACTTTTTCTTCCTGTAGTCCTGTATGATTTGTTGGTGAAGAACTGTGGGAAACTCATATAAAGCTTAGTATATAAATTAGAATTGTAGCTATTAAGATTTTAGTTTATTATAGATGTTTTCCCATTCTTTTTGTAAATCATAAATAGTTTCAATGAATATTAATTAAAGAAAAGTTTCACATTATTTACTGCAAACAGTTACATCAAACAAAGAGAAAAAATTACATTGCATATCATCAGGGTTTAAATGCTGATTAGAATGCTGAAAATTTCCAGGGAGAAGACTTTTTTTCTCAGATGCTGTGCACAGAGAACTAAACATATTTATATATTTTCTCTCCATCATAAGATGATTTTCCCTAAAAGATGATTATATCACCTATATCACCTTTTTAGTTGAGCATTTGACATGAAGAACTGCATTGTAATATAGTACTATTCTCATTTTACAGATTGGGAATGAGGCATTAGGAAGAAAAACAATTTTTAGATCAATGAAAAGGAAGCGATTTGAAGGTAAATTTAAGTATAGTGATATAATCACAGTTCTCTCCTATGGGAAGTACATCTACTTTCTATCGGTAGGTATAGGAAAAAATAAAGATAATATTCAGTGTCTGTCAAACTAAAGCAGCGCAACTTTACATGTGAAGTACTGAAATCTTGTTCTTTTGTTTTGCTGTAAACTTGCTAAGAAATGAGGGATGATAGCTAGATTTTCCATAATTGTTATGAATATATTTTTTTAACAATTCTGTTAATCCCTTTCCAGTAGTTCAAGGACCAGTACTTATTCCATGAGAATATAACAAAATCTGGAATAGTTGTTATGCCCTTCTCATTACTATTCTTGCTTGGTAAAAGAACATCAGCATTACAATGAAAACAAGTGAAAAGTAGTTTGTAGAAGAGGAATAGACACAATAATTATCACCCAGACAAAGGAAAAAATGCTACAGACAGCAAAGTGATAAGCTTTTAAGCTTGAGCAGCTTCGATTCTTGCCCAATAATACACAGTTTATTTGTCTGTACACATCCTGACTATAGAGGTAGCATACCTTTGTCACCAATCAGCTGCAAACAAAGCCCACCTTTGCCATTTGATAACACACAGCCTTTGTTACTGTTAAGGATCTCAGGTGTGCTTGCTCATCCAGAAGTCTTTACTCAGAACAAAAGGAACAGATGGTTCTGATGTCTTGCTGTGGTCACCTCTTCTTCACATTTCTTTGTCTGACATGCAGACATCACTCTGTTGTTTGTGTTGTTCCTTTGTTGCCTGAAATAGCCCTTAAGCAGAACATTCATGAGCATTTCAGCTGCAAAATGAAAGCTTTTCTTCTGTATGATCATCTATTCCAAGACAGGAGATCTAAAGTCAGTCTCAAGTATTAGGAGTTATCTGATGTTTGTATTTTGTGTCTTTTTAAAGTGTAAACACACCTTGTGATCTCCCCCTTTTTTGTTGGCATCTTGGCATAGCTGATGGCAGATGCCATTTCAAGATGAGAGCCCAGCATGTCTACAGGGAAATGTAGTGAGAAGGGCTGCCTGATGGAGCACCATCTAGGCCAGCTGATTGCTCTTGAAAAGCAGAGAAAGATGGTGATTGATTATGAAAATACGGATGAATATGGTATAAAACCAGACGTCTCAGCAGGGACAGAGGAAAAAAGGAGGCCTGTGGCAGCCTGAGAAAATCACCAATTTCCTCATGCACTACTAGGAATCCTTGCTGAGGAGACATAAGCCTAGGCAGTTTTGCATTGCAAGAGTTTATATGCTCCTGGTATTCCAGTCTGCCACTTTTCCTCATAAATCTTACATTAAGCTGAAATAGTGGATTGTTTATAATATATTCTTCTACAACTCATCAAAAATTATATCAACATCTTGACAATGTTTCTGTACCTGCTTTTCAGAGAAGGGTGAGAAAGGAAATTTAGTCTGCTACTTGCTTCTCCCACCTCTCTCATCCTCAAGAGAGCCTTTGGTTTAGCTGAGTTAAAAAATGTTCAAGTTGTATCTGACCCATCCCATGCATGACTGCATTATGCATGACATATACAGATTTTTGACAAATATATGACCACTTCTGGACTAAGCTAATTATGAAGCTTTTCTGAAACATAACATACAAATCCTCATTGGAATACAAATTGGTAGAAATTTCCGTTTCATTAAATCATCTGTCAAATCACAGATTCTTTTAGGAAAAATGAAGAAATAGCAGTCAAGAAGGAGGAAATATTAAGAGAGAATTTCTATGATAATTTTAAAGAAATATCCAATGCTGATTTCTTAAAAAAATTTAGGCTTCCTTTTTCTCCTGCATATCTTATCCCTCTTTCTGAAGACTTTTCTTAGAGCAGCCTTTTTTATCTCTCACTCAATAACATCCCAGTCTGATTTCATGTATTTAAATGCATGTGTTTTCAATAAATTCAGATGGAATTTCTTAGAGAACACTGGAGGTAAGAGATTCTAACCATTTCCTCCCCTTTTTACTTTTTTCTTTTCTATTTTTTTTAAAGATAGTATGATGTTCAGTTGTGAACAAAGTTTCACTTTTTTTCTCCTATAACTGAAATGACTCACACTTTAATGCAATGTGTGGAGCTGGAATATTTTTTCAATTAGTTTCACATGCAATGTAAGAGGTTTTATGTTCTTTCAAAGCCTATGGTTGGATTCTTTTCATCAGGAAATCTTCAAAGAATTTGGACCCTATATATACGTTCTTCAAAATTTTATGAGTTCAACAAAGATCAACTTCACTTTAAGAGGCTGTAAATCGGGAGGACACAGGGTTGGGCCAGTTCACATGAAAGTTCTTTATTTTTATTAATAATTGAGGATAGAAATATTTGAGGTTATGTGTCAATACCTCACTCTGTTTGCTTTAATGTTTTGGTATTGTCTATAATCAGCTTCTGCAAAGCAATACCAAATACTGATATGTCTACTTCTAGTACTTTATGATTCTTATCATGCAGTGATACTAAACTTAGTGATTTTAAAATTTAACTTTCACTCTTGATAATTTGAATGCTATAAAACATTCGAAACACTCAATAAATTATATTAGTTTTCGATATACAAACTGTCTCAAAAGCCTTGACCAGCCTTTCATGGGAGCCTTCATTCATACCTTTTGCCCATGGGCTCAGGAGCTCCATTTAAACTTGGATCTGAGCTCCCACTTTTGGCCTGACTTTCGCTGTGATTGTGTCATCTCCAGTCCTATTTCTGGCCCTGCCTTCCTGGTGAAACTTGGTGAACTTGCTGTTCTCTGACATGTATCTATTATGAGCTAGTTGGTGTTTGAATATAACACTTTTGGATTTGAGCAAGAGATTGGCAATCGGGTAGTTCTCCGGTCAGATAAGGTAACAACCTTAAATGAGCATCTTTTGCACAGGGCTATGGATCACATACTGTCAAACTGAGCCATTTTCTAAAGAAAAAAAATACCTTCTTAACAATTATCAATAATGTGTTTTGCTTTCCTAATCAAACACGGAAACTATATTTGTCACTTTGTCGATTGGATACCAGCATTTGACTTCCATTAGGTCTTTGCAATATCTGAAATGACCTTAGGTAACCATTCGTTCTGATTTCTGTCTCAAGCATTTGTTTACAGGTGAATGCACTTCAGTCATATCAGCAACAAAATTTTTCACATTCTTTTTGACAAAATTCAGTGGAATGATTGACAGCAAAGGAGGCCATCAGTCAATAAAGGTGGAAGGCAGCATAAATGATGCATTACACTACTTTCCAACCTGTGAGCAAAGTCACACAGGGCACAAGGAAATGGAAACGGTGCTGAATGAAAAATAAGATATTGTGCATATGTGCAGAGCAATTTCAGCTCATGAATTTGTAAAGGTGTCAGGTTGTTATATAAACAAGAGAGGAGAATAGTTCTAGTATTCTCTCATTAACTCTTCAGGAACTGTAAACCATAGTCACTAAGATTTTAAGTTAGATCCAAATTAGCTCCCAGTAGCAATTGAAACTCTTTGCTTGGGTGGAGTCTCACAGTAGGATCTTAAAAACATCCCATTTTAAAAAACTCCAAACACCAAAACCAGATAAATAATATCTTTTCTCACAAAGAGATGCATGGACAGAAACTATTCCTGCAAACTGACCCATAGAACAGAGCCAAGAAGTGCATTATCTATGACTAATAGTGAAATACACACCTATGCAGTGCTCACAAGACAGAGTCACAGTTTTGAGCAGGCATTAGTGAGCTCTTGGACATGAAGACTTCTCTAACTCCCACATTATTCTTTATATCTCTCAATTTCATGTATACACCAAGTTGTGTAGTGCAGTGAACATGCTGGAGGGAAGGGAATGCCATTCAGAGGGATCTTGACAGGCTTGAGACATGAGCTTGGGTGATCCTCATGAGGTTCAACAAGGCCAAATGCAAGGTTCAGCACCATTCCAGGTCAAGCAGGAATAGAGACTGGGCAGAAAATGGACTGAGAGCAGCCCTGAGGAGAAGGACTTTGGTGGACAGAAAGCTGAGCATTACTTGGCAATGTGCCCTTGCAGACTTCTGTGTCCTGCACTGCATCAGAAGCAACCTGGCCAGCAGGGTAATGAAGAGCATTCCTTCTTTCCACTCTGTTCTTGAGAGACTTTACCTGGAATGCTACATCCACCTCTGGGGTCCCCAGCACAAGAAAGGCGTGGATGTGTTGGAGTGAGTCCAGAGGAGGGCCACGAAAATGGTCAGGGAGCTGAAGTACCTCTCCTGTGAGGAAAGGCTGCTCAGTCTGGAGAAGAGAAGGTTTCGGGAGAACTCATAGCAGCCTTCCAGGGGGCCTACAAGAGAGCTGAAGAGGGACTTTTCACAAGGGCATGTAGTGATAGGGTTTCATGGCTTTAACCTGAATGAAGGTAGGTTTAGATTAGATACTAGAAAGAAATTCTTCACTGTGGTGGTGGTGAGATACTGGAAGAGGTTACCTGGAGAAGTTGTTGACACACGACCCCTGGAAGTGTCCAAGGCCGAGTTGGACAGTGCTTTGAGCAATCTCACCTAGAGGAAAGTGTCCCCAGGGGCAGTCGGAACCAGGTGAGCCTTAAAATACCTCCCAGCCCATACCATTCTATGAGTTTATGGAACAAGATTCTTATTTTGACTTATCAGACACATACTTAGGAAGAGATGTTAAGAAGGAAAATGAGATATTGAATTTTTTAAACAGAAATGTAGTCACCATATTTCTACATATTTCTCATGTAACACTGGCATTTGCTAGCTTTAGATTTGAGTAAATCAGATTTATTACACTATACTGGGAGGACAAGTGATCTCAGACACATAATTAAAATGCTTTCCTAATGTGTCTGCATTTAGAAAATGTTCCCTTTGAGAGCACGTGGAATTCCTTGCCAGATGAGATCAGACTTAAAAGCTGTGATTAGGTGAATTTAAGTACAATACCATTTCATTTTGGTAAACATGAGAACAAATTAAAATTATGCTTTCTGAAGAATGCTATTTAAAAATTGCACTTGTTTTCAACAGTTTTAAGAAAAACCGTTTTTTCAAATATATGAATAGAGAAAAGTTGTTTATTTACAAATTACTCTATGTCTGCATTTTTCTCAGAATGTCAAAATCAACCTTGTTTGAAGGCAGTTGGTGATGTGGGACTAATATATTTTCCCCAGAAAACAAAATGTTTCCTCAAAAACTCAGATGGATTTTGAAATATGTTCCTGAGCTGTAAGTTAAGGTATGCAAAAGAGCAATTTTAAGTATTCTATATTACTAAAGACTTAACACTACTGAGTAGATGTAAAATATCCATAAGATAATTTAGTTTTAAATTAAGTATTTTCCTTGTTAGAGGAACATTTTTTAAGCTATTAATTACTACTTCAGGTATCCCAAACACAACTGAATTTACAGAAGAGATAAATTCCAAAATGAATTTTTACTCAAGAGATGTATTATTTCCTGTTTATTTTTTTAAAGCGCAATTTCAGTGACAATTAAATCCCGAGAGTACTTTGAATCGTAAAAAGAGATTTTTAGCATGTATTTTTTATTTTATCATTTACAGATAAATTCAAGTGTAAGTTGCATGAAGGTTTGTATTGCTTTAGTGATCCACCTGAAAACTGTCCCTTTCTTTTCTGGTAGTTGCTCCTTAGACAAACAAGCCTGTCCGATTCACTATTGCAGTAACAGCACCAGAGCTGCTGCAATACAGGGGCTATGTCTCATGAGATCATCAAGGTTTTAGAATGGTTTCAACTAGTCATGAAAATCTATATTTGAAAAAAAGGATAATCATTGCCATAATGCAAAGATCAGTAATTGTAAGCTACCAAAAGTCATTACCAAAACCACTGGTAGGCAGGACTGGAGAGTTATTACTAGAAAGGAATGGGAATCAGCTGGCAGAGATGAGGAAGAAGCAGCAGTTTTCAACAACTGCTAAAAGGTCCACCAAAGAGCAACCCTCACCCAAGCTATAACTGTTATGTCAATGAGGAAATATACCAATATCTCTCATCACTGGACAATTGAGTACATTCATGGGTGCTGAGTTTATATGATATGAGTTGAAGCCCTCACTTAAATTCCTAGTCCCAGACATTGTCTGCTTGAAATAGAAGCCACTGTTGAAAATTTTATCTTTCGGACCAATCTGCAAAACCATTTATTACCATCACTCAAAATGAAGACATACATGGATTAAATTGGTTTCTTGATGTTAACCTTCACCTGTTGGACATCAAATATTTCCAAAGACTAATCGGACACATTTCACAGTATGTCTGTTAACAATTTTTCAGTATCAAAAATATGAAATCAGTTTCACTTTTTCAGTAAGAATGTTCTCTGTGCATGCAAAACCCACATGTAACAACATTATAAATGGGTTTTTGGACCTACAGATGCCATTGTCACCCTTGTTTCCACTCAAGCAATTTTCTTGAGTCCTCTCTGCTGTCCATTAATATGAATTGTACTGGGTCATATTCCATGTCAGATCATCTAAAAGTAAACTGGTTAAGATACTCCAGTTCATTTACTCCAAACTTCAGAAACATTACAACTTATTGCTTAACTTTATTTTCCAAATCAGAAACAAAAGAAAGGCCAAGAGAAGTACAGCTTATACCATAAATATATACAAGAATGTATGTGACATAATATAGTAATACTTCTTTTGAAAATTGCTTATGTCTTATTCCATCTTAGTAAGTCCTGCAGTCACTCCTGGATAAAGATGCACGTTCACAAGAAAGTTTAATTGCCTTCTTCATAATTTGTCCAACAACAACCACAAAAATGTGCTTTAGGGATCATTTTGATTACTCACATTTTACAGGTTCATGTGTTATGCCAGGAACAGGTTTACCACAGAATTGTAACAGATGCATGAGCTCCTGTCGAGACTTCTCTTGTGTTTTACAAAAAATAAATCAAGGATTTACAATGACTTGATGGAGGGTTCATAATCCTCATCTTAGATTTATTTTTTGTAAAACACGGTTTCTGTTTATTGGACTATCCTGTTTATATACCTCCTTGTCTAAACTTGTTTTTTGACAGGTCTTCAAATCCTATTTTACTTATTCCTTCATCAACATTATCATTAGGTTTGCATCAGATGTGCCAAGATTTTGGGTTTTTTCCCCCTAGGAGTTAAATTGATTAACTTCTCAGATGCAGTTTTACCATAAATAGTTTTAACAGTAGAGGATCATTTACTTAGTTAAGTTTTTTTTTTATTAATCTCCACTGAAAAGTATAATTTTATGATTAAATTAGTTTAAATTTCTAAGATAATGCTTGAGACGATGGCAAGATATCAAACCTCAGATAAGCACTCCCTCCATGTTATGAGTCTTCTCTGCATTTATAAAACAGACATTTATTTTGCAAGACTAAGATAGCACCTTGTGCTATATTGTATAGCAGTCACTTCCTGTGAATGTACCCAAAATGTACAAGAGAACAATTTTAAACATTGTATCCATGAAACCGAATTTCTTTGTCATCTTAATACTTTGTTCATCACAAGAACTTTTCATTCTTTCATTCTGTGATTTCTTTTTTGCCTAAACATATATCAATCTTCTGCTTTTAAATTGGCCATCAATGGTTAGGAATTTATATTTTGTTTATTTATAAAAACTCTGCATATTTATTTCTTACATTATTGCTTGAAAGATGAAGTATTAGAGATACATTTAGAGTCTATATGTTTGTCACTACAAAACCAGTTCTTCCCTATTAACTTAAAGAGTGATGCTTAATAAAGAAAGAAATTGTAAGATTGAAAGCAGAAAGAAGACAAGTGTGTTGGTAACTTCAGAAGAGTGAATGAAACCAAAATTCAGACCTTATCCTGCCCTTTCAGAGAAAGTGGAATAAATATTTCATGGAAAGCTTTGCACCACTTAAAATAATAATTGTCAGCCTAGAACAAAGAAAATGGTTTCCAGGCTTCCATGGTGATGAAGTAAAACATGACTTTACATTATGTATATAGTAGTCAACTTCATTAATTTTTAAGGAGTAGGAAAGTGCATTCAACATTATCACTGCAGAAGTTAATGCTAAAATATACCATTGTTCCCTACAAGAAGCTATTGATTATTCACATTTGCCCAGTAGTTAACTTTTTTTTTTGTTTTTCATCTAATGCATATAAATGTTTATATGCTGATACTTGTCCATTGCAAGCTGTCCCTATGGTAAGAGGGCAAAACAGATCGCTTTAGTTAACTACAGAGTAAAACACAGAACTCTGGTGGTCTCAGTAGCCACTCTCTTAGTTTGATGATCAAGTTTCTTCTATCTGTGCTTTCCTGCGCGTGTAATCAACATAGATATGCACAAAATGAGCATTCTTCTGAAAAATTGTGCCAAAAAAGCCAAAGCTGCTGCTTGATGAACTGGTGCTGTTGGAGAGCTGCAAGGCTATGATTTTGCAGACCATCATCTAAAATTTAGCAAAGTATAGTAGCAACAGAAAGGATTTCAGGCTGAGCTTGAACAGCTTAGAAGACTTAAAGACAGCTGCGGAGTGACAAGAAGTCTCATTATTGCTGGTGATGTCTGGAGAAGGCAAGAGGAAAATATCTTTTGCCAAGGACCCTGGAGGTGATGTTCCCAAGGGTGTTAGAGTTCTTTGGAGGAGTCAAACTCGGCAAAAGGCTTCCTCTGCTGCTTGAGCATGGATCTCCAGAAGCCAAGTTTTCATTTTTGCTTTCATTTGAGAGGATTTGAGGCATAGGAAGCTGTTAAACTTTGCAGGCATGTGACCCTCTCTAAGCAACTATGAACCACAGGAACATGAATTGAAAAATGAAGAGTGACCTTGGTGGTGACATAAGATTGAAGTGAGTGTTCAGAGAAGGCGCTGAAATCCAAGCAGGCACAGAACAAAAATCCCTATGCAGCGAGAAAAATCAGCAGTGTGCTCTGACTCAGCAGGCTGCTTGGGCAGTACTGAAATGGAAATGGGTGTGCTGCTTCTTTACAGTGTAAGCACTGAGCAGCAGAAGGCAGGGATTATAGCATAAAGGGAAAACTTACTGCCTCATACAATAGGACCTAAGCATGTAGGGTATTCACTTTCAAAAATATTTTATTATTATATCTAATGAAAGATTGGATCTTGCAAACTGCTGGAACCAGAGAGGACAGGTGCCATGCCAAAATATAAGCTGCCAAGGACTTTTGCTACACATCTACAAGGTTAGAAATAAAGACAAGGCACTATGGTAAATGTTGGAAAACCCTATCAGCTGAATTTAATTTCTACTGAGATAAATTTGTTTCAATGATAATCTAAGGTCTTCATTACCTTTGAAAATAAGTATCCATCTTCCTATTAACTCCCCTAAACACAGTTGATCAGATTTTTGGAAACCTGCCCAGTAACATACACAGAAAATGCACAATACTTGTGAAAGAACTAATCCATATAACACTAAATAATAATCACGTAGGAAATCTGATTCCTTGCCTGTAGGTATTCAACATCTGAACTGATGTAAACAGACAAGTGAAAAAGAAATGGTGCTCCAGAGAAGCCAACTGGAGCAATTACATTCAAGGTGTATACACTACAAAGAATTCACCTGGAAATATGACATAAAGCATAAACATCATACTGATAAAATTCCAGAAATACCAACAAAACATGCCCGAAGCAGTGTGTCCATCTCATTTGTATATCCTGATGAAATCATATAGTGATTCACATAGTGATTAGAGGATTTGAACCTATGCATTTAAATCTTTTTTAGTATTTCAGGAATGAGAACATTCAATTATGCATCCAACTGTATCTTACTGTACTGGACAATGAGTATATAGTCTCAAAACGCTTTTTACAGACAAAAGTGAATTGCTACCTTTGCAATGTGTGGGCAAGGATGAAATTCACCCTTAGGCAATGAGCCATACCAAAAAGTTAAAAATCATTTTTGTTTAATACTTTGAATTTTTATGCAGTTCATAGGAGAAATTTTCACTGGACAAGTTAATTTTAACATATGTTCAGGGGTGCAATTTCTTTGATTTTGCTCATGTTTTTCCTGTACACTTTTCCTCCTTTTTTCTTACAAAATTGTCCTGTATTAAAGTAATGATTGGGATGGCTTTAGAGCACCATTCAGAACAGGGCATAATGTCCATTGTTACATATCAAACTGGTGGCATCTCAATTCCCTGACAGCACAATGAATAGAATTTAACCATCCCTTTTGAGTGCTACAAATGTTTCTTCTTTAGAGTTCTAAAGTGTCCTGACGTTCCACGATCAGGACACCATATAAAAGAGTCGAATACAATCCCAAATACAGAATTACAAATAGATTAAAAAAAGCCCCTTCAGTTAAGTAATTTGACTTGAGTAGGAGATATATACTTTTATGTAATATATTAGATAGGGAAAAAATAACAAAATCAAACATTCCTAGATGGCAGAAAAAACCTCAAACCTATTTTAAGAGGAATCAAGAATGGGATATGATTTAAAAAGGAATATATTTTCAAAGATCAGGACTGACTGCACAATAAAGTCTTTTGAAGGGGAAAAATAAACAGAAAAAAATTAAGAAAATAAGAAAATCAAACCCGGGAAATACTTACACTTAGTGCCTTATAAAAAATATAACCAGTGAAGAACACTGGGTAATTCTAGAAGTGTAAAGGAGTAGAAAAGGTCCAAAAAAGACCATCTAGACCTATTTAATCATTGGAGGTGTTTCTTTTCCAACGTGACTTTTTAGTTGTAAATTATAAGACAGGGTCTTATGCTATTTTTATCATCAGACTCTTCCTACAAACCAGTGTTTGGCATTCCCAGCATTGTCACTGAATAGCAAGTCACTTAATGAAAAAAATTAGCAAGAAGATGCAGAAATCAATATTTTACTATGCAATATTCACTGACCCTCAACATGGGGATCACAGTCATTGGAAAATATAAATTAAGCATACAGCAGTGCACATTTGTCTATAAAAATTAAAGTGGTTGTCTTTGTGTATTAGAAATAAAAATATGGAGACCATTTCTAATTTTAAAACATCTTGCTTTGTGTACAAGGAAAGAAATGTATTTTAATGTCATCAAGGGCTTTTACAACTAATCTGATTTAGTTAATGCCCATCACCCTCAAAGTTCAGGCTTGCTCAAGTGGGGCAGTAGAGCATCATGGGAATGGCAAAAGCCATAGGCTCTAATTTTTTTACTCAAAAAGCAGAGAAAGGTAAAATTTCTATTCATGTATACTCTTAAAAAAACCCTTGAGAATAGAGTACCCTACAGGTGCTTCAAGAATGACTTAAGCATTAAACTAAACTCTTCCACTACAGAAAAAATGCACTTCTGCTCACAGATCCATTGTGCCACACAAAGGAACTAAGCGACAATTTTTTAATTAAAGCTCAAAATTCTACCTAAAACCTAGAACTCAAAAAGTTTTGTATTCTGGAAGAACTTGCAAAACAGGACTCTTGTTAAAAGCGTGATAATAAGTCAAAAAAGTGCAAAATTATTTGTGTTGTTTCTTAAATAACTGTGAATTACTTACTCTGGAGCATGTTGCCATTTCAGTAGTGCTAAATATAAGTTTCATTTAGGAAATTCACTTACTGTATTGCCTTTAAAGGATTTAGTCAATTTGTGTTAGATCTGAGTGGGGAAATGAGCAAATTCATTTGCCTTTGTTATGAGTATATAATTCAGTCATGTTTCACTGACATCGCACAGCTTCATCAGTTCATCCCAAGCAGCTAAATCTATCAACAACTGTTTTTGTTGTAAGTGGGGGGTTGAGGTTTTTCTCTTCTTTTTAAGTTATTTCCTATGTCTTTTAAAAAAATCTCTAGAAGTGGAGCACTGATTACACTTTTGATAAGTTTCATTTTCTTTTCTTTGGTCTGGTTAGAGCTAGAGAACTTCTTACTTTTCACATCTGGTCCTATTAGTTTATTGCAGTTTAACCCAACTAACAAATAAATACCATTCAGCTGCTCTTTTGCATTTTCCCTCTGACCTCAGTGGGGATGAGAATCCAGGTTGAAAAAAGCAAACCTTGAGATAAGAACAGATTAATAATGGAAAAAAGTAAAATACACTACCACCACCAATGTTAATATAAGAACAACAATAATAGTGAGTGCTAAAGTTAATATTTACAATAATAATAATTTTAATTAAAGTGAGAGATAGAAATAACACCTCAGACAAACAAGCAATGCACAATACCACTGCTCACCATATGCTGACTGATGCCCATCCTGTCTCCAGGCAGCATCCAACTGCTCAAGCCAACAGCCCAGTTTACATGGAGTGGCATGGCATTCTCTGGTATGGGATATCCCTTTGGCCAGTTTGGGTCAGCTGTCCTGGCCATGCTCCCTCCCAGCTTCTTGTGCACCTGCTCACTGGCAGAGCATATCAAACAGAAGAGTCTTTGACTCAAGGTTAACACTGTTCAGGAACCTCCCAAACATCAGTGTGTTATCAACATTATTCTCATAATAAATCCAAAATGCAGCATTGTATTAGGTACTAAGAAGAAATTTTACATTTCCTAAGATGAAATCAATACACAGAGTTTTAATATGAGCTATAATTGTTTTGCTTTCCTGACTCACTGCAAACTACTCAAAAACCAGCACAAAACCCCTAAACCCCACATATGCATTCAAACAGTTAGAGAACCCCTACCAATGACAACAGCTTCCAGCAACGATTCAAACTGAGGAAGGAATGTGATGATATCTTACCGAACTCAAGCATTTCTTTGAAGTCTAAATTCACCTGGAAACTCCATATTCTATTTGCTTCGCTTATTAGTTCATAGGAAAAAGCCTCGGGTTTGAAATTGTATCTCCCTGCAATTATTGCTGCTTTTTTTAGTTTGATCTAAAAAATTCTATACCTTTGCTATGAACTGTAATTCCTGATAGTCAGAATTATAAATTTAGTTCTTTTAAAGAGGACATATTGTTTCACCATCAAACATTCTCGTAAAAACATAGCTACTTAATTTCTTTTATTGCATATCTTGCACATATATTTTTAAATTACATAATTTATGTTGTAATTGAAAAACATCTTTCTCACAGTAAAGCAGCAATAACTATAAAGAAGAAGAACTTAACTCCTAAACCTGCAGTAAACCAATTTATCTACCAGGACAAGCTGAAGGTTCCTACCAGGGCAGTTCAATAATAATCAATAAATTCACTTCTCTCACATAATCCAGATACAATGAGAAAAGGAATTAGAAGACATGTATGTGTCACAAACAATAATTCTTAACAGTCCGGAGGTGACTAATCTGAAAAACCTCTACTTTTCTTTTGTTGCTAATAAAGTAAAAGGCTGTGTTTTGAAGAAATGTTGCAATTATTTTATACTCGCATATCCCTTCTCCTACAAAACTGTAGTTGGTAATCACACAGAAGCTAAAAAGAAGTTTGAAAATTCATTCTTCCAAATATACTTACTGCTTAACCATACTTAACAGAATCACAGAACTCTAAGGGTTGGAAAGGACCTTGGTGGTCATCTAGTCCCATGTCCCTGCCAAGACAGAGTCACTTAGAGAGGGTTACACAGGACTGTGTTGGGTTTTAAATGTCTCCATGACTTCCCTGGCCAGCCTGTTCCAGTGCTCCGCCACCCTCAATGTAAAGAAGGTTTTGCTCACGTTAATTTCTTGTGTTTAAGTTCATGGCCATTGCTCCCCATCATGTCATTGGGCACCACTCTCCTGACAGCTGCTTTTGAGATATTTGTATGTACTGAAGTGACCCCCCTTTCAGTTTTCTCCAGACTAAGCAGGCCCAGCTCCCGCAGCCTCTCCTTGTATGAGAGAGACTCCAGACCCCAAACCATCTCTGTGGTGTCCACTGGATCCTCTCCAGTAGCTCCTTGTGTTTCTGGAAATGTGGAGACCAGAGCTGAACACAGTATTCCAGATAGGACACCTGTCCTGGTTTTGGGCAAATTTGGGGGAAAACCTCCAGAAGGAGCCCCCAGACAGCAAACCCCACGACTCCTCCCCCCACCACCGGGTTCGGGAAGAATTTCCTCACAGAAGAGTGGGAGAAAAAACCTGTTTATTTAACAAGCAAGACACTCCCCATCACAGGGAAAAAAACAACACCAGCTGACAAAAAAACTCTTTCACCGTTCTGAAGGGATGACAAACTCAGTCTCTCTGGCGAGTGGTCGCTCAGTTATCAGTCTCTGGCGCTGGGGATGACTGCTGCCGGTGACAAAGTGTAGACTCCCGGTGTTTCTTGGGGTTTCCCAGGTCCCCGTCCAGACCAGGTTCAGATGGTATCCAGGAGAGGGAGGGGACGGGGTGGAAAAGAAAACAGTCCAGGGAAAAAGTTGGACTGCCTAGCTGAACTAACTAATAAGCAAAAAGCAAGGGCAAAGTGAAGGAAAGAAAAAGAGGCAGAAGCGAGCAAGCAACCAAGCAAGCAGGCAAGCAAGCAAGCAAGCAAGCCGAGCTAACATAGACCATGGGGGAGGTGAGCTGGCTGATAACAAGACAAAACAAAGCTTCACTCTCAGAGTCAGTCCTGGAAGCACAGGACATAATACCAAACATAATCAGAACACACGATTGGAGATACAAACACCATATCACCCTAGGACAACACCTAAAGGGTCAGGATCACCTCCCTTGACCTGCTGGCCACACTCTTCCTGATGCACCCCAGGATACTGTTGGCCCTCCTGGCTATGAGCTGCTGGCTCATGCCCATCCACCCGGACTCCCAGGTCCTTCTCCACAGAGCTGGTCTCCAGTAGGTCAGTCCCAATTTGTGTTTGTGCTTGGGGTTATTCCACCCCAGGTGCAGGACCTTATTAGGTTTCTCTCTGCCCAACTCTCCAGCCTATCAAGGTCCTAAAGAATGCCAGCACAGGCTTCAGGTGTATCAGCCATCCTCCTGAGTTTTGTTATCATCAGCAAACTTGCTCAGGGTGCATTCTATTCCTTTGGCCAGGTTGTGGTAAAGAAGTTGAACAAGAATGGACCCAATAAGTGTTGACCCCTGGGGAATGCCACTGACTTCAGGCCTCTATTGGATTCTTCTCCACTGATCATGACCCTCTGAGTTCTGCCATTGAGCCAGTTCTTTGCCCACCTCACTGTTCGTTCATCTAACACACATCTCCTGAGTCTGCCTCTGAGGATGTTATGAGAGACAATGTCAAAAGCCTTGCTGAAGTCAAGGTAGACTTCTGTGATTTCTGTACTTATACAGTAGACTGTCCACCCCATTTGAGAAGTTTATCAAATGATCCGACACAATCGCACACAAACTACTGCATTCTCATGTGCCCCCATAACACTTTGGCAGAACCATATGCAAGATATCAGCCTCAATGCTAAAAATGTTTAGCAAGTTTTCAGAACTGAAAGGTTAATCTATAAGTGACCTGTTACTCTTCAGTAATGACAGAAGAAAAAGAGAACTGTTTAGAAAATCAATTCATCTGTGAAACAGCAGGCAAATTTAAGCATATTTTTATATTTGTTGATTAATGTTTGTTCCATTTTAGACCTTCTTTTTGCAGTATGTGGTCCCAAAGGTTTTCCCACAGCTAGGGAGGAAAAAACATGCCCATGACTGTCTTTTGATGCATTTCTCTCAATTTCTCTGCAATTCATCATTAACAGATTATTCCAATTAAATATTGCTATGCATCTTGTACAAAGGTTGAGTTTTTGCAAAGAATATTTCTTGATTGGTGAAAGCTTGATAAGAGCTCTTTTTTTCTCTCTTTTTCTTCCTCTCAGTCTTCCTGTACTGTGACAGAAATAGAAGCAAATAGATGTAGGAAGGTATGTAGATATACAAGATATATGTTCTTTTCAATCTGATTCACAGTGAAAATATACTATGTACATATTGAAATCTTCCCCTGTGGAATAAATCAAAGGGTCTCTGTTTACATCTGTACTATCCTTTTGTTAAATCATTTGGGAAAAGCACTTGTATATATGAATAGAAGAAAGATTAAATATTATGTTATACTTTTAACTTCAATGGCATAATAAATCTTCAAAAAGCCAGCATAGTCCAAAATAATTAAGTTCTCCTGGGGAAAACTTCTTTTCTTAACAAGGCCAGCAAACTAAGCTGATTTGTAATAAAATCTTAATCAAGCACTGATTGCTTTCTTCTACCACACTGGGAGAGTTATTTTCTGGACAGTATGGCCTTCTGCAACACTGAGGAAGTTATTTTTTACATATTATAAAAACCCAAGCTGGAAGTCAGGAATCTCTTTCCAACGTGGTCAGATAATCAGCAACAGAGATGGAGAAATGCTAAAAATAAAAGGGGGGGGAGGAAGCAGGGTTCTCATTTATATTTGCATTTTATCTATTAGAAATGACAAAAAAATTCTAATGTACTTTTCTAACAGTAGATAAAAATTTATACCTGAAACCATAGCTGCAAATACTCAAGGGTCTGTCTTCTACCTGCCACATAAAGCTTTTTAAGAAAGAAAAGTTATACCAGCTCCTTTTCTCCCATCATAGCAGTTATGCATCCAGACCCAAACTTCCTCTCTTTCTTTACCAGGAAAGTGAGTTATGGTAGGGCTGACATTTCAGATGACACCAGGCTCCTCCACTTTTCTACATGTTTTTTAGAAGAAAAAACATCATCTGTATATGTTACTATAACTGTGCTAATCATCCAAGAAAGAAGGCAAATTCTATGTTCCTTTCTTTATTTTAAAAAAACAATCAGTATCACTGTTCTTCAGTCAATGACTGAAGAATTTATTTTCCTTCATGGCTGAAGCGTTATTTCCCTTATATTGAGTAACCTGGTGTTTTGGTTTTTTTTTGTTGTTAGTTTGTTTGGTTTTGGGGGTTTTTTGTGTTTTTCTGTGTTTTTTTTTTTGTTTGTTTTTTTGCTTTGTTGTTGTTGCTGTTGTTGTTTGGGTTTTTTTTTGTTTTGTTTTGTTTTTTCCCAAGAATGGATCAACCTACAAGTTAATCAGTTCAGATCATGTGACATCATTGGAAAGCAAAACACTGGGCAATAATCCTGCAACATACACTCTCCTTATATATTCGTTAGCAAATAGGATTTACAATTCAAATAAATGTTTTCTGGCAACTGTTGCAGTTATTTTTGAACATAAGGCTCATGATGGTTGAAATCTATACAATATGTTACTTGCTCTGAAGAAAGCGTTTGTTCAAAATAGGTGCTGTGGCTGGATTTATAGCCAAACAACCCAACAAAATACTACAGGCTTTTCCACATCCATGACAAAAAGTTCCACAGCATATACAGTAAATTCATTATTCTGTGCCAGACAATGTGTGTGCAGTGCTATATTTATATTTCAGTTTTTACCATAAATATGAAAGAGTCAAACATTGCTTTTATTATGAATTATGTATTTGTAATAAATAAAAACATTTCCTCAGTGTTGTCTGTGAACGTTCTGTATCTATTAGTGCCTAACCAAAATGTTTCCCTATGCTGTTTCTATATTTTATTTTATCAAAAATATGTTCCATTGTATAACTTGAATGCTTTTTTCTCTCCAAACCACATATTGGCTTGATTTATGCCCTGAGGAAAGCCATAATAGTGACTTTTCCATCAATTTTAACCATTATTTTTTCTGTCAGTGGGTTTCTTGACATAAATTTAATTTGTTTGTCTTTTCCTGAACATTGTTTGCTGCAGTACTTTTTCTATTTCTATGGATTTAACAGGCAATAACAGGCAGTACCTGTTATTAACCTGCAGTAACTGCGTTGATGGTGCTGTCAAGCCAAAAAAACCCACATAACTTTCTGTAGTAGCATTCCAATATCCAAATTAAACCATGGCTTAAAGGCACCCTCTGCCTTCAGAAAGCATGCCAAGAAATAGCCATGGAAGAAATCGCTACAGCACCAAGGCATAGATATAAAATTGTCTCTTGAGCTACAGAATATCAGGAAAGATAAAACGGAAAGACCACCAGCAATCTATAAGGCCCCCCCCAAAAAATATCAGTGCATGACACAAAGAGCAAATCTTCTTGCTCCATGGATTATACACTATGGTGAAGTGAGTTCCTAGTAGCAGTTAGGCAAGCTAAAATTTATGTTACTCAATTACTCTCCTGTCTCAGTTAACAAAAAAATATTTAAAGCATAAAATGGAATTAGTGGTTTTTTAAATCCCCATTACTGATGAACAGCTTGTGTAGTCTAACAAATTAAATTTAACTGCTTATTTATAGATTTTTCTTCCCTGTTCCCCAGACCACAATCAGAGCACCTGACATGCATAAGAAAATATATCTACTGATATGAAACAGACAAAATATTTCTCATTGAGGGGAGAGAAGGTATAAACTAATACAGCAAGAACCCATTCTTTATACAAACTCCTGTGAACAACACATAAAGCATTATCACTCATCCCACAGACATATTTGTTTTAATTTGGGGGTAAAAAGTTTTTTTTTGGATACCCCAAAAGCCCTTCCACCGTTACTGGAATAGTCCCCAATAACAGTCTACCTGTAAAAGTGACAGAAAGTTTGGAAAGTGTTTATGATACAGATGTTTGTCTGGGAAAATGATTTTGCATTTTGCATAATCCATCATAAACAAGCATAGTACTTACTATAAATGGTAAGATACAAATGGATTCTTTCTACGGAATAGACACCAAAGATGGTATACCAGTTGCATTCTCCATAGCTGTGAAATTAAATAGACAGAAATAGTATCACTGTCATTTTCTTTAAAACAGAATTTTGGTGTCTCAAGAGATTGCTTCCATAATTTTAATCTCTTTTTGTTTGCTTTTTAAGTCCAAACGTGTTTGACCTGCGTAACTCCACATAGAAAATTAATTTTTTTAGTTTTTTTGTTCCTTCCATTATTGCTTAGTGGGAAGCAGACCATAAGATTTATGGATGATTTTCTGCACATTAAACTCTGAGCTGACATTAGTATGACCTCACTATAGTGGCCTATTGTAATATTCTATAATAAATAGTATGTGTTAAAAAGAAGCTTGTTTTTTATTTTGTTTCTTTCCCCGCCCGTGCAGCCATATCTTTCTATAATCCAATAGAAACCTTGATATTATTATAGCAAAATATAGGTATAAGCAGGTCTAACAGAGTTGAGACAAAATTATGCAAAGTTATGTGCTATGTAAAGCTAAATCACAGCTTGAAAACAACTAAATTTAACCACTGAGATCTACTCAATTCTTCAAAATTAGAGAGAAGTAAGGGAAATCATACAGATCAGTCTTGCACTGTATTCTTGAAATATGGTCATAGGTGATTTGGATTTTTTAAAAATCAGTTTCTTTCAAACAGCTAAAAAAGCCCCACAGGTATATTTCAGAGGAAGGATTGCAACACATAGAAGTTGCTTATGATTGCTACAGAAGATAAACAGCATGGAAAAGTTTAAAGAATACCAGAAATTATCCCACATATTACATTTAAGAACATATGATTGTACCAAAGAATTTTCATTTTTACAGATGCTAAATAGTTGTGTTGTGTAATGTTTTGATAGTGTGATATATTAAAATAACAATTGGTATTTATTTTGAATGAAGAAGCATGTTATCAATCTTGTGTTCCTTGAATGGATTAATTACATTTAGGAGGACTGAAAATATCAAATCAACTTTAATCTGAGATAAATTGGACAGATAAATTGGCAGCTAAATAGGACAGAAAGTTGAGGCTGACAAGGAAGGTCCAACAGAACAGTGGAAAACTTCTGTAAAATAAGGCTTGAATTGAAAGGGAAACTCCTGTATTCATTAGTTTTCCTATATTTGTATTTTATTTTAGTTAATACAATAACTTTTAGGAAGTCTTTTAAGGGATTCGAAGAACCATAATTCTGTCACTGAAGAGAAACTAAGCAGAAAATAATTTTTTTCCAGTTTAGAAACACAGGTGAGAGAAAAAAAATGTAATCTAAACAATTATTTGTCTTGTCTTGATTAATCTTTATTTTCTTATCAAAGGAGAGGAAAATCTTTTTTTTTATATGAGAAACAGAAAGCTTGAAATTACTTTGAAATATATGAATTCCTGAATTTGAGACCTTCCAGAAAATGCCCATCTGGGAAAATTTGAAAGTGTAATTTCTGGGAATATCTGTAGCTCTGTAATACAGGGTAAAAAGTGCAGAGAATGGATGTGAAAAGCTTAGGGATTCAAGATAAAAGCTGTAAAATGACCATGCCATCCAGTATCACTTTCTTCTGGAAGTGCACAATGTCTCACAAAACTGAAAAAAAAATCTCCCCAAAAACACCATTCCTCTTACTGGGCAGAAATTCATATTCCCCTAACTTTTATTTTGCCTTTTATCTGAATTTGGAAACAATCAAGGCCTTGATCTGGTGACTTAATTTTCTTATGATAACTTGATTGTATCAAAGTCTTCAATTTATCAAAGCAATTAAATGTGTTCAAGTGAGTTGTTCATCCAGGTCTTAAGTTAGTGAAAGTTGTATTTATCAGAAAAAACTTTGGAAAACAAAACATATTTATTTTTACTACTTATATTTGTTACCTAATAATCAGAAACATGAAGAAACTTAAATTTACTTAATTTTTACAAAATGGGACAGCTTTATAGATATTTCTTTAACAGGTAGTCCATTCCCTGTAATTACAGGCCTGTTATGTATTTTGCAGTTCATCTGTATAAAATGTGAAATAGGTATGGAAAAAGGTACACAGGATTCAGCCCCTCCTGTTTCATCTATGTCAGATTTTCCTTCCAAATTAGACCAAAGTGTTTTATACATAAAAGAACCAAATCGTGTTTGCTTTACTGAGGCGAATAATCTAATTTACTTCAACAGGGCTACTTAAATATAATATAATGCACCATTTCTAATTCTGTACATAACCGCTGAGTTTTCTATTTGGAGTCTATATATTTTTTATTTTTGTTTTTTTTTTTTATACCCACCTTTCTCCTTAATTGTTTTATTGGCTACATGCTCTACTATTAATATTTCTATATTCGAGAATACCCTATCACAAATCAAATGTGAAAATCATTTAAATTACAGGTTTAAAAAGCAATATCTGTGTGTCAGTAACAAGAATAAATCTTGGAAGTGAAGCGTCTGAAAAATGTTATTAAAAACACACACTGAAGTATACAAAGCCAGAAGAAGAATTGAAACAAAGCTGTTAGATATTATCAGTTTCTAGTATTTTTGAAGGAATATTTCAAAGGAAAGAAGTATGGAAGATGTGATACACTTGACAGACCAGTACATTAATTTTTTTTTTTTGTTAGTAGCTTGATTCTGTGTTTCTAAAAGAATGTGAAAACTCTTAAAATTCACTTTGTTAAAAGCTTACATAGCTTAAATAACTTTATAAATGCTGAAACATATAATCTTATTTTCTGGTGGGGTTATAATTCTCAGACTTTAGTTAACAAGTGATTTGCAGATGCAGATTTATACTACTGCAAAGTATGACCATTAATTGTGAGACAAAAGAAAATCGAAATCCCAATACAAAACCATTGCACAGAATTAAACCTCTCCCCACTCCAACTTGGTACCACTTCAACTGACCTTGAAGCAAGATTCAAATTTGTCTGTGACAGGAAGGGTTCATATTACATGTAAATAACTTCTATGTTTCATTTCCGTCTTGAAATAATTGGATCATGCTATTCTAAGGCCAAAATGTTTAACAGAACTTCTGCAGTAAATTTTGTCCCAGGACTGTACATTTTCCCTGAATAATGTCACAGTAAAAAATCCAACTCTGTTTCTAGATTCCTATCTAAATGATGTCAGTTTTTAAGCTTGAAAATATGAACTGGAATCCAAACTGAGGATATGTTTGATTACCAAGTTTTCTTTTAGGAATACTTGAACTGTATAAACTTAACCAACAGGGCTTCCATTAGGAATATTCAGCCCGTATCAGTGCTTTTTAGCAACAATTTGGCTAAAAAAAAAGAAAGGACAAAATTCTGTTTCAGAAGCTAAACACTCTAAGGGTGTTTAGAAAATATATTACACCAATTTATTTAGTCCCCTGAAATTAGTAGATTATTTTTTTTACCTCGGGTTTCAACAAAAGCATCCACAGATACCATTACTAGTCTGTAACTCCTGATTTATTCAGTGTAAGAAAACATTCCATATTTATTTGTGTAAATAGAAAAAATCTGCCAAGAGGTATATGGGAGCAGCCTATGAAGACTTAGATCTTCATGTAATTAGGAAAGGGAAAACACATTTTAAGTCTTGAACAAGATATTTAATGTGTATATTGTTATGAGGATATTTTCCTTTTTTTTTTTTTTTTTTTTTTTTTTAAACCTTAAAATCATCTTAGTCTTTCTTGGGAATTCATGTAAAGGCAGAGGTCCAACTTCATTGATCTCAAAGTTCTGGCAGAATCAACATTTTCCAGAGCTTAAGAGGGGAAAACCAGGCTGAATGCTCAGGTGAGGCATATGGGCACACTATGCAGTCAGACATAGGTTGTTCTACATTCTTCTGAGCTGGTGGGAGGAAGGCTGGTGCCGGTTCAGAAACCATGGAAGAGAAGGTCCCCATACATCCTCACAGCAGTTGTCTTTCCCAAATTTCAATACTGTAATGTAGCTCTCCAATTTTATAAGAGATTGTAGTACTGTTTGGACTTTTTACAAGACTCGAGGCACTCAAACGCTTTCTGGTCTGCCTTTCATTTATTTGACCCCCTTTGCCATCATGCCGCAGATTGCTTCGTGTCAAGTTACATTGCCATGTCTGGGACCTCTCAAATTTCACTAAGGACATGCCAGGTGACTTTGCCCGTGGAGTGCTGGATGATAGCCACCAGCCCGCCCATGGAGAATGCTGCAGGGCAGCTCAGGGGCTGGCAGTGACCTGGGGCTGGGTGCTGGCCCGGCTGGGGCTCCCTCGGGCATATCCAGGCAGGGTGTGGCATCCAGGGGCTGTCCCGCTGCCCCATCCAGGAGCAGGGCGGCCGGCAGGGATGGGGACAGCCCCAGCCCTGGACAGGCTCAGATCTGGGGCTGTGGCAGGGCAGGGTTATGGGGAGCTGGAGAGCAGCCCGGCTGCTGTGGGGTCACTGGGGCAGGGACTGCTGTTCCCAGGGCTCTGACATGGGATCCTGGGCAGGGTGAGGAAGCCCAGGGGCTGGACATGGCTGGCCGGAGCTGGCAATACCCTTGGGACCCTGAAAATTGTTCAGACACATAAACGCATTGCTGAATCAGGGCATTAACAAGAACACGTTGCTGGAAATAGTAAGAGAGACCGTGAAGTACCTTTCACTTTGCTGAACTGCTTAGTGAATGATTTAATTCCTGTTTGCATTTTTGGTTCCTTCTATGTTAGCTAATTCTGTTTATAGAATAATTAGGCAATTACTTAATTGAAACAGAAACAAAATTTAGTGTATTTCTAAATGTGCAAATTATAATTAGTCTGCTTATTAAATAGCATTTGCACAAATTATACCTCTTTATGTATAAAAGGAAACATGGCTAAACGATTTAGTGTTTTAAAGCAGCTGTGAGTACGTATGTCAGAGGCTGTGTGTGCCAGGTACATAATTATCATTCAGGGGAAAAAGAACAAGTTCAAAAAAGTGCTCTTTCAAGAGGACTAAAAATAAGTAGATAGATAGAGATTTGCAACTTTGAAAATGAACAATTTTCCCATAACCCATGCTCTGAAAGCAGACAGACTTGACTGTGTTTAAACCATTTTAATAAAATAAAACTCAAAGCTGAGGAGTTTTGGATAAGACTTCACAGTATATCCAGTCATTATTATTCTTGTATCATGTAGGATAAATTCAAATAACACAGTTGCAAAAGAAAAGCAGTTAGCAATGATCCTTTGCAGGTCAGATTTTACGATTCAATATCGGTCATTTTAATTTTAAACATGAATTCGAGTGAACTAAGGATCACACTCAATGATCCTTGGAAATCCTCATGGTACCATGAAACATTAGATTTTCCATACAGTTTTGACTGAAAGAACTTTGCAGTGTGCAAAAACTTGAAGCTTTCCTTTGATTACATGTATAAAGAGACCTGCATGTATTGTATTACCGAACACATTTTGTCATTAAGCATGCTCACAGTATTCTTCCTTCCAAAAAGAATATCTGAATAAGTCATATAGAATTTAAAGTCTTTCCCTTTTGAAATATCTATAAGCCATTGATAAATTATTAGACAAACTCAATAGCTACACAAAGTTAAGGTGCAGTAATGAGACTTCGGAATTAAGAATTTAAAATCCTCAATAAAACTAGAGATTTCAAGTATCATATTCCTCAGACTGGCATAGGAATATTTAGTAAAAAATGTAAAGTTTTAGAAACATTTCTCATCTGTTTCAGAGGATTCAGTATGTATAAAGTTCTTATGGTAACTTACCCTCACAATTACAAGGCTGCTCTTTATTTTAATTTCCCTAAAATCACTTCACAGCTACTGGACACTGCTCCAGCTTTCCTGTTTGAAGTATTACATCTGATTGATGGTGGCTTCTACCTATCTCTTATCTGTGGCAGTAATTATAGGATAAGATCAAAGGGTTACTGGAGAACAGTAGTTCTCAGCTTGCAGATCACTGCATAGCTCATTACTTTAAAATATGCTCTTTGCACATTTGAGCCTTGTATGGAGATTCCCAACTAAATCAGCTAAGTCATATTAGAATACAGTTAATTTTCCCCTGCCCTTTAGTCCTGTGCCAAAACAAATACTTGTACCATATCTGAAGGGAGCAGCCACCCAACAGAAGGTTATACAGGAGCTGCATTTTCAAAACTTACATTATTGATAGACACACACAACATTTGTAAACTAATATTATATTTTGATATCATTGTGATAATTAAATTGTTTTGGGAACTGCCTATAATCTTAATTTAATAATAATGTACAGTTTTCTATTATGAAATCTCATGACAACCATTATACCTTCACTTGTAAGTCAGATGGTGTATTAGACCTTAGGACAAAATGATGCATCTTTCACCTTTGAGTAATATAAAAGCAAAGTAAAACAAATTATTTTATAAAAGAGTAGTTGACCAAACCCCTAGTTGTTTCATTACTTGCTTCTGAGTTAAATCTCTACATGGAAATTGTCAAATTGGACATCAAGTAAAACAAATCAGAATTACTATGATTTTACAACCTCCCTGTTCAAGAATGAGAAAGTGTCAAAGGAGTGGGGTAATGGTGAAATGTTTAATTCTGTATCCTTGTTCTTTTAACAAAATGCCACAAGAGTCATATCTCCTGATTTTTTTTATAAATGCCCAAGTAATTTATTTCATTAGCACTTTGATACAGCACCAACACTTCTGAAGGATAGTCACTTATGTAAAAACTATGCTGACTTTTACATCTAAAATGTGTTAAGATGAAATGCTACCCTTTTTTGTTCCCAGCTTGAATTCCAAGTCACAAAATAACCTTAAAAATACAACCAGTCATAACTGTTCTCATTAATTTAAAAAAACCCCTTTTTCTTGAAAAAAAGTTTAAAAAAACCCACTCATCTAGGTAAAATAATAATTAAAATTATTAATTGAATAACATGTTTTGCAGTAATTTATATATTATCTATTATATTACTATATAAAGTTTTCAAAGTAATAGATTAATTAGGTTTTTTCCTCCAGATTTTTTGTTAAAAAGAGCTCAGTTCAAGTTAATGTCGCTTAAGATTTTAATCTTTTTACATATTGAAGACAGAAAGAATTCTGTCTTCATCTAAATTTAGTTCTAGAGGTTGCGACATTACAGCAAATCTAGTTTAATCATACTGGTAGTTTTACATGTAAATTAATGCGTGTACTCATACAGAATTATAGTGTTAGAGAATCATTAACAAAACCAATGGTGGGCATTCCCCCCAGAATATAGGATCCCTAATGAGCTATAATTTGGATTTTAAATGAGAATGAATTACCATGCCAACAGTTCTTTGAACACAGGTTGTTTTTTGAATATATCTTCACTAGGCAGAATATAACTGGAAGTGAATTAATAATTTCAGTCCAGAAAAAAATCAAATGCATTGGAATAAAATTTGCATGACTGAGTCTTTAAATTTTAATTCATTAGGATGTGATTTTTTTGACAGAAATATTAGAATGACAATTGATTTAGAAACTTTTTGAACATTTACTTGACAAAGAAGGTAAGTTTTACATGCCCACCAGCAAATCAGATATCAATTTACTTGGGAACTTTAGCCTATATCATGAGGATAGTTACATTCAAAAGTTACATTCAAATACATCATGGACACAAAACAACCACTTGATACCAATGAGATACCATGAACTATAAAGCAAAAGTGATAAAAGGCAGCATGAAACCTAATGTTTCAATTTGGTATTATAGGAGATTCAAGGAACGTGTCTATGTTTTTTGTGCTTTATTCATTTAATTTCTTGCTGTATTCTATCACCATAGTAAGTGCAATGATACAAGATCTGGTTGTTTTTGAAGCCGACTGAATAAAGTGCATGGAGTAGTTCAACACACGAAATCACAACGAAAGTGAAAAATCGCTGCTCATGCAATAGTCAAGAGAACCTCCAGTAGAGCCCAGATTCTCGTTAAGAACAAAGTTAATAATTTCCCTGGCAAAAAAAACCCCAAAAAACCACCACCAACAACAACAACAAAAAAAAAAAAAAAACAAAAAAACCAAAAAACCAACAATCTATAAGACTCTCTTTTATCAAGTATTGGAAGAAATGCAGTATTGCAGCAAGGAAAGAAAGAGGTATTGCAGAAACCAGAACCATAAAGAATAGGATTCAGCGATAATAAACCGTGTTGTCTGAAAACCTTCTCTTTGTCTTCATGATGTGAAGGTAATAATTTATGCAAAATATTTGAAACATTTCTGTTCTCCTGGGATGAATGTTTGAAACTTGGGTATAACTTACAGACACTAGGGCAAAGTGGTTTTAGTCTTGGCCATCTATGGCTTTCATTATCCATTTAAAAGAAATGAAGACAGACACTTTGTGAAAGCAGACACTATTTATTCACAGTTTTGCACCAAACATCTAGCTCCTTATGTTTCTGTGCATTTCTTGCACAGAAGTTAATTGGGATACTTCATATGCTCATGGCAGATATGCCTTTTAATGCTTCCCCTCGCCCCCCTCTCTTCCCAGTTCTGTTTTGTTTGGTGGACTTAGTCAAACTCTAAAGCTGAAACAGAGTACATGTACATTAGTGCTGTAAATTTGCCCCAGAAATATACTTTTCAAGTAAAACTCCTAAATGTTCCAACTTCTCGTGCCTTGATTTATATCACAGAGTAGTTGCAGATTACACAAAAAAGATTAATTCCAGATGAAAATAAATTGAAAAATGCACCCTAGGAGCCCACTTAATGTTCTTCAATTACATGTGAACATTCAGTCCTGGGTGTAAAGTCCACACCTTTCTCCTATTCTTACCAAACGTGCACAGTGCAAACACTGAGTCCTCTATCAATTGTTTTGCTACACAGATCTGCTTTTGCTATGCTGTTCGATTTGCTAATGTACCAGAGTCACATTAACCCATATTCCTTGCTGAGAAGTGATCCTGGATCTAATAAATCCGTCTTGATTTTACCTTTTATTTCAGAAGTAAATATATGATATGATATGATATCAGGAATTTTAGAACTTCACAGCAACCACTGGAAAAGAGGTGCCTTATTGCATCAGCAGATAACCATGCTTTAGTAACCTGATCAAGTCAGTGAAAATTACATTGACACAAGTATTTATACAAATATGCTAAACATGAAAGTAGGTAAAATGAAGAACATACACTGAAAAAACCTAACACCAGGGCCTGTGATGACATAGGGAATTTCTAGCTAGGGCTTCCCTTACAGAGTTTTCTTCTTCATTTAGTTCTTCATACTTGCAGGATGACATTTTGGCTATTGATTTTGAAATAGTCACTTGGAAAAGGTCCAAAAAACCCCCTCTCTTAATAGAAGTTTTGCCAAATATTTTGGATCTGAACTGGGAGGTGAGATACTGCCAACATGGAATATTTTAGTGAACAAAAATTGCCATCCCAAATTTGTGGAGAGAACATATGAAAACTTTTAAACAAAAAAGAGAATAATTCTGTGGGTATTAGCTTTTCAATACTATTACTTGAAATTACCTCATATCTACAAGGCTTGCCATACCTGTGACTAGACTTCTACATCTTCATTATTTTTAATTCATGACCTAGGCATTTGCTGCCTACCACATGATATATGGTTCTATTATTTTATGTCTCCAGTGCACAGCCTTAGAAGTTGTATTTACTTCTTTACTGGCATGTACAGACCCTTTGTCATGGTTTACCTGTTGATAACAGGTGGAAAGTGTCAATATACGATTCTTAGTAGCACTCTTTCTGCTTGAGTTAGTATTTGTAAATAATTTACAATAGAGTGAGATCCAGTCTTAAAATCCAAAGGTGACAGAATGATTAAGATTCTTGTTTCCAACAATAAAGGTGACAGACTTTTGTACTTCTTACTGTCTTGAATGCAATATGAAATAAATCTATACTTCTTTGCTTTGAAATTAATTATCTAATACATTTTAAAGCTTTTTTTTTAAGCTTGCACAGGTACGCAGAAGTACCAATCTGATTTGATTCAGAACTGCATTAAATCCTGATATCTGCATAACTTTCATTTTAAAATCCATTTACTCTGAGCATCTGAAGGATTGGTTTCCTCAAGAAAAGGAACTTATACATAAGCGAATAAAATAACCTCTGGGTATTCAGACGCTGTCTTGGCAAGAAAAAGTGACTGGAGACTTCCATCTATGTTTGCACAAGTTTCTCATGTTAATATGTGTGGCAGTCTACTCCTGATCATCGAGTGTGACAGTTAGCATCAAATCCCAAGAGAAGACACAGTGTAATTCTAATATGTTCTTTACAGAGGTGTTATCCACAACATTAGTAAAAAATATTCGGCAATATGGCCTATAAGAAGTGGCACGTGTAGTCACAGTTATACAGCTGCATTGCCCTAGGGGCAACAAGAAGCCTGGCTGAGATGAAATGCACCATCATCACTGGCTGGGAACAGTGCTGTCTGTGCCAGACAGAGGTTGTCTCCAAATGAAAGACTGTCATCATGCCAGGGGTTGCACTGATGGTATGAAAAAATGCAGCAGTGGAAAGCAGTAATGCCACCCCTCAAAAAAAGAGGGTTGTAATGAAATCCAATAGCTGTCCTTATATGCAGAAAAAGTTCAGAATGTGATGTGTCATTGAATCCATAGGATAAAACTAAACAGGATAAAAACATAACATACATTTATCAAAAAATATATATGAATATGTGAATAAAAGTACATTTATGAGATGTGCTATACATTTTTATGCCATTACAAGAGATATTTTCATCTTAGTTCAATTTCTCTATACTTTTGAAAGAAAATTCACCAGGAATAATTCTTTCAGAAGTAGATTGAGAAGAAACTTGGATAAAGAAAGTATAATGAGGGAAAGACAAAAGATATTGTCTTGAAATGAACCTAGAACAAAGGACATAGATATGAACATTTGAAAATATACCTTGTGGGACAGCCTGTAAGGGAATTTAAATGTGTTGATTCTGAAATAGACATATGTGATATTTATGCAGATACTAGTAGGGTAACCAAACAAACTCTTAATGAAATTGTTGCTGATTTCTGAATGTGCTTAATTCCTAATGCCCCTGGAAATCTTTATGCAAACATGTCAATGATTAATTTACTATCCACCAATTTTTCTGTGCATGATTTTGTAATTTTTCCAGCTGTTATTTCTAGTTCAAAGGATCTATTCCTTTTGATTTCTGAAGAGTGTCTTTTCGCAATAATACCAGATGAGTCATATATGAGTTTCTCAAATCAAGACTTCATCTTGCCTTTAAATGGTTTCTTACTTCTCTAAAATATTTAAGTCTCTTTAAGGGGACAATGTTTGACCTATAAAACACTCTTCTTCAATTTCTTAACACTGAATTTGGCTGAAGATAATAACCTTCCAGATTCTTTTTCACTTTGGGTCTTTGGCAATTGTGTCTATCAGAGATTTGATTTGTGTCCATACAACATATCGTGCTACTTAAATCTGTTATTTCATGTTCACAGTGCACTTGATTTCTTTGATTTTCAAGAAAGAGATGGTTGAAATGTTTCTGGGTTTTATAAACCTCAGGAAGTTTCATTTTCCCTTGAAGTAAACCCTTATACAGAAGTCTTGAAAACTTATGAAAAGATGTATTTTCTTAGAAAGAAATTAAAAGTTTCATAGTACTATTACTGTAAAAATTCTGCTCTAATGTAAGAATCTGTAAGTGTGCTAACCATATCAGAACTTTAAGCCAAAGTAAAATGATTTCCATTTATATTTTTGTCAGTTAAAACTACCTATTGATATATATTAATCTATGTTACTTGTTAACAGTTTTTTTTCTGATAATTCATTTTTTTTGACCAATCATCTTCCTTGTAATGTATTGTCTCTTCCTTAATTTTACAGAATTTTCTCTGACTTACAAAGTCCTTATTTGATCCTTTGTTTTCACATATTTTTGCTCTCTTTCTCATAAGCCTCCCCATTTACTCTAATTATTTATTGTTTCCAGTGTCAAGAAATGCATTATCACATCCCTAAAAACTCAGTACAAATATGGCCCAAAAATGTTAAAACTTCTTCCATTGTTATGTTTACTGTCCAAATGAAAATATAGCCATGCAGCTTTACAAAACTTCCACTCCTCAGAAGAAAAGCAAGAAACTAGTAATTATGTTTGGACTGCAAATCATGTCCTATTTACCTGTTAGTCAGAAATGTCCATAATTAAAAAAGTATAGAGAACCTGTTCAGATTAATGATTTGATGACTATTCCTGTCTTATTTCAACGAGATAAACATATGCACACTAACCTAAACACCAGGAGATAAAGAATATCACTGCTCTTAATATCACCAAAGAAAATTTCTCAGCTATGGTTATATTCTTCTAAGATGCATAGGCTTGAACGATTACAAAACAGCCATTCTTGCTGCAGGGATGAAAAATAATTTCATCACAATTATGCAAAAATAGATTATAGGAAAAGAAGCATTGCTATTGTCTCAAGAGTTACATACTGGAAAGAAGTTGAAAATACTAAATCATAACTTCTCCATAATAGGCAAGTGCACTAAGTCCAATGTATACAAAAGAACCTGCACGGTGCCCTCAAATACCTTTCTTTCCTTTCTTCATAAATGACTACATCTTCGAAAGGAGAAACTTTAAAATGGCCTTGTATATCTGATATTATCTTTTTGAGTGGCAGAATGACTAATGTTTATCCAAAAGAGCAAAGCTTATGTCATCTCTTTAACTCCAGTTTTTCTCCCCCAGAATTAGCAACTCAACACTCGCTATTGCCCCTGCTACCTGATTGCATCATATTATACACTGCTTTCACTATTTAAACTAGGGCCAAAAAGGGGTCATTAAAAAAAAGCTGAATTCTGAGCTCAGAAATTTGTCCTTCATCAGCAAATCCAAGTCTATTAATGTTTTTACCTACTATACTTTTCTATTAGTTCAAAAAGCTTGCTAGAAAACTGAGTTGATTTTTAAAGTACTCTATGTAGGTACTGTGGTGGTGCACAGAATTCAACAGTATCTGTTATTGATAATTTTTCTTCCTTCCAATTAGTAGAGTTTTCAAGTGAAAGCAAGCCACATTTTCACTGCCTGGCAAAGTGAGTTGTTGGTCCTTGCTACAAATTAAGTGACATAAAACCTTACTAGCTTCTATCTGTCTATGTGTCTTTAGTGCTCTCCTTGATTGCAGCAATACCATACTTAATTAAAATTTTCACATTACCAAAAGTAATGAAACAAGCAAATTGTTATCAGCCATTTTTTATGAAAGAATAAAATAACTTCTAAAAATGGAGGCTTGCAGTAAACACAGACTTTAATTTTAAAGTTATTTTACACATTAAAAAAAATATCCAGCTTGAGTAGTTCATATGGCAACATAAAAAAAAAATCACACAAATAAAATAAAATGACATCAAAAAGCCCGAGTCACCAGACTTTGTGTTCTTCTTTTAGAGGTCCAACTGCTCAAAATAGTTAAGCGAAGCATTTATTTGTTTCTTTATTGTCTTTTTGCTAAGGAAAACAAACTTGAGTAAACATACTACTGCATCTACTTCTTCCTTTCATTTATTTGAGCTCTTTATTGTCTCTCCTTTTTGCTTCCACTCAGGTGTGTCTCCACAAAATAGCAATTTCTCTGTTTATGCTGCATTTGCTTTTTTTATCTGCTGAGAGAGTCTTTCCTTTGATCTTTTAATTTGCTAATTCCAAAAAGTGTAATATATTAAATTAAAAACAAGACCCAACAAAAAAACCAAACACCATTTTGCTGCTACCTGGCTATTATAAGAAATTTTTTGCTCTGATTTGATGAATATTTTCCCCATTAATGAAAGTTTACTTGATTACTTGTATATTTTCATAAGCTTTACAAATAATATTGAGGTTGCTCTAGAGAAGAGTATACAGTGACTGGCAAATTGTGTGCTGCCAGACACAGATACTGAATATCTTACTCCAGAGATTTTATTTAAGTTCTTCCTTATAATGGAGCTTCCTGTTCACCAGGAGATGAATTAAGAATATCTAAAACATGGACAGATTAGTTTGTATCCTGAACTAGATGTTTAACAAGTAATTAATGTCATTGAGGTGTGCTAGAAGCAACCAAGCAACCAAAAACCAAAAATAAACAAAACCCCAAGTCTTTTTGAAGATGTGATCTCAGTCCTCAGACAGAAAAGCCAGGCAGAAGTAAATTGAGGAAAATTTTGAAATTTTGCATTTATGGAAAGGATGATTTTTGGATCTGAATATTTTTGACAATGAAGGAGTAAAAAGAGCTAAATGTGATTACATAAGAGACAAAATGCTCTAAATCAACATCAGATCCTCTATAGTTAGAATATAATTTCCTAAACATTAGGAAAGCAGCTAATATTTTGACAGGTTTTTTGGCCATTCAAATTAAAACAATGATGAAGCATGTATAAAAGCATGTTGTTTCCTGACCCACTGTTGAAGACAGAGGGAACAGAAAGACAGATTACTCTAAGTAGTGATTTGAAAACTTTCTCTCATTGTCTAGAAAGTTCTTAAGTCAGCTGGCCTTATGATACTCATTTCTTCATTATGCTAGCACAAAATAATTTGGGGTTTGAACTAACATAACATAGAGATATCTCAACTTATTTTGTATTATTAAGATATTGAAGTTATAAAATTTTTAAAGCTGCACAGTCAACCAGAAACCCAGATACTGGGATAGAATATTTCAGTTTCTGCTTCTTATTAATTACTTTTCCCTCTCCAGCTTTTTGTCGTTTAGGAGGAAGGGAAAGCCCCATAATTTTTAACAAGTTACATTCTTTTGCTAGCATTCAAATATAGAATAACATTAGAAATATAGAATCTGTACTTTTAGGAAAAAAATATTGCTTCTAAGAAGCCACAGTCTTCTCTTGAGATATGATGCATAATTACAGAAAACCAGCAGACAGCTGGCCATCAAAAAGCTGGAGATATTGCATTAGAGAAATGTTCTCAATTTTTTTTTGTTACTCTTCCATTTTTGAAAACAACCATTAATTGGCTTACAAAATTTCTCTTTAAGACACAAACTTTGACATAAAGATACAGCTTTACTTACAGAGATGCCCTGAGAACATGAACAGTACATTAGTGTTTTCACTTATTTCTTTTAGAGGAAATTGGATGTCAACTTTTCACTACTGTGAAATAGTCCATTAACTCCTGCTTCTCAAATTTCTCATCTTATCCACTTGCTCTGATTTTCACGTTGTGTTTGCAGTTATGAACCTATGTGCAGCACACAATTAAGTCTCTCACATGTTTCCAAAGTTTTCCATTTTGTTGTGGAATTCTCATTGTCCGCAGTCCTTTGTGACACAGTCTGCCTCTTCCATGTCATACACCTTGTAGTTCATTGCTGGTTTTGGGCTACCCTGTCACGGGTTACATTATGAAATGAACCATAGCACACACTATTACCTATATGTTCTTTGCTTCTTCACTATCTCAACACTCTTGGTCGAAGAAGAATCTAGAATTTTTTAAAAATTTCTTTAAAATTCATTCAATCATATAATTGTATTTTTTTCAACTGTAGATCTGAATAAATCTTCTTTATCTTATAAAATTATTTTAAAGACTAATACTTTATCTTATTCTGTGTTCTTATCGCTATCTCTCTCCCTTCTTCCTTTCATCACTTGGTAACTTTAATCTATGTCAATTCTCGAGAACTCAAGAGCAATGTGCAGCTTTTATGTGTCCCAAGTCAGGTCTAAATTAAGAGGAAACATGAAACAGGTCCATTTTCAGAAAATAATGATCAAATACACTTTGAAGGTAAGTCCTTGTAAAGAAAATCAACTAAGAGCCCAAATAATAACAAAATCTAAGTCACTAGTTATCTCCAAAAATCTTATATATTTATATTATTTATTATGCAGCATATATTGATTTAAGTACTGCAATTGTACGCTAACCATATTTTAATTTATATATGTTGATGTCTAAGATGTATTTTCAAAACTGTACTTGGTACTTCTAATAAAAAGATATTTCTTAGAACAATAAGGTGAATATTTTTTAAAATTGGAATTATCAAACCAAATTCCAAACAAAAGTTAAATTTCCTAAAATCATTGTTGGATATTCAATATACAACTCCCTTTTTAAGTTTCCACTTGCTTGTCATCTTAAACAATGATAGTTGTCTATACCAATAATTTTAAAATAATGCAATAAAAAAACATTTCATGCACAATTTTTTTCCCAAATAAGTAATTTAAGGAAAAAAAGTTGAAAGTTATTATGTAATGAGTTTCACAACAATTTCACACATTGATAACAGCCCAGAATATGTTATTTTCTCATCAAGTTTTAGAACAAAATATGGTTTTTTATTATTAATTGGACTGCATTTTCTTTTTTCCTGCATGCTATGCAATTAGAGGTCCACATGGGCAACAATTAATTTTAAAATAATCTCTCAGAACAGGCTATCATATACAAAAACTGCATCAGAGCAGAAAAAATACCTTGGCAACTATTTCCAAGGCCAGCCATTCTACACACGAATATGCCTGCTAATGAAGAAGGAATACCTTATGAATGTTTTGACCCCTTTACTGATTTCAAGCTCCAATAGTCAAGAACTTTCCTTATGGATTTTGAAGACCATTAGGTATGAATTTTGAGCATTTTGTTTATAGTCTTCTTAATAAACTTGTGGTTTGAGCATGAGCTGATGGTTAAGGGTGTAGTTCTTCCTGATTAGTTCTATGAATTCCTTTCCAAATCTTTACATTCATTATTGTACACTTCTTACCTGAGGTCCAGACAATACAGTTAATATTATAAATAGAATATACACCCCTTTGGAGAGCCAAATTGCTGAAGTTAACGCTGTATTTATTATGATTGCCCTCCTATATATGTCTCCTGAGGTCTGGTTGTTTGTAAAGTGTCTGTTCACTGCACAGTAACAAGACTTGTCTGTGTTTGGTGGGTGGCTGTACATCTTCTGCACAGAGGGGCCTTTCTCAGTGTTTCCACCTGTGGTTTTTCCCACTCTTTTTTCTAATCTCACAACACAAGGCCTACTGATCCCTTACTCCTTAAGCCAACCCTTCTGCATTCAGATTTGAATTCCAGTGTTCTGGCTGATTGGACACTGGTTCTGGTTGTCAGTCTTTGTTGTCATTAGAGGGCTTTGCAACAAGCACCTGATTGTCCTGTCCTGCTCTCCCAGCTACACAGCTGGGGCTGTTCCTTGTGTGAACTCATCTAGCCAAATTGTGCTCTTACCCTTCCCTAACAATAATCAGGGCTTTTTCTTTTGCAGGGTGAACAACTCCTCTTTATCCTTGGAAGAGAAAGTAAACCAGATGTCCCCATTCCTATGCTCCAGGCCCAGATGAGGACATTTGCTACAATGACCTCAGATATCAGGATGGCAGCACTTTTCCATCAGAAGTGCAGCTGTTTCATTTTTTTCCAGCAAGCCAGCTCCACTGCTGATCTCTCTGTACTTTTCTGCTCTTATACCAGTATGAAGGAAAAGTAGGATAAAAATCTTACAGTTTACTAAATGAAAAAGTAAATATGAGCTTTGCAGTAGGCTTCACCTCTTCCTAACAGCTGCAGAAGCATTTCTTCATGAAAATGACAATCAGGGAGTTATTTCATCAAAAAATATTATTTTGGAAATGTACATTAGTGAATTAAAACATTGCCTTTTAAATACCTGGATAACACTAGTATCATAGTCCTGCTCAGCATAAATATACACAGTTTAAGAATTATTATAATCATTAGTATAAGTGTTGGAAAAGTATTCTTTACAGACAATCCTGAATCACTCTTATCTGAGACATACAATACGTACATTGTGGACTTTCTTGAATCATAAATCATGCCAGCTTTGTCAAGGGAAACTTGCATGAGGTTATCTTAAGGCAGATGCCTCTGGAATGCTGCTTTGCCTTTTCTCAGCTTGTAGTTGCATAAACTCCTTTGGAAGAAAATGCTTCTGAGTAGAAACATAATACATAATCAGCCCAAATAATTACAACAAAAATGCTAACTTGCTGTTTTCACAACATGGATAATAGGCTTGCTTAAGGGCATGGAATGCAAAATCAGTTTTGCATGTCTTCTTGTATTTCAGAGTCATTAAAATGTGCTACACTCTGAGCACGGAAATAAATGCCTCTGCTGATAACAGAAGTGACTACTGGCACACTGGGAATTCAGCTGTTTCAAAGAGTGGCAGAGCTATCAGCCAGGGAGTAATGTGGATAATTTTCATAGTGTCTATTCTGTTGAAATATTTCAGTTTTAAATTCAGGAGGCATAACATGACAGCACAATATTGAAATTTAGAGATACAGAGAAATGAAACAGGAAAGATATATGCAATCATTGCTTAAATTTATGTTGAACTTGATCATATGAAATCAAGGGATTTCCATTTCAAAGCATTGTAAGAATATTATCTAACAGAATGAATTCTCTCTAAGTGATATTTCAGATATTAGAAGAGTTCCTAACAGTTTCCAAACAAGTTATTCACAGAACTTACACTGGTTTAGACTTGGATGGAATTATTTTTATTCTCAGTAGCTGGTATGAGGTTACATTTTGAATTTGTGATGAAACCAGTGTTGGTGACTCAAGGGTGTTTTTGTTGTTGCAGAACAATGCTTACACAGCGCCAAGGACTTTTCTGTTGCTCGCCCCTCCCGACCAGTGAGGAAGCTGAGGATGCCCAGGGAGCTCAGAGGGGACACAGCCAGGAAAATTGACCTCAACTGACCAAAAGTACACTACATAACATCTGGCATCACACTCAGATGAGAGAGTGCTCAGATGGCATCACACTCAGGGGGAAGAACAAAGTAGGGAAGAATGTTCAGAGTGATCACATTTGTCTTTCCAAGGCACAGTTATGTGTGATGAAGCTCTGCTTTCTTGAGGATAACTGAACACCTGGCTGCCGATGGGAGCTGTTGAATTTCTTCCTTTGCTTTGCTTGCATGAGCTGCTTTTGCTTTCCATATTGGATATATGTTATTGCAACTCATAAGCCTTCTCACTTTTAGACTTTGATTCTCTCCCCGCTCCCACCGAGAGAGAGAATCAGCAGCTTCCTGGTGCTCAGTTGCTGAATTGGGTTAAATCACAAAAGGTTAGTCTTCTACATCCATAATTAGTAAACTCATGTTCAAAGAACATAGGCATTTTGTACTGAAAAAGTGTTATTAAATAATCACAGTACTCTTTTCTATGGAAAAAAATCTGATTTTTTTTTTTTGTAATAGCCGTAACCATGTCTATTCTGCCATCAATTTAGTAAATACTGAATGTGTTGAATCTGGATGTTTGTAAATATTCAATAGAAACAACTCCAATATGCCAAATATGTACACATAAATACTGATGCATACGTATCATCATATATATGAGGTTGTTTGCAACATCTATGAGAAAAGGTATTTACAGAATATTTTCAGTTTCCTGTTCTTATTAAATTTGTCAAAATGCCCCCATACTATTGATGACTAAGCATTAATTAGCATACACTGATGCTCAGGTTATTTGGGCAAAGATTGTAAGGTAGTTCAGTTTCAGTTTAGTTTCCTCTCAATGTATATACTCCTTCTTCTCTACCCAAAAGAAACAGTCACGCTCCCAGACCTGTTTTCTCGTGTCCCAGATGAAGGTAATTCTTTTGCTCTGTTAAAGCACTTCTCCAACTCGTTCCTCTGCTCCTTTAGTTTTTTTGGAAAAATAAGTCAAACCCACTATGTTGTCTTCTTTCTTTCGTCAGTTATCTCTTTTTTATTCTTAGTATATTAAATAGAGTACCTTAGTTAGATAAAATATACAGAAGTGTTTGCAACCAGGATATGGCTCAGAGGGCTTTGCTGTCAGGGGCCTGCACTGAAATGAGGTAACCCAGAAAAGCGTAGCTTAGTAACCCCGAGAGGCAGCTGATATCTCCTTTGCTCAGAGATCCTTCTCTTCTTTAGGACTGGTTTCCCAAATACCAGTTCTTGTCATGTCTCTTCATATATTGCAGCTAAGCTTGTTTGCAGTACACAGGTGTCCAAAATCATCTGTCTGTGAGCTCTTTTTGACCTGACATATATAGGTTTTCACGAGAGTGCAAACTTTTAAACTTATGCAAATTGTCATAGTCCTATTTACTTTGATAGTTTAATCACTCTAAACCACTTGAGAATCTGACCCAAAGCAAGTAGCTCAAGTATTTCTTTACTTGTTGCATGTTGAATTGAATAATTTAGTGATACAACAGGGGTTAGCAACTTTAAAAAGGAAGGAGTCTTTAAAAGATTTCTTTCTTAAGAAGAAATTCTTTACTGTGTGGGTACTGAGGAATTGGAACAGGCTGTCCAGAGAAGTTATGGACAACCCATGCCTGAAAGTGCTCAAGGCCAGGTTGGATGGCACTTGGAACAATCTGGACTAGTAGAAGGAAGCAATCTGGCCCATGACAGAGGGGTTGGCAATAACTTATCTTTAAGGTCCTTTCCAACCTAAACTACTCTATATAAGTCTTTGATAGTAGTCACTCTCAAAAAGTTCTCTAAACCCCTGAAAATTCCTCCAGTGAGATTTGCCACTTGAAAAATTCTCCCGGCTCAGGGTATTGGATGGCATTTTACATTGTATGATATACAGAGGTCATCTTTTTCCTGCTAGGTACTATAATGTAAAATTTCTTCTAGGCTAAATAGGGACTTGTCTAAATTATGATAAGAAAGACTAGAGACAAACATAACATAACCATAGTTCACTGTGTCCTCACTGTAGGACTAAGCTTTTTGGAAAATTATTTAGTTACAAGTATGGTTAATTTAATCTAACATTGTAGAGAAGGTACATTGCAGTGAAGAGTTAGACAGATTTGTCTCTGTGCTGTGTTTATGACTGTAACAGAAGATCAAACCTGGCAAATTCATCAGTCTGAGATTTCTCAGGGTACATTTCACCCAGGCTTGTCAGGACCAATAGAAAGTGCTTACATGAACTGAAGAAAGCTTGATGGCTGAGATTTCCCTGCTGTAATTGGAACCTTGGAAATATAGAATCCTCTGTGTATTTCAAGAGCATAATTGTAGAGTAGCTCCAATGGAATTGTAGCTGCACTGTAGTACAGCTATAATGCAAATGCAAACAAGCTTAAGGTAGACAAGGACGTAAATACTTTTACAAGTGTCATCCTAAATTTTAGGACAGCAGCTACATTTTATGGTTGCTGAAATGTTAAAAAGAGACTGATTAGAATTTTAAATAAAATTTTGACAAAAATTTGCCAAGGTCCTGAGGATCAAAAATTCCTCCCAGAAAACACACAAGGCCAATAGATATGTTACAAGAGGAGGAGATAAGGCCACAGGAAAAACTACTTTTCCCACCCCTGCATGCATATATTTCAGGATGGGCTGGGGAGATTCCCATGGCAGAAACGTGTATCTAGCTCCTGAAACACTGAATAATTTTCCATCTTCTATTGTCAATGGGTTGGCAAGTCCTGTATAATTTGCCATATTTCAATTACTAATCTCTTCCAGCCTGTGTTCTCCCCTCAGTACTCATAGCCACCAATGTATTTCACTTGGATAATTAGTCACTTGATTCAAAGGCCCTATCTATAAATAGGTATTCTTACTTTTTATTTTTGCCAGATGTGGAATTTTTTTTACCCTTGTAATAGGAATTTTTATAAGCACATTTGTTTGATGCAAATGCAGTTGATATAATAGGATAAGTATGATATTCTTCAGACTGATCTCTTTATGGTGGCATTCAGATGCAGGAATTTGAAAATACAATTTTTAATGTTATGTAGAAAGATCACACTTCCTTTTTCTAATACGAAAGTGTTATATTATTTATTTATAGGAATCCTCTGTCATTTGCATTTCCTGCTTCTTAATTACCTGATATTTTATTCTGTTAGGCTCTGTGTTGCGAAAAGGAGAGATTTTCTCAAGCACTTTGTGTTTGATCAGTCTGTCAGCACCCCAGGAAAGCCAAGACCCTTGTGCCAAATAGACTGTCAGTATAACATTATAAAAACCCTTCAGTGAACTGTCCCACTAGGTTAGAGGGCAGTTCAAATGTCATGTTCAGGGTCACATACCAAACAGAAAAACCCCTCCTGGGTCTCCACACCTTTATCCCCTGCCAGTGACTGCCAGCGCCCTTGAAATACCCACATTAACACTTTACAGGGTAAGACTCGTTATTAGAGAAATTGTGAGAATTTAAAGTCCAAGAATTGCCAGTGATAATATCTGACTGCAAATATATATTCAAAGTAATACTAATTCAAAGCAGTATACTAACAAACTCTACTCCCCAATAAAAGCTGACCAAAGAGAATCATTCAGCATGCAAAGAACATATTTTTTTACCCAAAAAGAATCTCTGTGGGGGAGAAGACAGGTTCAGCCTCTCAACTGATCCCAGAAATTTTGCTGGAATCTTCCCCCACTTCTCCCCATTTTTAGCCTGCTTTTACACTATTTCTTTACATTTAGGTGGAGCTTGGGTATGTATGGCTTGTATGACTTTAGTCATACATGTTACTAGTGAGTGGTGGTCATATCTTGGGGATGGATATCTCAGGATAGTACCTGAAATAACCTTGGGATGGGGACATTTTCCTTCACCTCCCTTGGTTTTCAGCTGCTGCGTGGTTTATCAGCTGGCAAGTACCACTGAGTTGTCTCCTCTGCAAGGTTTTGGCAGAGCCTGGCCGTGTTGGTTCCACTCTGCTCCACCATCAGTTTAGTCCTCCTTGGACTGTATTGTGTGGGGGAGGTCAGACACACTGACTGCATTCCATACGGGGAGTAGCAGCTGCATGCTTCCCAAGAACTTCCATACCTTTATCTTTCTACCCTCAGTCATCTTCCCACACTGGTTAGGCTTTCCTTTTAAACAAGTAATAGTGTTTTAGAAACAGCCTATTCACTGTGTTCTGCAAAACCTCTGTATACTCACTGAATTTTGGGACAGAGAGTAGATGCCAATTGAGGGGAACGCAGGGCAGCCCAAAAGATGTCTTTCATTATACATGACTTGTTAATCACGATCCATATAACATTATTGCATCTGTGGTTGTATGTAGAACATGAAATTGAAATGTACAAATAAAACATTGAAGAGTGTCTATAGTAACAGAGTGGATATGTTTGTTTTTATACAATAAAGAAAGCTCTGGAAGAAACCTTTTCCTTGCTATTCAAAATAGCCAGCATTTATTTTTTTTCCCAGTAGAATTACATACTGGGCTTCTGATTACGTTCAGTCAAGCTATACTTAATTATCTTTATCTTGAAAACTAAGTAGCATATTTAGGCTTTCTATTGAGGACTTTAAGGAAATTTAGAACTCAGAAATATTAAAATGTTAATGAAATATTTTATTTTAAAAAAAGAAAAACTACAAGCTATATAGAGAAAAAAAAGAAAACTGCTATATATCTAATCTGAATAGTTTTGAGTGACATGTTAATTATATATGAAAAATAAGACAGCAAAAGGAAAATGGCTGTAGTAGTCAGAAACATACTTGGTCTCTGAGACTTTCTAATCATAGGAAAACTTAGTCCAATTACTGTGTTTGCTCACCAAAAGTAAAATGAATTTTACCTAGAAAATTACTATTTTTTTTCTCTGCCTACTGAAACAGTGAACAGTAAACTACTGCAATATTTATACATTGCAATTCAAAATTTCTCTGCCCCATGTTAATAAAAAAATACAAGGAGATTTAACAAACCTCACGTTTCACAACATTTCCCTTGAAATGTAACATATCAACCCAAAATTTCATTTGGAGATTTTGAGTTAAGCACCAAGTAAGAAGTAAATTAACAGGAAAAATTTGAACAGAGTTCATCCAACATAGAAGATGAAATATAAGTTGCTTAAAGATTCAGTCAATGTTCACTAATGCAAAATATACTATTCTGTCTCCAAAGCTTACTTTTACTTCGAAATCAATTTTTCAATTGGAATACATTCGCTGAATTCCTATTTAAGTGGATTTTGCACTGGTATTTGAAGACTCATTCTTTTCTCCTTTGACTTAACATGAATACAACAGAAAACAACAGGGAAAAAAGGTACACAAACACTTCTCATCCTGGAAGGTCAACTGAAATATTTCCTACAAACATTCATGCTGGATTATAACACTGATACACTTTCTGAAACATCACAAATTTTGAAAGCTTGCTTACAGCACGCATTTAAAAGTAAGTGTACATTCTTCCTTTCCTTGGGCTCAGTGTGCCAAAAGTTGTTTGATAGAGAAATGTTAGTTGACCTGACATAGTCCTACATATCCCTTAGTCTATCTAATACCTTTGGGAAAAAATAAATATCCAATTCTTTGTCTTCAGAGAGAGAACACTCTCTGGCAAGGTGATACTGGCAAGTAACCTAGAGATTATACAGAATAGTTTCAGTAATCAAAGTGCATAGGAAAGTTTAATGTACTGTAAAATATTTTAGACCTGAAAAGAAAAAAGGACAGAAGAAGCTGAGAGAACCTTAAGGGGTCATTTAATCTATCCTTCTGTCCCAAAAGAGAATCAGGCATTGCTACATCACTTCTGTCAGATACTCACCATCTGTTCTAAAAGGCTTTAATGACAGAGAAATCCACAGCCTCCCCAGGCAATTTATTACATTTCTTGCTATCCTTAGTGATAGAAAAATTTCTCTAGTGTCTAACCAGACATCCTGGCTGCAATTTATCCAGTTTTTCTTGTTCTATACCTCACAGAAAATGGAAAAAAACCCAAAAACCTACTCCATTTTGCTTGGTAAAACTGCTAAAAAAGTGATTAAGTCGGTCTTCCCTTTCTCCTGCTCTAGACTCTCCCTATCTATCCAAATCTTTCTGAACTTTGCCACTAAGCAATGCCCTTGGAGAAATTTTAGTCGTGTTGAGTACATCAGAAGGATAATGTTAGCAAATATTACTGCCTATTCTTCTATTCGTGCAACAAAATGAGACATAGTACTGTTTTACGCATTACTGTGGTTTTGATTCATGCATCAATTTCTGCAGAACTGCTACACAGTCGTTCATTTACTTTATAGTCTGAGCACAGTTTAATATTCCTCCATTCATATGGTGTAGCTGTCCCAAGTGAAATAAGGGAGTTTTTGGTTTGCTTGTTTGTTTTGAACCTATCTCTGATACAATTTTTTTAAGATTGTGGATTTCTAACCTTCTATTTCAGCCCATAAAAAATGTCCCAAAGTTTGATATCATCCAAATTTAGTCCAGAATTCTATTCTATTGGCCAGATTATTTAAGAAATTATCTATTACCTGATTAAGAACCAACCCATCAATCCCTCTGCTTTTCTGAATCTCTAGTAAATCTTTCAATATGGTTCCAAAGACCTGCACTATAGTTTCTATTAAATGGCTCTCAAACTTACTACCTGAATATGAAAAATTGTATTCAAGACAAGACTGGGCATCCATTGCTTCTCTTTGACATACAAGGCCAGCGGAAATGTAAAAAATTAATTAAACTTATTTGTCAAAAACTGTTCCTGACAGATCTGAGTACTATTATTTTTCTGTTTTCTTCCACTTGCTTTTCAAATACTCTGGTTTTTTAATGTTTTTCATTTTCCGTTTTCATTTTCTGTCACCTGTTTTTTTGCATAATATGTAAAACTATAAATTCACATGAAAATTTAATAAAATGAAGATACATGTATGAAACTACTTACAATAAAGCCAATAGAATACCTAGGAAAATGAATGGAAGGTTTAATATTTGTGCATTTTGTAATTGTATCATTCTGCATTTTACTTGCTCTATGTTTGGGCGGGGGTTATAAATTAGCTAGATGTTTGCTTTATTTAGATATTGGAATTATGTCTTGCAAAATCTGAGAAAGAAAGTCCAATAAAAGTTCAAGACTTTTTTTTGCAGTCATTCAAATACCATGTGAATTAATTTCTATCAAGTTCAAAGAGAAGCAAATAGCTTTTGAAGTCACATGAATTTTCTTTCTAGTTCCTTTTCTGAATTCCTGAGCAATATGCCAATCCATTACCTTATAGACAGGACTTTCCTCTCCTTATGAAAATGCTGATTTCTTTCTTTTTTTTTTTTTAACCTCCGTTTTAGACATTTATTCTGATTTGGAGAAGTTAAATTTGAAAATATTTCATCCACTAGCATTCTTTCTGTTCGCCATGAAATTTTCATATGTAGGTTGATAAAACATGACAAAGCACAGAGAGTATATGTTTTTTTATAGACAGGTAACAGGTACATGTGTGGGTATTCTGTTCATGAAAAAAAATCTGTATTTTTATGAATATATTGTACAAGAAAAAGAATAATAGTAAAGAATAATAGTAAAACCTGAACACAGTGGATTTGATTAAGAAAGAGAGAGACAAAAGGTAAGATTTTTACATTATTACATTTTCTAGTGGCAGGCTTATCACTTCAGTGAAAAATGTTTCTTTATCCTTGCTTTTTTTTTTTTTTTATTATCTCATAGTTCCTCTTCTCTGCTACTGAATATATAAAAAAATAACAAAAAAGCAAAACCAAAAAAACCCCCAAAACCCCAAAATTAAAAAACCCCAAACATATAATCTTGACCATAGTGATTATGAATAAATAGCACTACTAAATATACATCTCTTGTAGGAACCTATGAAAAGATACATGAATCAATTGAATATTAAAAGGAAAATGAATCAATAAATATGAAAAAAGGAAAATAATTATTTTTACCTAATTACTTTGACACTACCAAAGTAGTGTAGATTTTTATTCTGTGGACTTTATTTTAGTGAAAATCCGATGAAAGTGAAGCTCAAACTACAAAAGGAAATCAGCGAAGTCAGTAGAACAGTATTTGGCTTTATGATTCTGGATAAGAGATCAGCCCAATTTAGTAGTGGGAGTTTACACTTAAATTTAATTTCCAGGTGTTCTATCCAGTTTTTAGGGAAAGGAGAGAGGGAAATAATAATTTCAGATGTGTATAAGGGACTTTGTTTTCAACATTCTTTTACTCCTATGTGTCTCTGAAATGCTGTGAGACTGTATTTCATGTGTAATTTGTCCATAAATCAAAAAGAGCTGCTATTATATGATTGCAATGACTAAAAGAAGTCACTAGAGGTAGTGTCAAAACTGCTGCTTATCCTAGTAAACAAAAACCCCACAAATAACAAACCCCCTAAAACCTTTTAAAAGACCTTTAATATAATTTCTAAATATCAAATTTTTTAATGTGTTCTCATTGCACTCTCTCATTTTTGATATGTGCATATTTTAGACACTAAAAAGCCAGATATTCTCAGAGCCTGCGTGAGCATATTATAAAACTAGTCATCTAACTTCCTCACATACACTATTATTACTGATAATTTTCAGACTTGGACACTAAAATGTCTATGTCTCAAGTTAATTTTGCTCGTGGAAATGTTGCCATTTCTCTCTTGCCCCATCCTGATATACATAATCATGGTGTCTCTTCAGTTATGATATGCTGTTTAAAGGATTATTATCTTAGGTGTTTATAAATTCTCTGTGGTCAGTTAGATGAACTTGGTACCTAGGCTTGCACTGCATTGAATCAGAGGTATCCCAAGTCAGTCAAAATTAGAAGATAAACCTGTCAATAAGAAATACAGCAGTGTTGTGTAAGGTAAATTAAATGCCAGCCTACATGGGGAAGAAATAGAGACATTATCTCCTATTTTCATACAGGAGTGGCCCAAGCTCTTGGGTGGAAATAGCTACCAATAGTCCTTGAGGTGCATATAACAAACTTTACTCCTCTTTAACAACTCAGGGACTTGAGTTTGAACATTCCCTCTGCGTCAGATGGGCAAATATACTTTGAACTCAAAAAAATCTTGCTTCAGGCTCCCAGAGGACTACTTTTACATTCCTGCCTGCTTCAGTCTACAGTGAAGATGCTCCAATATTCACGTGCTTGCTGGCTCATAAGGAAACATTACCTTCCCCTTCAAATTCCTCACCTCAAGTAGAATAAAACAGTAGAAATATTTTTTATTTTGGAGATGCTGTAAATAAAGTATAAACAACTAATATTTAATAATTTAAAATTCTTTGCCTAACAAGTTTGTTTAAGATGAGAGAGAATAATTCTTATAATTCTATCAACAGAGTTATAATTTTGAATCACTGTTTAGAATCTCTGCTTTAGGAAGTAAAGGGTAAAGGTGGTTTTGTGAATCTGTAATCCTCTGCACAGGTGTTTTTAATGTATGCAATATGTTTGAAAATAAGCTAAAAAAGTGAAATTGTATCTGGGGATTTATCTTGGGAGTAGCTAACTAATAGGAAAAGGTACAGTTCAAATTTTGCTCTGGAAATATTTTAATATTTGCAGAACATTTTACAGAATTGCCATACGGAAAATTTCTTCAGTTTATCTTCCATTTCAGTTGTTATCTGAAATCATATTTTGACGTGTTGGAGCTTCAAGAAAAATGAACTATCACCTCATCTCATCCTTTGTCTGTGTTTTAAAAATAGCATTAGACAAAAAAAAATTAAGAATATTAATTACCAAAGAATCAATTCTGTAACAGAATGAAAGACACTATTAATTTTTAATGGAAAGGGAAATGAAAATTTGATGCTGTTAAAATCAATAAGTTAATTTGATTATTTTATATCCAAAAGATTTATTGAAAGCTTAGTTTTATTGTATTTTAGGAAATACTTTATGATCAATCATTACACAGATCTACTTGGAATACATGAGATGTCTCTTTCTCAATTTTTGGTTGTTTATTTAATGCAATGATAGTTCTGGGTGAATACAGACGCTTTATGAAACTCATATAATAGCTACTAAATATATCAAAGAAGACATAATCAAATTTCTTACTCTTCAGTGTTCTTTCTGAAAAGTTGAGGTAAAAATGTATATTAAATTTTTGACATTTTATTGTACATTTAGACACTATCCAAGGGATACAGTGAATTGTGACTTGTATAAAAAATTCATAAAACAATCACTAATGTCAATTTATAAATGAATTTCAATTATGCACTAATAGATCTAGGAACTGCAGCTTCACTGGAAGCTACAAATGAGAAGTTTTCTGAAAGAGGATAAGAGCACCTAATTTTTCTTTCATTTAAGCACCTTCATATTCACAAAAGAGTAATAGAAATAAAAGAAAAAAATGCACAAAGTGAATTGGATTAAAGAATGTAAATTACTCGAGGCAATCAGTCTACAGGGAGTTCTCATTATTTTTCTGTGACATTAAAACAAGCAATACTAGAGTAAATTAAGTCTTGCTAGGAGATACAGTGATTGAAAATACTGGCCCATGGCAGGGCTTTCCTAGAAGTTTGTTTTGTTTTAATGAATGCAGATCTGTCTAAATTAAGTCTTGTGCCTCAGTGAAGTTCAAGTCTCTTGTGCTTTTGCTTGTCTTTCTTCCTTTTAGAAGATCCTATATTTTTCTTCTTTGTCCCATTCTACCCTTTCACCATAACCTTTAACATCTTCTTACATTTACAGTGCTGCTATAAATCTGTAAATATTCTTTGCATGCAAGCCACTAGGAGCTCTGATTAAACCCATCACTAAAAAACTAATTTGAAAAGAGTGACATCTTACAGTGTTTGGTCTTTCTGTATAAGTTTTATAGAAAACAAGGCAGTGGATTTTTTTGCATTTCAATCTAAACCACATTAGTTGAAATATGTCTTCCATATTAATTTTAGGGAAATCCATGTTGTCTTTGAGAACTCATTAACAGAGAGCCCTTTCGGATCTTTCCAGAGGGCTAGCTTTAAGTGAAGTAGTTTTGTTGTTGATATCAGTTCAGTTATACATGCTTCCATAAAAGAAGAAATCCAGACATGTCAGAGTCTGGACCAAGAAGGACCATAAGCAGGGGCAAGCATAAGCTGTGACTGAACTGGCAACTTGTATTTTGATGAGGTATCCCAGGCAGAGACTCAAGGTGAAATGCTCAACTGAAAAGGGACTTCTCAACCCATGGATAGGAGACCCCAGTGCTGGGGTGGGTGAAGACCCCAGGTGAGACAGGTCAGGGCCATTAAGGTCTGTTCAAGCACTTGAGACCCTCACAGTTCTAATGGAGATTCCCTTTATTAAATAATGCAGAATATTTCACAAGTATTTTATCGTCTATCTAATTTTAAATCAAATCTATTCAGCTCCATACTTTCCTGCAAAATTTATATTTTGCAAAGTATTAGTGGTGCTTGTTAATTTTTTGCGCCATTGAATATCCTGTTACTGTGCTCCAAGAAAGAGAACAAAACCTTTCAGATTATTCTTTCTGTGTGACATATTTCAATGTGACCTTTCATTTGCTCCAGACATTGGAGTGTTTAATCTGTTCACCTGTCACCTAAAGATGTTTAGGTTCACCTAGTTAGTTTCTACCAGGACTCCAAACTTTAATCGTTGTAGTTTCCAGGAATCAAAATGTCCTGGTTTTTTTGGCAAGAAACCAAGGCTATGAGAGATAGAGTGAAATGTTCAAAAGGTGGAATTTTAAATGCTCAGTACAGGGAGTGTGCTCTCATTTTCCTTAGATATCACAGTAGTTCACAGAAGAGCAAAATACACTTGAGCATGCATAAAAATAATATAGTAAACAGAGAACAGTCTAATTTGACTAGTTAGAAAATATAATAAAATGTGATAAGTACCTTCTCAGAATTCACCCATATACAACAACAGCATTGAAGAGATCCAGGTCAAGCCCATTGGAAGATATTTTGGCCCATCTTCCACATGCTAGTAGTAAACTAATTTGAAAAACAAGATAGCACATAGAGGATCTAAGTTTAAATTCCTCCTCTCCCAAAAGTACTTTGAGATCCTGGGTCATTACTTTCCAGGAGATTCAGCAAAACATTGAGTTTTAGGATATTTATTAGGGACTTCCTATCTCACATTTAAATTATTTTGCTTTTATTGGAGCAATTTATATTATTTTATCTTGGTAAATAAAGACTCATTTTTGAGGTTAAGGCAGATTCACTAGGCGAGAGTCAAGCTCTATCTAGTGAACATATAAGTCTCATAACAGAAGCACACCAGTGTTTAAAAAACATCTTTCAAAGGACACAGATTATGAACCAGTAAGAGCTGAATATTTACCAAAACTACTAACAGGAGCTGAGTTCTGTGTTTAGAACATGATTATATGTAATTATTTCTACTTTCTTGGCAGAAAATTATATGCAGTATGGAATGGCACAGCAGAGTGCATGAGGCAATAGCGTAGAGGATAAAGAGCAGAATTATAGTTTGAATTCCTGGATTGACGTTTCTAGACTGTTGACTTCACTGCATAATTGTCTGATGAGTGTTAAACAAGTCATGTTTCCTACTGCTTTACAACACAAAAACAAACACCAAAGCTTGAAGATCAAACTCAGCATCGAGCCAACTTTCATGCTGGCAAAAACATAAGTGGCTTTAGTTCTTCAAAAATTCAGGAACAGGAACAGACAGTGGAAGCTTCTGAATCCTGTTTGCCAATAGTGAAGCAGGGGTCTACGGAGATACAAAAGCACATGAATCATCAAAAGCAGATTCAAGCAGGAACTGAGATTAAGAGCAACCGAAATACATAAAAAATACTTTATTTTAAGGCTGTAGTGATCTAAATTCCAACTTCACACTCTTGGAAATGATCATGCTTTTGATGGGTGTCTTTTCCATATGTTTATTTAGAGAATATATTGTTCTCCTACTCTCTTTTCAGACTTGTTTTACAGTTTCTGTGTCACTGGGGTGTGCTTTCTTTTCAATCTTGACAATTTTGAGTATTTTTTAAAAGCAAAAAGAAGTATGAGAGAGACAAATTCTTTATGTTTTTGACACAATGCCATTTACAGAAATAAGACCAACTTTATATCTGTCTTTTCAAAGAATCAAGGAAATATTTTTCTCTTTTTTTTCATAATTATATTCAGAGTTCATGATAAGGGAGCTACCTCTGACATCCTCACAATTTTTTTTTATATTTTAGCATGAATACTGGAAGACTGCTTGCATTCTTGGTTCACATTGTACTACACTGCATATGACTGTGTTGGAAATATGTTGTCTTACTATCTCTTAATTATAGAAAATTCTGCAAGAATATTTTATTTTATTTGTAAATTATTGTCTCACCAATCATCAGCAATTGATTCACACCAGCAATTGATATAATTAGATGGCTGACAATGATTTCTACTCTTTTGCATGTTCCTGTCAAGAAAAAAAAAAGACCTCTCTTTGCCTCTCCCCATCTTTTTAATTTCCCTACCTCACATTTATTTTTAAATAAAATCCATATTATTGACTGAAGCATATGAATTCATTTGAACCTTAATTTGGACAGAAGCATCCCTAAATAATAGGGTCTTAACAACCTCATAAACAATTTCTTGGTTTACACTTAATTGGAAAGCTTCTACTCTTTGTCTACTTTGTATCTCTTCACCACATTGACCAAAGACATTTGCAAATTCTTGTCCATCACAAAGCCGAATCTGTCTTCTTCAAGCTGCTTTAGAATTGGGTGTTAGCAATATCTATATCCCTTACACAGAATATGTCATTAAGGCACAATCTCTAGGGGGGAAAACAGCCCTCTTAGATTCCGGGCAAGGCATTCCAGGCTGTTACTTGGTTGGGGTGACCCTTTCTCCTATTTTAGCATTAATTTGTAGCTTTATTTTTCCTCAGAAATGTAGATGAAGATTCACTTGTTTAGTTAAACATCTTTGTTCAACAAGTTGCAGCAAGAAATTGGTTTCTCTTTGAAAAATCCAACATCCCTATTACCTATCCTCTGTATACACATTTAGACATGGTAAAGAACAAGAGAAATTAAGAGAAATCTGTTGGCCTCAAAGAACTTCGACCTATAGACTTCAAAATATTGGATAGGTTGAACTGAAGATTGATGCCAGAGAATCAGTTACGTTAAGTCTCATTTTCTGTAAGAATCAATTTAGGCTGATTGATATACAGATAATTCTTCTTTCATTTTCTAAATATTGGAACTACAGCAGAATTTTGGAATATCACCATTTTTCAAGAGTTATAGGAGGCACAGAATCATAGAACATTCTGAGTTGGAAGGGATCCACAGGTATCATCAAAGTCTAACTCCTGGCTCTGCACAGGTCAGTCCCAAGAAACCCAACCTTTGCCTAAGAGCATTGCCCAAAAGCTTCTCTAAATGCCCCTTGAACTCCAGTGCTGTGATTCCTCCTCATTCCTGCATAGCACCTGTAATTTTCTGAACTATCTTCAGCTATGGTCTACCTGTGGAAGTGCAGTATCCCTACAGTCCTTGTGTTTGCTTAATCCAGAATTTGCTATCTGTCTCTAATGAGATTTTCCCGGATATTAGTTGCAAAATCTTACATCCTGGAATAACAGAGGTATAGCCCAATCAGTAGCAAACATCCAGAAGGACACAGAAATACAACTTTCACCCTGCACCATGTTTGCGTTTGTGTATTTGTGTTCATGTCACAGCCTAACAAACTGAAGGTAACTCAGTGCAAAACATACAGGGTTTTCTCCAGAAAAAGTTTTATCTTTTATTATATATACACAGATAAACATTTAAACACAGTAAGGTAAAAATATGCAGTTCCCAGTATCCTCTTCTACAAACTTCAATTTAAAAATCTCTAACAAAGGACACTTTTCTTCTTCTGGTCTCTCATGGTCCACCCCTGGGTGACCTGATTGAGACTTTTAATGCCTTTTTTACTAATCAGGACAAAGCAAAGCTCTACTCTTAGTTTTCCTCAATGTTTTATAGCATTGGATCTTTTAACTGGTTTTGAGTTGCTGCCCAAGAAAAATTAGTCTTCTCACTAAAACCTAACGAACAACAAAAGAGAAGCAAAATCTTGTTGAGCAAATGTCTTATCAGCATGTTCCTGACAATGCTGCTGTACTTCAGTAGATGGTGTCCAGGCCCAGGCTGAGCCACCAGAGGTCCAGAGCAGCTGCAGGCCCCCCCTTGGGAACATAAGCCTCATGCCTTTTGCACTGAGTTCAGCAACCCACCTCACTGCCTCCCTATTAATTACAGCTGGAAAAGGTAGGATTTCCTTTTATAAAGTGTGTTTCTCCATCCTGTTTTGTTAAGACTTTACAAAGTGACTGAAATTTTTTTAGATGAAGAGTATTTTATCCAGGTGTTTTGATGGGTATTATTAGTGGGACATGCAGGTGTGGATTTTGGTGTTCGATTTCTGTTTTTTTTTCCCCAGTGCACTATCTGCAGAACAAAGTATTCCTATTAATTATGGAAGGTGGGGAAGTAAGTTTTTGCTGTCACCCTGGACGACACAGCCAAGGAAAGTCCAAATTCTTGTGCTGAAATGCTCTAACAGAGCACCTCTGAAAACGTCACAGCCTTTTCCTCTGGATGGCACCCAGAGTCAGGTCTGAATAGGTAAGAGCTGCTGTCATGGGTACCTGCCTTCCTCATGTTTTTATTAATGGATTATAACGAGTTGTGACTGAGAGAACAATAGACACAATCCCTGGGTAGAATGAACCAGGTCCAACAGTGCAAGAAAAGAAAGAACAGACTATGGTGAGCCTAGATACTGGCCACAGATCAACAAGTGGCTAAAGAATGATGCCTTAGCATTTTGGAATCATATACTATTTGTGTTGACACCCAGTAGTAAAAATTGGCGGAATATCATTGCTTGGCCATTCAGCACCATGTAGAAGTAAATTGCCTGAGGTAACTTCACACTGGTGCCAAGCCACTGTCTAGAGCCTGACTCTGAGGCTGGCTGCAGCAAGTGTTGCAGTTTCCCTAGATTCAACAATGTCAAGTCATTGGAGAGACCTATAGAGCAGTTCTCAGTTCTCAGTTAAAGATTTTTCCTGACACAGGTGGTCACTTGGACCATTTAATAAATTCAGCTTAACAGTGTAACATTTGCCTGATGTTCATGTTTCTCTTTAGTTAGTTTTACTATATTTGCTCAGGAAAAAAGTATTTTTTAAAATCTTTTCATGTTCCCTTTAAAAATAACCTCCTGTGATAGAGATGGTGTCTTGTAAGGTCCAAGTTGGGGACAAAATTACTATTGTTCTTCATTGTTTGCTTGTTTGCTGTTTCAAGGTTTCTTTGTAAACTTAGGTCACCTTTTCAATATACTGATATTTTATGTCATCATCCTTTCCACTATCTTCATCAAGTCATAGATACTTATGATTTGTGATTCCTGAGGAAGATATAGACAAAATCCCTAGCATCTAAAAATAAATTTCAATGGAAGCTACACGCTCAGTATTCTTTCTGTTTAGTCTATTGGGAACTGTGTAGTTATTAAGACTTGAAAACATATATCAACAAATGGCTAAATCATCTCTGTGTATCTTTTTTTTTAATTAATTCAGGTATCAACAAAAGTTGGGGGAAGAAAAATTTCCTTTCTAGACATTCTGATGGTAATTTTTCCAATTTTAAGAAATATTTCCAATTAAATTTTCTCCTCTTTAGAATCCCCTCTTAACTGCAACAAAACAAACAGTAAAATTCTCTTGGGAAAATCAGAGCTGCATCATAAATCCTGAATGAGTTGGAAGGAATGGAACTCCTTTTCACTCTAGACATGCTCTACGTCAGCACACTGCAAAAGATATTTTTACATCATAAAATTTGTACCTGAAAGGCCTTGTCTCGAAAATTTGTGGAGAACAGTTTTTCAAGTGGTAGACAGTTTCATCTTTTCTGAGACTTGTAAATGTGTCTCCCTGGATTTGCAAATTCCTTTACCTCAAAGGAACTTATGTGAGGAAAAGGAAAAAGTATTTGAAATTAAATTTGGTAAATTACTGAGGGTAATGAGAGTTCATTGTTTGTCTCAAATGGAAAGCAAAAGCTTTATATAATCTTGATCATCTCCCAGACAGTAAAAAAATTGCTAGAAGGTTAGCAACTGAATAGTGAAAGGTAGTAGGTACAATTTTATGGTGCTTTCTTGGAGGAATAGCCCAGTTTTGCAATAGTTTTTTAACTCTCTGGTCTAGTTACCACACATTTAATAATCTTCTCCACATGCTTCACAGAAAGAAAGCCTGCTCAATCATTTCTGAAACCAGCTTAGTCAGGCACAGAGTCTGTGATTCTCAGCATTGTCCTGTGCAAGTCTAGGAGCTGGAGTCAATGGTCCTTTTAAGTCTTTTCCAACATAGGATATTCTATGATTCTGTGTTTGTCAATGCCACTAGTGAGTTCATAAACCTGTTCAATAATCTTAATTTTTGTTTCAAATTTTTGGCTTAAAGCCTATTTAGTTATTCTTCCCAGACATTCCATACAGCTGATGACATTTACCACCCCTCTGCCATTTGCTATTTTACCTGTAGCTGGTTCCTTAACAGGGAAGAGAAAAAATAAATAAACCAAATGAGTTTATGGGAAATATTGCATATACAACATATCCCATGAAATCAAGAAAGCACAACAGTAAAAATGAAGACACAAGTTCTAGATATTGAAATCAGGTTTTTCCAAATAAATAAAATTATTTATTGCTATTTCTTATTTGCAATATAAGCTTATATTCTTAAGTTTAGCATTGGACTCCAGAGTGCACAGGTATCAAAACTACTTTTAGAGCAGAGTATCAAATCAATTCCTCAAAGATGCTTTTTATACAATATGAACCTCAAATTATTTTTTTCCTATCACTTCTTAACTCTTACATTATTAATGCATGTTAGACTATCGAAGATATGCAGTGGTACAAAAATAATATTAGCCCTTACTCTTATTAGTATTATTGATTTATTAGTTTTTCTTTATTTATTAGTATTATTTTGATTTACATTTTATTGTAGCTTACTAAACCAAAAATAAAACTAGTAGCAACACTAATACTCTATCTTTTTTCCCTTCTTTCTGACAGTAGCTTACTGTAGGTTCCTGGGTAAAACTGGAAGCTTTATACTTAGTATAATTTACTTACCTTACACAAGATTCTTTTCTAGATTTTGTTTTGCATATCTGAAGGTCTAAAATATAGTGGAGACCATCTTCTTAAATCACACACACCCTAATAACTGGTAGCTGGACTGAGGAAAGCACCTAAATGCAAGGTTACTGGAAAGACAGGTCTGTACTAATGAGATAGCTCAGGATCTACTGTTCTGGAAAGGATGGGCTTAGGAAACATGACCAGATATTCATATTTTGGAACCCATTACTTTCACAACACGCTAATTTCTCATTCAATTAGAACATTACTGAAAAACGTTACAACTTCAAGGCCATTTTGAATCAGTTACTTATATTCCTTCCTGAATGTTCAGGTGTTCCCAGGTACCACTGAGCCAGGCTTACCACAGTAGTGAATACCTTACAAGTTAGTACAAGTACTGAACTGGAACCTTGGAGCAACTGTAGCTTATGACATGGTACTTTCTGCTGAAAACCAAATTAGCATTTCTATCCAAGGGTATTAGGTTAGGCTGCCACATGCTGGATTAAGAGATCTTCTTAAACGTGGCCAATGTTAGACTTTGAAAGTTTTTCAGAAGAGGTACAGTTTTATTAGCTAATAAAACACAAATAGCAAGAGATAGCCCAAAGCTTCTATAAAGTGAAAACAATAGATCTGCTCATGTTGTGTTAATGGTGTTTGTTGATGATAAGATAGAGGAATCAAACCATGAAACCATGAAAGATTCATGGATTCAGTGATTACCAGCAAGAGCAAAAGCTCCCCCTTGTCTCCATTCATAACTAAACAAATAAATGGTGTTTGTTACTTTCACTTTTGCAGAAGTGTTAAGTATTGATCCCAGCTATTGATCCCAGAAGTAGGGCATCAGAAAAGATGTGATGAATGGCATTAGACCATTTAGTCTATATAACTCATGGTAGTAGTAAGTTTTGCCTCTTAGGTTTCAGTATTAGACTAAGACTTTGAAGATATTTCCCTGACATCAGGGTGGCCTCCAAACCATGTGGGCTCACCTCATGATTTACTTTCTGCCATTTCAGTAGTTCAAGATGCTGGCAGCTTCTTTGCCCCGCACACCTTAGGTTTGGGTTTTGTTTCATTTTTTTTTTTTTTTTTTTTTTTTATTATTCGTCCTGCATCACCTGAAAACTCCTAATTTTAATATGTGTTTGCTGCCACTACCAAACTAGATTTATTGTTCTATTGTACTTAGGTCTGCTGAATATCTGAGATTATTTTACAGGTAGGATTCAAGCGTCAATCTTTCCTTGAGAAATGGTTTATTAAAGGGCAATGACAAAAGCTTTTCCAACAAGAGGAGAAATGGCAAATGGTAATAAAAGATGAAGCTTTTAACTACACCAAAACTGAATGGAAAACGAATGCACTATCACATATGGAGAATAGGCTGTGAACATGAAAAGATAAAGTAGATCCTGAACTGGAAAGCAATGCTATACAGCTGAATTCCAAAGGGATGGAGCTTTTACTGGTGGATTTAACAGAAAACTCAGGAGAATTAGATGGATGTAAACAGGTAACAGTTGTTTTTAGACCTCCTGTTTTATGGCAAAGCAAAAAGACGTAATGGTGGCAGTTAAAACGTTTGGATATTAAATTTCAAGCAGAGTCAAAGAGTACTTTGTGGTGAAGGCAGTCAGCAAGGGAAATCAGAATTATAGAAGGGCTGGAGAGATGCAACATTTAACAAATTAGTTCAATAAAATTGCTGTCCACTATACAGTGAGGATTTCTTGGACTTCTGATTATGACATCAGTCTTTAAAGAAGAAACAAGTTTGGAATGGCACTTCATTTATAAAAAGCCCCAAACAACTTAGAAAGCTCTGTAGAGGTAGGAGTGGGAAGGAATCATGAGACAATATTATCTGTCCCACTGTGTACAAAGAAGAGAGGAGAACATCTATCAAAAGAAAAGGATGTGTTATTGCCATGCTTTATTGGGCAGTTGAAATAGACTGTTTCCCAGGAGTTTTAGGATTCGATAAGATCTGTTATATATTCTCCTTCAGGGATTCTTTAAGTACAAATTAACATTTTAGAGATTAAGAGACTTAACTTCTACTTGGAAGCTTGATTTTCTGTTTCAGCAATCTTATTCGGATACTTTCTAGGTACTTCTCATGAAGGGGGGTCGATTAGACTATGCTCACTGACCATGTAGTTCACGTCTTTCAGAATTATATGTGCTGTTCTTTTGACAAATATAAGAATCTATGATATACAATCTAAAGTTAGAAACCCTAAAGGTCTTCTTATTTCTTGTACTGTAGAACACAAAAGCATTAATGAAAAATAAAAGTGCTGTTGCACTAAACAAAACAGAGGCAAAGTAATGACCTCTCAAATTTAGAAATAAAATTAATACGTGGAGAAAAGTATCTTTGTCCTCCAAATTCTCATTAAACATTGTGAGGCTTAGAAGAAATGTAGATTTAAGGAAAAATAAAGAACAGAAGTTGTAGCCTAAATATTTTTCTAACCTTCATAAGGAGATCTGCCCTGAGTTCAATTACATATTTGCCAAGACAGACTTGAAGCCAGCCTTTCCACCACTGCAATGCTGTTACAACAACATCATGCCTCTATTCATGGAAACACTCTAAATATTTGCATTTTTAGGCTGTATTGAGACTGTTTTCCAATGAATTTTATTCCTTTCTCCTTCACAAGCCTGATTTCTCTAAAAACACATTAAATTCTACAAAGAGGTTTTTTTAATCTAAAACATTTCCATTTCTGTCATTTAAGTAAAGAATGGAAACTACATGGTTTGGAGCCAAACATTAACTTTTTCAATGATAATATTATAATAAAAATATATTTTAGCATCATTATGTTAATTTGATAATTTTATATACTCCAAATTATAGTTTCCTACAAGCAATCATGAACACAAAGCTTGTTTTATTTTCGAAACACAGCATTTTATTCCGAAGTATCAAGCAGGCTCAACAATTCCTTGGGGAATTATTCTCTGAAGGGAAGGTAGCAGAAGTAGTGATGTAAAGAATGTAAAAAAGTGGGGAAAAGCAAAAGAATGCAAATTGGATGTGTAAGAGAGATGTAAGCTGCTCCATAAATAACCACATGGAAAAAAAAATACACAATGAAAAACTGCGGTTTTTAAACCGAGCAAAAGCAAAAGGTCTTAAAAAGTGGTGTAAGACTAAAATGGGAAATGAGGCTGATGAAGAACTGTTCATGAGAAAAGATCCAGGCAGAATCTTGGCAATTAAGGTTAAGGCATTTCAAAAAATGTGCTGTAAAAGCACAAGCTAAATGCTGAAGGTATAAAAATCCCTGCTGTGACTGTAGGCTAATGGACTTTGGACTTATTTTGCGGAGAAAATAAATGTTGTATGCCATATTCATTACTGAGTCCCACTTAATTAACTATGAACTTAATCATTAAGTAGCTTCCAGACTGTATGCCCATTATATAACATATGTGCACACATACAGCTATGTTTTGACTTAGGATTAACAGCTTTCCATTTAATTCTTCTCCACTTCCTTCAAAATAGGTGCTAGAATAATGCACTACTGCATGAAAAAAACGTTAGCAAGAACCAGTGACTCCAAGTTTATATGTGTACATATATAGTACATATAGAGTGCATTTCTAAAACAATTAATTATTCTAATAGCTTAAGGCCAACTTGGAACTTATTTTCTTTGTTTCAAAATAAGTTTTAATACTACTAAACACCTGATTTCAAACATTTTTTTTATATTTCTGTCGTGACAATTTCAACCTAACCTCAAATTGAAAAAAAAATCTGTCCATTTAAACAGGAAGAAAAATCGGAATGTGTTTGCCTTAATCAATGGCAATTCAAATCAGTGTACTATAAGAAAATACTAATTTTCATCCACATACTGTTTTGCAATTTAAGAAGAATGACAAGGAAATACTAATTTCATGTTACCTATATGGTATCATCACACATAAAACAAGACTTTCTTAGTCTCAAAGAACAAAATGATAGTTAACAAATAGCTATACTATAATGATAAAAAGTGAAAGGTGATCATGACTACCATGATAACACTTTTAATTTCTGGTCACACTTCTTCTCTTGAATGAAGTTTAAAAATAATTTCTTTAACTTGTGAAAGCATGGCAGACTCCCTGAAATACTTCTTTTGGTGTGTTTTCACACATTAAAATATTCTAAGGCAAAAAATCATTTTAACTTAAAAGGAAAAGAGGTAAAAGGCCTAGATTTCTATCTCTAATCCCATTCTTCCTGTCAGCCTTGACTGTGAGATGAAATTTCTGTTTGTTTCCAAAACACGTCCAATATTCATTGGAAATAAAGTTGTTTGACAATGGTTGATACCTGGATTCCTACTCCACAACTAAAATATACAAAGAATTGTGAGTGTCTGTTCTCCAGCTGTACAGTTAGGAAAGTGAACATATGTAGTTTGCTATTAAATAGAATTCACAGGTCTTCTTCCTCTTAGTGACACCAGTTATTTCTAGCAATTTCCTTTTGAAGAAGCAAGTACTTACATGTTGTATAAACAGGTCATAGACTACAAAAATGAAAAGCCATTCAGAACAGAAAAAAAACTGACAAAAAGGAAATACAAGAACACTTCAAAGATTCTTCTGTTTAATTTTTTTCTCCCATTGAAAAATGTGTCAACTGAGCAGATATGTTGCTTTGAAAAATATGTAATCTATATCTATTCCTTTCATTTTTCTTTTCTACTACTTTAGGAAAAAAATCATCTCTTTTTGATCATCCCATTTGACTCTTTAAGCACCTATAAATACCATTTAATGGCAAGTCAAAGATTACCCCTCTATATGTGGAACTGATTTTCCTTATTCATCTTATGATTTTGTTTGTTTTGAACTTTTTATTCCCCTTTGCTTATAAGAGGAAATCTAGGGAATTGTTATTTTCCCTTGATATGACTAAGAAAAGGTTAAGGACGTATTCTTCTGTATATTTGTGCAGATGAGTCTTGGTTGAAGTTTATCTCCAATGTAACTGATTTGAATTAAATGAGATTTTTTTTCTTTCTGCACCAAAGACCTGACATTTTATCTATGTGCACAGTGGGTTTAATGCACATTTTTCTTTTATAACCACTCAGATCCTGTGTTTTCCCAATGATATAAACTTTGTTTCTTTTTCAGTCTCAGTTACAGGGAAGTAAAACTTTACTATCAGTCACATTCTTACAGAAAAACTACAACAAAGACAAAACTCTCCCAACACAGCAGAAACTCCCACAGAAGAAAGCCCCTCTCAACTCTTACATGAGCACCTGTAATATCATTGGTCCACTAGAAAGCTTGGGGCTCCAACTGATAACCTGGCATCCACACATTTCTGTGTCCAATGCAGAGCTTCCAGCCTCTGACAACTAACTGAGAATTTTTAGTATGTCAATGAACAGTATTGTGCTATCATGAAATACTAATACTAATAAATACTAATACTAATACTAATACTTAGTACTAATACTACTGCTACTAATACCGATACCACTAATAATATCAATATAAAGTTCTATTATATAAAATTGGCTTTATGGTGAGTAGCTGTGTCTTAATGGAACGAATGATAATGGAAGTGCTTATCTTTTGCTCATCATCCAATTTACTTAATCTGTCATACTAGAGAGAACTACTTGTTTTTACATTTTTTGTAGCTTTGCTCAACCTTTGCATTTGGAGTAAAAAGGGAGGTGTCTCTCATTATTGTTTTGACTAGCCTGACACTTTGGGCAACCTTCTCATGACTAATTTGCAACAGAAATGGCAAATAAAAATGATCTGCAATAGTCACTCTAAAGAAAAATCTTGATGTGAAGCTGGCCACTCATGTTAATGTCCTACTAAAAACCTGAAAAAAGTCAGTGAAGTTGCCATAGTAATAAATAAACCTGAACTTTTGCATAGAAAAATAGTGTATGTGAGCTGGATATTTGATTTTAGGCATAAGAGATAAGTGTAGTCTAAGAGGGGTGGACCTAGAAGAGAAATTCTGAAGACTCATTTAAATCAGTGAGGAATGGATTATGAGAATAATTGTTGACATTTGCTTTAATTTTTCTATATTCATTGGCTGTAGCAAATATTTGAGAGGATTCCTCTAGAGGCTCACAATTGCTCTTTTTCCTAGGTTTGGCTGAGAAAGCTTAAGAGAAGTAAGTTCAGAGACACGCCAGGAGGGGTCAAATAGAAAAAAAAAGGGGTCAGAAGGTAAAAGAAAAAACAACTGGGAACCAGTGCAGAGTAGTTACCCCTGCACTTTGGGTAGCTTTTATAGAGTTTGTTGCAACGCAGCCACTGAGACCTCTGACAGTCTGAATGCAAGGGCACACTTGAAGAAATGTTCATGAACTTTATCTTACTGGTACTCGTCTGGTATAGTTTATTTGAGATTTCTCTGCTTAGAATCTTAAAATACCCTAGTTTGGATTCCAAGTCAAGCTATTTTACTTGGAAAATTTTCTGCCTTGTTTTGAGATGCTTAGTGTGAGGAAAGTAGTCAGATAAACCTCAACTCTGAGCTAATAGTAATAGTATTAGGTATTGACAAAACACCAGCAGAGGCAATCATCTGCTGCATAGGTGGTGATACACATTTGAAACACATTACTAAACATTTTATCATATATAAATTATAGATGACCTATTTTTCTAGTTTCTACAACTGTTCTTTTTTTGGTGTGGAATCACCCTAGGAACCCAAAATCAGTAAGGAATTTATGCATAAGTAACCTACAGATAAAATATTTAGAAGTCACTGGTGACAATCAAAGAATATAGCTGCAAAACACGCAGAGTACCAAAATTTGTCTTTATGACTGGTTCAAGCTGTGTTCACTGCAAATAAACCCAATGTCACTATAGTCCTTCAAGATGATTAAAAAAAAATTAAGTTGATGTTACTAACCAATTGAATATAATGAGAATTCTAGTAACCATTTAGTAAAACTTACAAGAATGTATGGCTGATCTTTGAGTGTTATATTTCTTCACTGAGTATGCTCTGTGGTATTTTACAAAGAGGTTTGGTCAGTCTAACATATAAATTACTATAGCTCATATATGCAACATTTATTTAAATGTTAATTTATTTTGAAATGAAGTTAACATAGTATAATGTTTATAAACTAAATTAAAAATCACCTTTCAGTAATTTCACATAATAAATGCTTGGTAAAAACTGTAAAATTTTTTGGAAGTATTTCAAAAAACCAAGCAACTTCTATATTTGACTTAATTTATCACAGCTTATTTTAATATAGAATCAGTTTTAATGTCTGCTATGTCAAAATAATTAAGCCTCTTTTTCTTAGATATTATGCTGAGAGTTCATTGTGAAAAATTCCAATTTTCAAACTCTTTTACCCATTTCTTGAACTGTGGTTTGGATTCAATCAAAATGCATGTAGGGAAATTTAAATTAATTTATTTTCATTACTTTTGCTATATGGTGCAAAACCTGGAAAAGCCTATTCTTATGTAGGAATTGTGCTCATGGACAAAAGGAGGAAGTTGTTTTATATGAAGGTTCATTGGTAGCCAAAAATCAATTAGATTTGATTCTTGCATGCCTAATTTTACTGCTTTCACTGAACCAGACTGTGTTTTCTTTGAGGTGAGAGGGAATATTTGAGAACTTTAATGTGAAGCAGAATTGTTACATGAAAGCAAAGAAAACCAAATTCACTTGTACAGGAGTACTGATTTTACAGGCAACATGAATGCACATAGTAAATACTTAACTGTGTGCATATCTCTTCAATATATCATAGTTAATTTAATTGTGGTCTATAAAGTGCCTTCTCTCCAGTTAAAAAATAAAAAGGAGAAAAAAAGGTATGAGGGGGCAGTTTAAAAAAACTTACTTGCTTTAAGACATTTAAAAAAACATGACAGCTCTCAGAGGGAACATTTAGCTTACATGTTAAAAGAAAATTATTCTTTTTAGTCACATTAATGCAAAAGAAACCTGAGTGGTTTACATAGGACTCTTCTTACAGTTCTCTGGTTCAAAGAAGTGTAGTGATTTCTAATAATTGATGAGATATGCAGCAGCTCCCTGGTGCAAACAAACAGATACAATGCTGAGGAGCTAACATTCTTTCTCACTTTTTCCTGGAAAATTATTTCCACCACAGACAACAACAGAATTTTCAACCTTTTTTAGGATCTGGGGAAAGCTTGTTAGTTCTAAGTCACCACAGAATCAGCAGGGATATCTCCATATTACTTTTATAAAGTTTGAATTGTAGGAGTCTGAAGTCTCTTTTGGTCCATAAGTGTTTTAAATTTGCATATAAATAAGTGATTTTATAAAAAAAAATACTTTGAGTCAAGCTGTAAGCTACAAAAGTTAAAAAACAAATGCTAAAGATTTTTTTTGATTGTATATTTTAAACTAGTATATTTACATTTGGAAATATACAGTAGAAAATATATAGTAAATGCCCTGTAAGTTATCACCAGTATTTCAAAGTAGATAGACATTTTAAAATGTTTAACATCCAATTCCCAGGGGCAGTTTTCTCAAAATAAAAACAGATGAAAGACTGATTTTTACACCCCAAAATTTTGGTAACATTCAAAAGTTCAAAAATTGATTTTTCCTCATGTGAATTCAAAGTCTGTCAACTTACATAGACAACTTCTTGTTCATTATTATTTACTTAATTGTCTAAATTGGAAGTTCTTGCCTGTCACAGTGTAGAAAACAATAAAACACTAATGAAGCAGCTTCCATTTCTCAAAGGTCTTGCACTGATCAATATCAGTTTCATATTTCTGAGGAGGAATATTTTGTGGTTCCAAAATAGCTGGAGTGTGAATAAGGTTTAGCTTATCTGAAACCTGAGGATATCTTTCATATAGGTTTTGATTAAAGAATTCCTCAGACCAATTTAAATAATATCTTTTCTCCAAGCCCCATACTTTCTTTTTGCTATTTTTAGTAATTATTGCAGTTGATGCTACTGCAATGACATCCAATAAACAAGTTCCCTATCAATGTTTTCTTGAATTATCTGCATTTTATCTGGCCAAAGTCAATTTTCTAGGCAGGGGTTCCAACTTGTTCAGTGTCTTGCCAGCATTAGTCAGCAGTGGGCAATATCCAGCACTACAATGGTTACTGCAAATGCAACACACTCCAAGAAATGAAGTGCAGTCAGAAACTGTTTTTGAGACCATTGGGTTTGGCACTAATTCAGTTATAAGAATTCAAGCAGTAGCTGAATAGAGGCAGCAAACTCATATCTCAAAACGTGGCATGAGGCAATATTGAAAGTTCTCAAATAAAGATGGAGATAACCTATCAGTTCTCAGGCTCTTTGTTAAGCTGGAGGGATTCTATGAAGCATTCAAGTATCAGAGCTCTTGTTCTGTATTGCATAAAATGATTCAGCATTCAAGAAAGTGATTGAGATTAGAGAGTTTTCCAGTAGTGAAGATTAAAGGCTGTTTTCTGTAGATTTAAATACTTTAGTAGTACTCCATTTAAGATCTGTCACAGTTTTTAACTGAGTTTTGAAAGAAACTACAATTTCATTTTCACTGCTGTCTGAAAATGGTGTGGGAGAAAATTGAAACCAAATATGGGTATTCACATAACAGCTACAAGTTACACAATGAAGAAGCAAGAGTCCATTTAATCTTAGTCTTCAGGTTTTGGGGTGGGGGAAATATTCACATTTCACTTTGAAAATTTTCATTGCCTTTCTATTACTCTTATTTTTGAGATATTTAACAAAATAGTATTGAACCCTTCTATCGTCTCATTCATTTTCTTGATTTAACTAGCTCATCAACATTATTTTTCAGTAATCCAAAATGGATGGCACTGTTTTACTGTTTGTAGTTTCCTCTTATCTTACTCTTGATCATTTCTTCATCTATGATGTACCACTGAGACAAATGTTATATATAATTTTAAAACTGGCAAGTAAATTTTAGACAACCCTTTGATATATTTGTCAGAAATTAGTATTTTAGTAGATTTTATTTTAAATAAATCAGGTTCTGAAAACAGGTTCCTACCTTCATGAACTTTGGACTTGAATATTTCACTAACTGCAACTACAAAATATTTCCCATAATTTCATAATTTCAAGTATTTTACTGTATCAACAAGAAATTAAAATGACCATTTGTTAGCTAAAAAAAATTCCTAAAATTCCCACTTAGTATTAAAAATGTGGGTACTTTAGAAAAAGTATACTATTATTATTCTTACATTGTGTTTAATGGAATTTTATGAAAAGTACTGGCGCCTGTTAATCTTTATTATTATTATTATTTCTGGAAAAGAAAAATGAAATCCAAGTTGTATAATTATACTCTCACCACTACCGGAAAAAAATGAAGAATAAATCCATTACGGTTACTGATAATGTCTAGAGTGGGAGCACATTAATTCAGTTGAAAAAATATATTTGAAAGAACTCTGAAAAGAGTAGTCTAAAACTGGTGTTGGTAGATTGATAGTTAAAATCACTGTTTACTTCAGCCTAGAGATAACATATGTACATACAACTAAATTAAAACAGATTAAATATTAGAGTGAAGACCTTGTTGAAGGCATGGGGTTGGAACTAGATGATATTCAAGGTCCCCTTCCAACCCAAATAATTCTATAATTCTATTATTCATTCTATGGATCTATGGCCAGAGATTAAATAAGTGGGGTGCAGTTAGGCCTCTCTATTCTCATTTTATTAGTTTACATTAAAACCTGGGTTCTCTGGAGCTTGGAAATGGATGTCCCTGCAAGGGGGCAGAAGCCTCAGTGTCCAGCTGCCTACCTGGCCAGCAGCTGGCCAGGGCCCTGCCTCTGTGACTCATCTGACATGCATGGGAAGGAGATCTGAAGCAAAACATTCTCCTTTCTGTTCTCTGCACGATTTTTATTGACTTTGTTATATGCAGAATTTGCTGGACATTTAAGACTAATGGTTCTAAATTTTAGATGACTGCATTTGCAAAATCTCATTATACAGAATGAACATCATGCCCTGATGCAAAAGAAAGTGACAGATCAAGACAACTAGTTCTGCATCAAGAAGAAGGGCTATATGGAATTATGAAATCCTTGGGAAAGGAGTATGTTTCAAGGAGGTAGAAAGACATGTTTCCTGAGTATGAGCTTCTTATCTGAAGATATTATGTTAAAAATTATTCCTTTCAGTAAAATATTTTAAAACATTCACTAGCTTCTCCAGAAATGTAAACAGGTATTACTGAAGCTGATTTTAATTTGAAGAAAAAAAAAAATCAATGAATTGTCATTTCTAGTTTATTGTTCTCATTTTTGAAAAGAATTCTCTATCCTTACCCTGTTAAGGTAAAAACTTTCTTTGCTTTATTGCCTGCCTTATAAGATAAATGTCATATTTTTAATAAGCTCAGTAAACATAGTACTCTATTTTGGCTAATAGCATTGGTCTAAAACTCTTCATGGAAATGCAAGCCTCTTATTTCATTCTGAAATAATGTAATTTGGCTGAATCTCACTCAGGTTTAAGCCTAAAGAAATATATATAATTATATATAAATATATAATGTCTGATGTTGAAAATCTGTGATAGATATTAGCAAGGTAAAAACTAAATCTCTTCTGCATGCTTTATTTACTGAAAGACAGATATTCAGCATATTTTTAAATCTTAAATTTCAATTTCAATTGTCATATTTCTTATCAGCAGATAGCTACCATTAATGGAAATGATAAGGTACTCATAATAAAGTAAATTAAATTAGATGGTATTTATAACTTTAGTCAATGTTCCAGAACACAGAAACCAAATGATCTTAGCCCCAGTGTGCTTTACATCAGAATTCTAGATTCTAGGATGTGAGAGGAAATGATATTAGCCTGTTTTTATGATATTAACCCTAATGGTTGTTTATGATTCACAAGGAGCCTTGATTACACAGAAACTGAAGGTTTGGTAGTTTTTTGGGAGGTTCCATTCTCTTAGCAGTCCATGCCAATTTCTCTTTAATTACTGAAGAGCTTAAAACAACAAAATCTGACAGACTGTTAGCTGAACTCAGCCCAGACAGATGGCACCATTCTATTCAAGCCAGTTTTGTGAAAGTTCTGCTGCACCATATGCTAGAACCAGTTCAACAGCTAATTAGTGATTTTTACAAGACAACCACTCTCCCAAGGAAATTTCTTATGGACTGGTCACAAATAGAGAGTGAGAAACCCTGAACTGCATACTGTTCACCGGCTTGTCTGCTCCAGTCATAAATAAAGGTTAGCAGAGTAAGGCATCTTGAATAACCTTTCGGCTCAATCCCAGTAGTACTGACATTCCTAGGCTGTATTTGGAAAATAAATATTGAATGCTGTAGTGACTTAGAGCTTTGTCCTTCCTTTTTCTTAACAGCTGTGTGGTAAAAAAATTGGTATAAAGTTGATTACGCAACTGAGTTACCATCTATTAAAACAGTCTAATTAAAAGAAAAGAAATTGCAACAGAGAGTTATAAAAGTTTGGAACCACCAGCTCAAGAAGAAAAGTGATTATTATAATCATGAAGCACAGCTTACTTAGACATTAACTTTAGTTTACCAAAAAAAATCCAACACCAAACCAGAATGCCAATATTTTCCTAGGGCAAAAGCAAGAGGAGGGTGAAGAAAGATGAGATGACATGGTAATATTATACTATCTGCTACCCCCTTTCTTCATATGATTTAATACGGTTCTCTGAAGTCAGATTTTTTAAGACTTATCTGTTGAATCAGTGTGTTGAGGTTCAGGCTTTACAATTTCACTCTCTGAGGCATGTCTTCTGCATAACTAAACTGATATGCAAAACACTTCAGTAGTCCTGATGTTCAGAGAAAATGTTAGAATGAGAAGTCTGTAATTACACAGCCTGGGAAGAAAAAGAATTTTATGTGCAACAGATGTAGAAGAGACCTATTAGAATGATAGGAAGAGAAAGTTAGTTATTACAGGAACAAGTATCTATCTGTGGTATTTCATAGGCATTTATGAGCAAGCTCTCTTTGCACATTTTGTGTGATTGTAAACTATGCTATGATGCTATGTAAATAAAACTGTTTATACCCCAGATTGTTCATGCCAAGAAGAAAAAAAAAGCAGCTGCCTCAGGAAGAATTTACTTTTTATTAGAGATGACAAAGAGGGAAGTTTTAAAACAGCTGAACATCTGTCTGATGGAACATCAGAGCCAAAAACTATAAATTTTTAAGAGAAATTTCATCACCTTTTCAAAAGAATTTCTTGAGAAGATAAGTAATTTGTTTAATATTTTGTGTGTTTTTTTGGTTTTTATTCATAATCTGGTTTCCTCAAACATCCTATTATGGCTTTCTAGAATACATCACAGGGTTTTTTCTATTTGGTAATTCTAGACATATATTAAGGTGATTTTTAAGTACAGTTCATTATGAGTTGGAAAATTTCTTTAGATGCTCAACTGTGACCAGATCAAGTAGACCTCAAATAATAGGGTCTACTACTGCTTAAGCTACCTCTGTTCAACCAAGAAAAGCACTTAATTTCCCTGAGCAAATGAAAAAAAACTCCTACTCTCTCAAAAAACTGCTTCTGGCAACATATTTGAATGCATTGCACCTCTGCAGTAAATCTCATGGTTCAGAAAACCAAATGAATGTTTACAAGCATGCATCTTGAAGAATATGCACCATGGGATCTCTGCATGTACATTTATGTTCAAGTCCTTCTTGGAATATTAGCCACACTTGGGATACAGGTGTTTTTCCAAAAGGCTGCCTCCTGCTGGGAAAATACCAGTCAAGAGCTACCTACCATTGGAACAAACAGTATAGCTGACTTCCATCTTTCAGAACCATTTTCTTACCTTGTGTTTGATGAATTTCTTTGTTTATAAGGAATTTTGTTTTGAACTGTTGCCATTCCCAAACCCACCCCTTATTTAAATAACTCGAAATGCATCAGTAAAATGTGGAAGACAAGAGAAAATTTTGCTGCTATAGGAATGATTCAGTGGTTTATTTTATACTTATGAACACTCTGAGACCAGATGTCTCAGGTTAATCTATGCATATGCCACCAGAAGAATATGCAACTTGATTTATAATAAACTCGAATTAGCATTGTTGACCTTGGCTAAGGTTTGAATTCCCATCCAGACACTCTCTCATTCTCCCTCCCCAACAGGACAGAAAGAGAAAGTAGGATGAAAAACCTTCTCGGCTGAGATAAAGACAAAATCGCTTACCAATTACTGTCTTTGGCAAAACAGGCTTTCTAGATTTGGGGAAAAATATTTTAACTTGTAAATAAAAATAGATTTGGGAAGTAAATTCTAGTTGTTGATGTGCTGGTGTGAAAGGGGGACTTCAGTGAAACCAGAGAGAAGTAGGAGCACAAAAGCTATGAAGGGTAACTATACAACTCTTTTATGAGTGATTATAGACAGCAGGTATTCTCTTCAGTGCTTCTCCTCACTTCACAATCATCGCTAGAATTCTCAGCTGGTCTCTCCATCAAAAAAGAAAAATCCAGCTCTGTTGACTTACAAGGGTTTTTTTTACTTTTTTTTAAAGGAAGAGGGAAGAAAAAGATGGAAGGAATATTCCTCCAGTAAGTATGTTGCAGGAGGTTAGATATCTGTAGCTATGGGGAAAACAGGCAGTGAAAAGTAAGCCCTTCACCAAATATGCCTGTTTGATAGCACAGCCTGGCAATGGGGTTGAAATACTTTGCATGGCAGTTGTTGTCAGCAAATAGCAGCAAATCACCACATAGAAGAGAGTTGCAGGTTTTAGTAAAGAATGTTTATGACAACTAAGTATATTTTTGCATGTATATTTGCTTTTCTACATGAAAAATGTACATGAACTACTTTCCAAACTGATCCATACATAGTCTTGGCAGGAGGTTTCTGTGGGTGTGCAACTTTTGCTAGTTGTCCCAGGGCATTGTCATGCACACCAACATAAGGAACACCTGCCAGCACTTTGGAAGTCATGCTATCTTCTCAGTCCTCCAGGGATATGGTCCTCAAAAGAATGAGTTGCCATCCCACCTGCTCTGCAAGCTGTCATCTTGTGATGCCTGTGAAAAAGATGTGTGTGGGAGAAGTGCATTGCATTACGTGTTCACCAGACACTGCACTGTATAGATGACTTGATTCTTTTTCTTTTGCAGCATGTCTAAAGGGGGCAGTCTGAGATGCTGCCATCAGCCTTGGGACCACGGTGTGAATAAACCATAACATTACAAAATAAGCCCAGGAGTGCTACCCACAGGACAAGGAACTTAAACTTCAGTACCAGGGGACAGAATCTGTCCTAACTTGCAAGCATGAGAACTTGTACAGCAGTAGCAGAGCAGTCAATTTCTCCATGTCATGCACCATATATAGAAGAGCTTATACTAATACTGCAGTCTACCTAAGAACTCCTGAATAACACTGCACAAACTTGGGTATTAAAAGCATGCAAGATAAAGAACACTAGCTTATTAAATTTTCGAGTAGCTTTAGGATCTATGCTGCATTACAAGCAGGAGTTGAACTAAAAATAAAAATAAATATCCATACTTACACTTATTACCAATCATTATACTTAATAAATGAAATTATTTTTTTGAGCCATTTATGACTCAACTGTCATCTCTGGTTCAAAAATCTAAGTATCTTATTCCTGAACATTCATGCTTTTATTTTGCCTTTTCTTTGAGAACTACAGTAAATACTGTAGATCTGATTGTAATTATTTAAATAAAAATGAATATAAAATTAAGCTTTTAGACTTCGCTTGCAAAAAACGTTTTGTCCTATCAGTGCTGAAATATGATGTTGTCATTTAGCAAGTGAACCAAAGCAAGCACGATGAGCAGTTTCTAATAATCACTGATTTTTACAAGGTTGTTTTGATAGTTTCAACTTTGACACAATTTTGAAACAATTAAAGCTGATTGCATATACCCCTTTCTAAAGTTTGTCAATTCATCAACTGAATTACAAATCTCTACTCACAGAAAAAGAACACATTACTTCATATATTCTCTGCTTATGGTTTAAGATGTTGCAATTGTTATGCAGGTAATGTTGTGCAGTATAAAGAAATGTCACTCCATTGATAGGTATATATATATATATTTGTTTCAAATTTCAACATAATAGCATAACGCATTTTTACCTCTAGGAAATTTGCATGTGTGTCCCTGGAATTCACAGTTAAATAGCTGCTTATTGCATATTATATTTTAGACTTGATGAAATTACCTTTTTTTCATAACAACTACCATCCCAAGATAAAAATTGTAATGGTGTTTTATTGATGAGATATGTGGGTTTATAAAACTAAAACACACTGTTTTGACCTTGAAAATGGAATTCCCTGGAGTTTCAGGTGTCCATAATATTCATGTGACTGATTATTCTCAAAATACTTTTACCGAATGTTGCCCTGTCCTTATATGTGCTCCACTAATGGAGAACATCTGAGAACATCTTTTCCATTACAGCTTTTTTCTCTTCTTTCTTTTAATGTCTCACAAAACCAGCCATTCAAATCAGGCTGATATCTCCTTGCTCTCAAAACCTTAGAAATTCTTTTCATAACAGAAAAAAAATCATCAGCTCTGGATGGTCCAAGTGAGAAATCAGATCTTCCTTTGGTTTGATTCTAGGCAAATTTAGGACTTGCGTGTTTTTTTTTTATTACAGGCACACACAAAGATAAGAGGTAGGGAAATCACAAGTCACATAGTTATGCTGTCTAAAAACTAATCCAAGCAAATCTTCTGCCCATTTTGCATCAATTCTAATTTAGAGGAGACAAATTATCTGTTTAAATTGGTAGAAGAGTAGATTAATCTCATGTGTCATGTCCTACATGCCTTTCTCTCCATAAGTCTGAAATAATATTTTAATTATGCATGCATTAGTTTGTGTGTGCATAGGGTGGTATTTTTATGCTGAGTCTTAATAGATGTTGAGATTGTCTGAGAACGTTCATGATACATGACTGAACCTAAAGCTAAAATATGTTTTACAATGGAATAGTTGGTCTAGTGCATTATATTATTTCATCCTGTACAATCTGATTGCTGTATATAAGTGCAAATCTTTTTAAGGGTGATGATGTCTCCAGGCAGTGGATGTCAAGATGCTTAATGGCTGCAGAAAGCCCTATGCAAACTAATTGTGTAGGAGTTACCATAATAGAGCTGTAACTGCAAACATCAGCAAGGCAAAAATATATGAAAATTCTGAGTTGCAGATTTGATTGGGGATTTGTACAAAGCAACAGAAATAAAGCCTGGTAGGTAACTAGAGGAATGACCCTCTTTTCCTTAAGCATTTCCCAAAAAGAAAAGTGTTGCCACCTGCACTTAAATATGATCAGTAGTGCTAACACAGAAACACCTGACGTTTGATTGATGTAATGCACTCTGATACATTTAAATCAAACTTTAGGCTTTGTTCTGTAATCCAATTTAATGAAGTGATGCCTTTTTCATAATTTTCCAAACTGCCATCAATGATCCACATAACCATACCAATTAAGATCCTGAAACACTGTATGTTCATAAAATATCATAATTCAGAGATAATGAAAGGAACTTGGATTACAGTAGGTTTTAGAAGTGGAGATTGATGAGTCCAGTGAAAGTAAATAAGTATTTTAAATAAAATTCAGAAAAGAAATGCAAAAAAGGACTTGAAAGCAGCATCTTTTTGTTTTCAAAATATTATGGTTGTAAGTAACGAGTCATACAATCATAGAACACCCTGAGCAGCAAATGAGAAGAATCATCAAGAATCCACAAGAATCATCAAAGTCCAACTCCTGGCCCTGCACAGGACAACCCCAAGAGTCACATCATGTGACTTTAAGTGTTGTCCAAATGCTTCTTGAGCTCTGTTGGGCTTGGTGCTGTGACTACTGCCCTGGGGAGCTGTTCCAGGACCCAAAGACCCACTAGAAGACCTTTTCCCAATATCTAACCTAAATATACCATGACATTTCTTTATGCCATTCCTTTGGGTCTTGTCACCTGTCACCAAAGAGATCAGTGTCTGTGTCTTTGCTTCCCTTCACAAGGAAATTGTGACTGTAATGAGGTCTCCCCTCAGTCTCCTCCAGGATGAACAGACCAAGTGATCTCGGCCAGTCCTCAAACATCTTTCCCTCAATGCCCTTAATCTTCCTCATGGCTCTCCTTTGGATGCTCTCCAAGAGCTTAATGAGTCCTGTGCACAGGACTCGAGGTGAGAACATACAAATGCAGACAATCCCCTCCATTGACCAGCTCATGATGCTGTTCCTGATATACCCCAGAATGTGGTTGGCTCTCAAAGAAGTGAGAGTAGTCTTCTATCAGGTATCTTGGCAGTAAAGAGAAACATTAAATATTCATTTAAGAACCTGTCTCCAGGGGCATATGAGGCACAAACTGTGAACTGTAGACACAAATCTAAAGACAGTCATTGTCAACAAAACACACCTTGTATAGATAAAAAAATCCAGGATAGGAAAAAAAGGCCAATTTTTTTTGTTTTCCATGTTAGTACTAGTCTCTGTATGCATCTGTCATCTGGCTATTCTGACCTATGAAAGTTGAAAAAACAGTACTAGTACTAAAGAAAAGTATGTTTTTCAAATCACATTATTTACTATAGAGAACAGGTAGGAATTTCTAGCTGAATTAATCTGTAACAGAAATTACCACCAGGTTTATTGGTTTCTCTGTTTAGTAGACTGCCAGCAGTGCATGGTTTGTAGGGATAATTCGGCATTCATATGCTTTTACATTATCTTTGTCTGCAGTCTTTTCCTTATGAAATCCTGCTTTGTGTTTTTTACTGAGGCTCTGCTCTATAATGGAATCAATTTTGCTCTTACACACTGTGCTATCACTTTGAATCCAAGACGGCTGCTCCTCAAGATTCTCATCCCACAATCTTTCTATAAATATTATGCTCACTTACGGAGAGAAAGAAGTTTTGGTATATTTTTTGTCATACATGCCACATATGTGCAATTAAGTATAGGTTCCTTGAGTGACCAAAAAATATAATTCTCATTTATGTAAGCTACATAGCAAGAAAATTATAACATGCAGATTATGATTTTTATCTTTAAATTGAATCAGACATGATGTGAATGAAATTTCAGAAGAATTCTACAACATTTTAGGAATTAAAATTGTTCCTGACCACCTTATCCATCCTTATGCAAATTTGTGCATGTTATCCCAGCTGGTTATGGCTGGGATAGAGTAAAATTTCCCCATACTACCTGATGAAGTGTTGTGTTTTAGATTTCTATTGGCCCACTTCTTGAGCTTGTCATAGAATCACAGAATTCCTAGAATTATCAAGGTTGGAAGAAGTCTTCAAGATCATCCAGTCCAACCATCCACCAGTACTGTAAACCCTAAACCATTAAACCAGATCACCCAGTGCCAGGTTCAGATGCCTCTTGAACTCCTCAAGGGATGGTGATTCCACTACTTCCCTAGACAAATTATTTTAGTCCCTGACCACCCTAACAGCGAAAATTTTTTCCAGATATCTAATGTGAATCTCCCCTGCACAGTTTAAGGCCATTTCCCTCTGGTCACTGTAGGCATGGCAGAAGAAACCAGTCTCCACTTCACATTTTTTTATGTATTATTGTACTTGTTTTCAACTTTTAAACTGTTTCTGTCTCAACTCGTGAGTTTTAGGGGGTTTTTTCCTGATTCTTTTCCCAATCCTTCTGCATTCAGTGTCTCCTAACAGTTCATTACTCAACGAAAATGGAGACAACAAAGAAATATATTTTGTATATCCTGTCTGAACTTGGGTTAAGGACATGATGAGATCACAATAACTGACTGGTAAACCAGCAGAAGACAGCATACTGTGATGAGTACAGCATGGCAGTTACCTGCTTAACCCAAACAGTGATGCTATGTGTGTATCTGTGCTCAAAGAACCAAAATGAAACAAAATGTAGGCTTGCCTTAGTCATCACAACCCTGAGAGAAGCAAAAGTTAGAGAAGGTAGTTTCTGAGTCCAAACATATTAAACCATCTTCTTCCTGCTTTGGGGTGGTTTTTCTTCCTGCTTCTTGGGGTTTTCCTTCTTCACTGAAGGATAAAATGCAACAAAAGTTTTAGACTGGCTCATAATTAGGCAGAAGAAAAACCCCTATCCAAAACATACACAACACAACACACTTGCTTCAACTGCAGGTTTTATTACTACAAAAAAATGCAAAAGAATGTATTTAGCTGAATTGTCTTCTGCTACACAATTAGAGCTTATTCCTTTGTAGAATTTGTGGTCAAAATAGCTTTTCATGAGTCACAATTACTTCAGACACAATAACTGACTGAAATCCCCATGTCACAACCAGTACTTGAGCACACAGGCAACCTGATACCCAGAAACTTATCATTTATCTAGAAAATTTGCTTTCTATTTTCTTATTCTCTCGGATGATATCACATTTGGGAAGAAAAGATAATTTGCCTGTTTTGAATGTTGATTTTCCAGAAACCCAGTCATGGCAACAGCCATGCCAAAGCATTCTGCTTTTTTGGAGTATAAGGGGAGCAGCTTTACCACCAGTCTGACCCATCAGTCCTTTTCTGCTTCCTCCACATTTTGTGCTTTTAATGGGAAGGGGTATTAACACTCTACCTGTGACAGCAGCTCAGCAGACTGTCATGTTCAGAAGGAGATTTTGAAAGAAGTTCATGCAAATTACATGCCAGCTTGTCGTCTTCAGTGGAAGAGAAAATTAAGAGTATAAAAGTCTTCAGCAATGACAGTTAAAAGAGTAAATATGAAAAGTTCCCTGTCAAGACAGAAAAGAGAAGCAAGGTGACAAAAAATAGAAGAAAGTAGTTTAATTCTCGTGAACAAGGTACAGCTAGCAGCAATGGTTAATAAGTCAAAACTTCTGAATATCTTAGATGAAAATATGCAAAGATAAAGAGCAAAGTAAATCTTAGAAATCAGTAATACTAATGAGACTATAGAAACTGAATAGGATGTCTTATTAAGAAAAGAAATAGACAAATGAAATTTGATGGTGGGGGAAAATTAAATCCTCTTGTTAAAATCTAAAAAGATTGCATTTAGCATAGGGGAAACGAATACTGAACACTTACTGATACTTTCTGAGATTTTTCTTGCATGAAACAAAATGTCATTACCTTGGTAAACCTACATAGGTTGATCATGATTAGATACTGCATAGGCTTGTTAAAGGAGGCACTAGAGAAAAACCTCTCAGACATTTTCCATACCTTCTGAGAGGCAAAGAGAAAGCACCAAGGGGCAGCCTTTGCATCACTTGTGGGAAGAACACATTCTGTCTACAGGAGCACAATGTTCTGGGCTCTTTTGAAGAAAACTGCCTCTGGAATTAGGCTGTGATGCTCAGTGTATCACAGCTAAACCTAAGAGACCATTTTTATAAAGACGATAAAAACTTCTTGCTGTGTTTAGATGATGGAATAATAGGTAGCCAAGTGATTTCATGCAATAGCCTTTTTCCTCAGAAATACTATCTCCGTAAAAACTTTGTGTCTAAATAAAAAAAGGACTGTGAGGAAGACTCATAGCTGAAAACTTTCCTCTCTCCTACAATTTTGATTAATTTCTTTGTTTCTCACAATGAGTTGGTGAAAAACCTGCTGCTATCAGATCTTACCTATCCTCCTCCTACAGAAGAAGAAATCAGCACACTTATTTATTTTTTCTACTAAGTACAAGTAAATTTCTCAAACCTGTGAGGTCACTCAGACTTGTGAGGCAATCACCATTTAATGCTTCTCTTCAACACACAAACACTATTTCCCTTGTCTCAGTAACTTATCCTAACAAGAGAAGAATTAAATGCTATAAATTCATTTAACTTGTCCAAATAATTCACATCTAAGCAAAATTAATCAATAAAAAGCATGCAAGAAATAGCTTTAACTTATCCTCCTTCTTCTTCCTGCTTCACTCTAATTTTCTTATTTATTAGTATTTAATTCCTCCTTATTGCAAATAAGAGAATGGAAGGATAACTGCAGTTCATTTTCAGTCCTAAAAATTGCTGAAAGTATGGTTCTGTGGAAAATATTAGCAAACTGAATGTTTTTTGTATTATGCAGAATGCTTTATTTATTTCAGTAGTTAATTTTCCCACTAGGTATTTTGCAACACTCCAATACAAACATAATATTTAATACCTTCAAAATCTTTACAGGCTGATATACATCACACTTCAAACTATTACTCCTTCCTCCGATTAAATATGCTATAAACCTTATTACTTTCTTAAAGAAAAAGTTCAAGCTATGATAAAGGGAATGGATTTACAAATTTATATGTGTGTGTGTGTGCATGCAAACTAATTATGGCAGAATTTTTTAAACATTGAAATCTCTAATATATCTTTTAGAAATGTTGCAGATGGAATATATTCATATGAAGTAAACACATAAATTTGAGTTGAAGTTGTTATTATTTAAGGTAGCTCAACTTAAGAGTCAAAAAATTTAATCAAAAGTTAATTAAACCTCACAATATAAGAACTACTCTTTTTCTTCCACACTGAGGTAATTTCATGTTCTATCAGCTGAAATATCTTAGTCTCCAAGTTGAATGCTTCAATGTGTTTTCCTATATTAGAGTTTTCACTTTACAGAGGACGGAATTTCTTATTCACTTGCCTGTTATAGGTGGTTTGGTATCATCTGTATTATCACCCAGCAAGATAATCTTGTCAATCCAGCACTGACTGCTTTTAGGGCATTTCCATCCTCTTTTTAAAGAGATCCTGAATTGAAGATCAGTATCTTCAATGAGAAGATGAGGAAATGATGCATACTCTTAAACTAACAGTGCATTCTTCATGATTTCATCGGTTTGCAACATTCACTTGAGGGGTTGGAGTTAGGCAGGTAAAGGTTTGAAGTAAGCTTTACTTCTATGCAAGCCGTAGAATTAAGGGAGAAGAAATGTGCTCAAATGCAAAAAACTCAACCTCTTTTCAAGTTTAGCAAATGATAAAATGAGGATTTAAAACTGAGTTTACAAACTACTCAAAATCAGAGAAAGATGAAAGCTGCATATTTATGCATCTGATTTTTATTCTGAAATGGTTCCTTGCAATCTCTACCACTGTGTTCCAAAATTAGATGAGAGATGATTAGATTAGGTTAGAGATTCCAAAACTGTTTTTTTCTTACATAGGATAATGTCATAACAATTACCTGGTAGTTTGAAGGTTTTTCCCTAAATGTACTAGATACAGATAATTTAAAATAAACAATTCACGTTCTGTTTCTGAAATATATGTTGTTAATTGCAGACAACAAATTTACCTACAGAAAGTTTTCAAGGTCATAATACAATTTTTTAAATTATAGCATTCACTTCATGATAGCTAGAAATAGTTGTTCTACATGAGCGAATACATCTCTGTCTTAGAAATAATGATTAGTATGAATGGAAATTCTTCTAATCTGCTTGTATGTCTTTTAGTACTTGAAATACTCAATTTCAGGTTCATTAAAAAAATAAATACAGGTGACATTAAGACCATTTCAAGGGCAAGTTAATCTAGAATGAGTTGTCCTAGTTTTGAAATATTCAATGTTTGTTACTCTAATGTGATTACTTTTAAGGAAGGAGTGGCATGAGCATGATTGTTAATGTTCTCTAGGAAGTTAATACATTTTGTAAGTTAGGTTTTCTGAATCTTTATAGCTTAGTTAAATATTCTTTTGTTTAGCATGCTAAGGAGAAGACACAACAGGAAACAGTATATTTGGCTTTTTTCCCAAATTTCGTGTAGCTCTATAATAAGCTTTGTGATGCCTGCCAAAGATGAAGCTTTCATTTGATTTTCAGTTCGGTTGGACTGGGTAGTAGCATCAATAGAAAGGTCATTTTGAATCCATTGCTAATTTGGAGGGAAAATAAAGATAATTTTTTTCCTTGCACTCACATTTTGAATATTTAAAAAAGCACAATAAAGAAAAGTAAAAAAAAAAGAAAAGAAGAAAACAAAAGAAAAGAAAAGAAAAGAAAAGAGAAAAAAGTGAAAAATCGACATCTAAATTCCTCTCTTTCAACATCAGTCTCCTCCAGTTATATAAGTTTTCAAGGGAGGTCAGACGATCTGACTCTGACTGCAGGCAAAATGTAAATCTTCCAGAGAGACCAAACCATCAAAAAATCTGAACCCATAAGAAATTGGTTATTGAACAACATATTTCTCAGATTTAATAATGTTTGTATTCAAAATTATATTAAAATTTTTATCTCTGACCATCATTTTAGGCCTTAAACTTCATATCAAAAATGCTGTCTGTAACTAATTTGGCCCATTTTATTGCCAGTCTTCAAACAGTCTTGGGTATTGGGTGTACCTTAGCATCTGCAGTTATTCACTAGTATGGTTATACATTTCAGTCTAGCTGTGTGCTATTCCTGCCTGAAAAAGTGAATGGCAAATCCTGAACACTGACCAGCCACAAGCATTTAGCAAGCTGTTAGATCACAATGAGGAAATACAGAATGTAACATAAATATTTGTATGTACTGATTGCACTAACACAAAATATCTTAACATGCATCTAGTAAATTGCTCATATTAATTCCCACCAAACATAATATAAAACCCGAATAATGTCTCACCACTGTGACCAGCACACATCAGATAGGGTGCACATGATCATAAATTATCTTCCTGTTAATCTGCCCTGTAAAGTTTAAGCCCAAACATTTCTCTCTTCATCTTGTGAAAAGGAGGAAAAAAGTATAGAATATTAAGAACTATTGGTAAGGAAAAGAAACCAAACTGAAGTTTTTCAGTCACACTTTAAAATTTCCCATCCTCAAGAGTTATAGCAGAAAAAGAACAACTGAAGAAAAGTATAACAAGGAGAAACCAAGGTCCATATTAAAGCTCTTTCTCCATACAGCTCCTGAAGGGATGAGGGCACTTACTAAATAAAAAGATGACAAAAGAAATTCAATAATTGATTTTAAAGGCATTATAGACAGGACAATAAGCTGAAGAGGAGTTGATTGCAGATTGCCTCTAAGAGTATGAGGAAAATGTGGCGTCAAAACAAAGTAACAGGAGGCACATTGAAAAATAAAAGGTGTACTTCATTTAACACATAACTAGATGGTACCACAGAGGTATATGATGACAAAAATGGGCATGAATTCAGAAAATAAGAAAACTAATGGTTAAAAAATAACTACTGTGACAAAAAAAAATTACATCCAATTCATGAAGTACTTGGTTTACAACTCGCTGGGAGCTGGGAGATCGTAAAAAGAGAATGACCATTACATTCATGTCTCATTTGCTTTCATTGTTAGTCTAAATCTGTGTAGGCATACTATTAATTTTTCTGGTATATATCATGCCCTGCAATATTTCTGTTCAAATATGTCCAAAAATAGCAGTCAATAGCACTTTATATCCACCCACGTACATAATCATCCAGAATTAGGTGACTGCAGTAAACTCTGCCTGAGGCCATTTTCAAAGATTCTTTATCATTTCAGTTGCAGTTCTATGCTGCACTCATTAGATAGACATACGTATTTCAGAAACTCTGTCAGGATACAGTTTTGCATCTCAGTTTTGACATAAACATAAAAATACTAAATAATAAATTTGGCTGTTGTTCACTTTACTTTGCATGACCTAAGTGAAAAAAATATTAAGTAATCAGATCACAGTAAACTCAATTGGGATTTTAAAGCACAATCATTAAGCAGAGTCAGACATATATTGTTCTAATGGCAAAAATTTATCTTTTTTTTATTCCGAGCATTTGACCATTTCTCTAACACAAGAATCTAATAGCAGCACCCTGTTAAGTTAAAAACAAAAATCACTTCAACAATGGTGTGAATTCACTAACTCATAAGATTAATAAATAGGACAAAGTCTTGCAACTGACTGCAAGATTTTTACCTTTGAGTTTTGCAAATCCTTTGACCTTTACAGTTTTGAGTACTCAGTCATAAAAAAAAAAAGAGTGTTCTGAGTGGTTTTGCTTCACTGGGAATATCTGAAATGCACGTCTTTTTCTCTGTTTTGATTTTGCTGTTGTTTTTGTTTTGTTTTGTTCTTAACTTATAATTTACAGCTAACACAAGTAAGTTAAAATCAGCAGAATCAGACAATGAAGATAAGAGCTGCCATCTCTCACAAGATCAGTCCTTTATATGTAGCACTGTGACTTTCATTCAAAAGCTATAACAATTCAAATATAATGAAATGCTTTAGCAGCATGATGGCATTTTCAGTTTCCAATCTGAGAAAACTACTGTCCAGGACATTCCAAGGTTTCAATATTACTGAAAGCACTTCACAATTCAAAATGCTTTCAAAAGCTTTCTGCAGAGACTTTGGCTAGATGTGAAGCAGTGAACTGTTAAAGAACTGGGAAAAGGAATATGCAAAATCATTTGGCAGATAATTTTCTTCTCTGAGTGTACCCAAGGCTTTTTAAGAACTGCACAGGTATTAGCTTCTGCCTACTCATTTTTCCACCATGGACTTCTGCTTCTCTAAACTGTATTACAGTAAAGGAGAAGATGGTTTTCCCTTGGAAAAGTAAAAATTTTCGAGAAGCAACAAAATGTAATTGGTTTATAAACTCCAAACTTTGCAGTTTTAATTTACTGTATGTGGATTATAGGGAGAAGACGCAAGTGTAAAATAGACAGGAAAATGTAAGCAATACATTATAAAATTATACATAGCAATAGGGAACCTGCGAGTTCTGGTCACACTCACTCAAACAGAGTCATAGTCCATTTCCAAATTAATGTCATGTTCTCTCTCTTTTTTTACTGTCAAAGATATTGAATTTCACTTAAACACATTACTAAAATATATTTCTAACCTTTTATATGTTGTTGAATAATATGAAAAAAAGGCAAATTGAGGTACAATTAATGCAGGTGAATTCTCTTCTTCACCGTACCACAGTCATCTAATGGCTATATCAGTAAATGCACACTGAACAATCTCAACTTTCTGGTGTTAGCTAGTGGGTTTAAAAACCCCCCAAAACCCCTTTTGTTTCCAGTAGTTGAAAGTTTAAAGTACACTACTTCAAAATAGAATAGAATTAAAAGATGCCATCAGATAATTTAGTATTGACTCTCTCAGGAAAACAATAGAAAATTATTGCCATTTCTGAGTGCAAAGAGCACAATGACTGGATCACATGAACTTTTAAATTGATGGGCAATCCATAATTCTGTAAAGCAATGGGACAAAATTGTATAACAGGAGGACCTTCAATATAAGGTGAAAATCTGTTTTCAGCAAGGGTAGACACTGTTTCCATCTATTTGTCTTGCACTTCAGGAGTATGTAGCAGAAGGATAAATGTGTTTCAAGACCAGCCATATAATACTCAAGGCTCATTTGAGCATTTAATTAGCTTTTTGAATCAGTTTATAGGAGTCATATGAATGACAGATTTTTAGTGTTCCACAACAGTGGATTGTCAAAAGCTATTTCTTTTCACTTTAGAGCACCCTGCCTTTTTATTTCCTCAGTCAGATGAGCAGCTGATGACCCAGTGCTGGTAATCCAGAGACTGTTTGCCTGCCTTTCTGCTCACTGCACAGAACAGAAACCCCTGCAGATGTACAGAGCCTGTAATAAAGAATTGCAAAGCAGAGCCTTGCTGCTTTACCACCAGTTTTTAGAAAACAGCACACGATAGTCTTGTAAATCACCATCAATTTATCTGCCATTCATGCCACATGCCACTGGCCAGCAGTTTTATTAGGAATGCAATGTTGTAAGTTTATACATGCAGGGAGAAATCACTTGCTTGAGCACTTAGCATATCTGATTTGCACTGCAGGAGATGCATTGACAGGTGGTACTGGTGAGACTAACTGTACAAAACCATTTTTTTCTATTAGCTAATTCAAGTATGCAACAACTGTACTTCACTAACAAATCAAGCAGCACAGAGCAAGTACGAATTGATTTTTATGCTTCAGAACTTGGATATTATAAACAAAATGCAAGCATAGTTGAAAAATCAAATTTATACTGGAAATAAAAAAACATGGATCTGGAGTATGTATCATATTCTGTTCTTATTCAGTATTAATAGAGGAGAGGAGTATAGCTTCATTTAGCTCCATTGGCAGCACAAAGTTTTAAGAGATGATGCAATTTCCTGGTCTTGTAAAGCTGGCCAACCTTTCTCTAAGGAAGAACATGATGTGGAAAGAGATACAAAGTCAGAATCACAAGAGATGTAAGATTTCCATGTTTAGCAATTCTCTTTTTGATGACCTATGACCCTGATATAGACTCCCACCTCAAGTGATTTGGCAGTCCACTAAAACCTTTGAGTTATCAGTGCTGGACAGTAGGGTGCTCTCTCTTTTACCTCTGTGTTCACAGACTTTACTTAAATTAGTCTTGTCAGCAAAAGAGCACAATTGCTGTTTTTTGGTTACAATCAGGAGGTACATATACGTATCTGACTGTGCCCTGTCACTGGCTGAAAAAAGCTAGTATCTCTTCCCAGTACCAAAGACAACTTTACTTGAAGTCAGTTTAATTATATCATATAAGATTCTTGTCAGGAGGAGTTTAATTTCTGTCATATTCCAGATTTTGCGTGTATGTGTGTGTAAGCATGAGATCAACTATTAAACAAGTCAATGTGATGGTAAGGAAAAAACATTTGTCAAAAGTGCAGAATTTTTGACATAAATGTAAAAAAAATTATGGAATGGCTGTGATGAGGGGAGCAGCTGTGCTGAATACACTTCTGTAGTACTGTAAACACTTGGAGAAATACCTTACAGAATAATAAACTATTTTGCCCTGCTTCCTTTTCTTAAAATGAGCCATATACTGCTAAAGAAGTCTGTGAACCCTGCTGTTTGTTCCAAGTCTGATGAAAATTTTAGCTCGGCATTTCTAATTTTACAAGCTGAGGCATATGGATTCCCAGGTTTTCCAATGTATACTTGTATGCAATTGCCAGAGATCAAACAATCTATTAACAGGACAGCTCTTCCCTACCATCCAGCAGAAAGTAGCTAAAGCTCCCACTATGAAGCCTTCCTGAGCTTTTTCTACCCAGTTATTTGGCAGGCAGTTCCAGAGAAATCTGAAAGTTTTACTAAATTTTTTTACCTTAAGGGAAATTTTTTTTTTACTCCAGAGATATATGTTTAAAGTAATTAAAATACAATTGGAATTTTAACTTTTTTACATAACATTAATTCAGAAAAATACTCTGCAATTTTTTTTAAATCCCTGCAATAGTTTAAACTACAGTGTTCTTAGTCATTACTAATCTTATTATCTAGAAACAGAATAGATTTGGTGAAAGGATAAAGGGGATATAATGTTTGGAGAATTTTTTGTGATATTCTAGATGAAATCTGCTTCATAAGTTCCCCATTTTCTTGCCTGCTAAAAAGTGGTCTTTTTTTCTGAACTTAGGATTCATAAATGCTACATTTTTAAGTAGAGCCAACTGGTTTTCCCAGAAGAGACTTTGCAAAAATTAGTCTCTTTAAGGTCAGAATGTTTTAATAATTAATCTTATTCCACTAAATTCTTTCCCCCCGTTCTTTATTACCATATTAAGAACTAAACATTATCCAAATGTAAAGAAAAAAGAAAAACTTTAATTTGCTCTCTTAGACAGAAAAATTTGAATTTGATCATATGAAAAAGAGTGTTTTAAAATTTATGGTAATTTGCAGTCAAAAGCTGAATATGAATTCCCAGGAATTTATTTAATGAAACCGTTTGTAATAACTAAACACTATTTTAAACTAAATACCCTGATAAAAGACCTGAAGACTCTGGAATTTAATCTCCAGAGCATGGCCTCATCAAATTAATAGAATTACCTGAAATTATATTGGCTTTTGAATCGCAGTGAATTTTTGCCTAAATCTTTTTACATTTGCAGTTCTTTTCCAGTTCAGACACATTTAACACACTCCAGTGACTTTACCTGAAATGTCTGACCTTTAATATAAATGATGAAGTGTAACACCATGAAAACATAACAACAACAAAAATCTGCTTCCAAATCCTAATTGATGTTGTGATGAATTCATATGAATCAACACATTCAACCCCTTACAGGCACAGAGCTTTCAATAATATTGCAACTACATTTAATAGGAAGAGATTGAAGACGTGATGTCCCCTCTGAATTGCTATTAACATACTCTCTAACATTACTCAAGTAGGTTTCACAGTGACTAATTTTATACTAGAATGTAAAACACCCTTTGACTTATTTCTGTTTTAGAGTTTAATATTTAAGAGCACTAAGAAAAATATATAGAGCACTGAAGTGGTAGCACAGGTATACATTTATTGCCACTGAGGATAACATTCATTTAAATTTCTTTCTTAGATATCCTCAATATCAAATATTACCTAAACTGAGATACCTTCAAAAAAGTGAACTTTACAGTTGCTTGTAGTTTTTCTCCACAGGGATGGTCAAGTATTATTTTTTTCTGACCAAGCTGTGATATTGTACCAATGTCTCCATTTGTTCCTGAAACATCACTAAAAACTGTTTTTGTTTTGTCTCATTATCCACACAGTACAGGTGTGCAGTTCTGTAGTTAGTTCTCCACCTTCTTCCTCAGGTGTCTTTTGGATAGGTCTTCTTACATCATTGCACTTGCATGGTTCTTCCTTCCTCTCTTAAATTTATGTATGTGGCAAATTCAAGGCACATCCTTTCAGATGTTCTTTTTAAGCATATAATTCTCAAAACACTTCACTGCACATGATTGGTTTCACTATCAACACCATACGTTTTGACATTTTTGATATCCTATAAACCAGTCTTTGAATGATTTAGTAAATGTTTGATCCTCTGTGGTGTCAGATATGAAACTGTGGTATCAGAGGAAGGGCTAATTGAAGTACAAGGGACTCTTCTGCTCAAAATGCTTCCTGTACTCTGGCTCAGCCCAGAAAAGGCTGTCTGTTTTCTGCTCAGCTAATTCGTAATTCCTCAAGTTGAACTAATAGCTGTATAATACCGTGACTAAATCCGAATTCCTCAAATATGTTTGATGAGAAGTTTGATGTGTTCTATTCCCTTCTGCAATTAAGCAAAAGTTAATAGCATCTATATTCTCTGTTCCAAAGCTTTCCAAGTAGGAAAGGTAACACTTTTTCAGGATCATTTACATTTGTGAAGTACACATTATTTTTCTTTAACTATAAAATATCCTTTGAAACAGTGGGCTGTTCCTAACCTCAAAGCATTTTGATGGATTGGAAGCTACCGTCATGACAAGTAGTTAGATATTTATGATTGCGTGTTCTAGTTCAAAAAGTGTTTCAGAAAATAAACTCTCACATTAACTCATAATCCACCAACCCCAAACTCATAATCTTATGGATGTAATTTTTTCTTGATGGTGCTTCTGATCCATTATGACAGGCATTATAGAACTATGTCAGATATATTTCCGTACTAGCAATGCTTTGTCCATCATTAAAATAATTTCTTTTCAATAGAAAAGTTTCTCTTATGATATAACTACTATGAATTCAGTAGAGAGTCTTTTTATGAGAGCATGTAGAGATAGCACAAAGGGGAATAGTTTTAAACTGAAACAGAGTACATTTGGATGGGATATTAGGAAAAAATTCCTTACTGTGAGGCTGGTGAGGCACTGGAGCAGGTTGCCAGAGAAGTTGTGCATAGCCCCTCCTTGGAAGTGTTCAAGGCCAGGCTAGATGGGGATTGGAACAACCTGGTCGAGTGAAAGGTGTCCCTGCCCATGGCAGAGGGGTTGGAACCAGATGATCTGTAAGGTTCCTTTTAACCCAGACATTCCTATGATTCTACGATTAAACTTTTTTTGTCTAAAAGTTACCAAAGGGCACACCATTACTGATATCGAATGTACTGGTTAATAAAGTGATGTTGTTACCAGAACCAGCAAGAAAGTAGATTCTCTGACATTATAGTTTTAGTATTAGGGAACAGGCATCCTTATTATGGCACTGGATATATGAGGGATAGCTCCACCCATTGAACATGTTGAGTACAGAAAAAGCTCCTCTTTATATGCTATGTTTTACACACATATTCATGGTTTCCCTAGAAGAAACATAAATATGATAATAATTTCCCCCAAGTGTTTTGCATCTGTTCCCTCTCATTGGTGCATGCATTCTTCTGTTGTAGGGTGGTCTCTAGTGGTTGGCAACCCCACAGTCATGAATGACTGCCCAAGGATCTGGTGCTACTTTCCAAAGGAGGAGAAAAGTTGGCATAATTGGCCTGGTTCATTAATTTGTGAGTCCTTAGATCAATGAAAAGCTGTTTCTCATTCCTTTCTTTGGATAATGTTTATAGCCTAATGGTTTTGCAAAATGATAATTGTATTAACCCTCCAGTACAAACAATTCATCTGGCAACGTCAACAGAGCTCTGTGACCTGGAGTGGCTATTCATGTTATCTAGCAGAGGGAACAGAGCAGTGTTCTCCTACAGGTTCAGAGGTGCAAGGCTGCCTGAGGCTATCTGCTTGCATGTCTAAATACTGTTAGGATATTTTTAAGGAGAAACTTGGGAACAGATCATAAAGACTTGGAGCTGGCGATGATATATTACTTACTTACTTCTTTGTAGATCTCACCTTTGCAGTTAGTGCCAGGTCAGAAGCAATTTCTGGCTTTAGGTTTTCATTGCATAGTCTCCTCTATGTGGGTTAATGTTCATAATTTTGCCCAATTAAGTGCAACTTAAGTGCAACTTAGAAAGACAATTGCTTGGTTCTCCAAAGTGTTAGGATGTTTTCTTTATCTCTTTTGAGTGAAAAATATTTATGGTAACATCTGGTGAGCAAGAGTTATGATCTTTGCTACATCCTTAAAAGTATATCTGTATATTGCATGGAATACTTATATTCTGGAAAATAAAATAAATATCTAGGTAGGCTGCTTCATTTATATTACCCAATTCAACATTCTTTAAAGTAAAAAAAAGATATTGTGCTGAGCTCTGTTGCTCCAGGATAGAGTAAGAATGATAACTAAATACAGGAGTAGATCTAAAAGAGGATGGAAAACTGCCATTGTATTCCTCTAACGTGTCCTGAAAAATTAAAGAAATCAAGCAGAGGTAGTAGTATAACCAATTAAATGTGTAAAAGCTTAAAATCATGTTCTGTTATTAGATATGTAAAGTGTGACAGACTAAGTTTTCATAATTTAATATTTTGTTTGTCAGACAAGAATAGAGGAACCAAAATGGTGAAACCCAAAGACTATTACTCTTTGCCTGTTAAGCAAGATCAATACATAAGGACAGTTAGTTATGGAAACATTAGTTATAGCTGTTTTTATAACAGCACTTTCTTTACAGCTTCACCTATTACTTATCTCACTATTTTAAATGTATTCCTAAAAAACTCTGATATAAGTTATTAATCTCTTCTGCTCTTCATAATAAAAAAAGACTACAAACTTTGAAAAAGTAGAAATCTTTTCAGCACTAAATTTTAGAAAATGATGGATCAAAAAGAGATTTGCATAAGTTTTGTTTGTAAGAAGAATCACTTTTAAGATTTAAAACCAATACAAATTAAACTTTATAGATAATTTTTCAAAGAAAGCTTTGAATTTAGTTTGTCAGTCTGTTGTTGGTTCAGTCTGCTCAGTATTTTGTGCAGCTTCTCAATGCAGAGAATAACTCCAACTAACAGTTTACTAATGTTTGAAATTATATTTGGTTTCGGTAACAAATGCTGCAAATGAGAAAAATGTCTTTATTAGAACGAAAAATGTCTTGATTTCAAGATTTCATCTATGTATCCTAGCTTTCCCCCTTGTTCTTTAGTTTTCTTTATTGATTTTTTTCCTGGCACCCTTCCTCTATTTTACTTTGTCATTTTTTTTCCATGTTCATTGTGCTTAATCTTCTTTTGTGTATAACACATCTAGCCTGTGCTTCATGTTTAATGGAGAACTTCTGAGCTATTGTTTTACTAGAAAGAGGGGACAAACTCTACTGCAAAATATGACTTCACAAGAGTTAAAATCTGAACTTATAAGTCAGGCACGAGGAAAGAAGCCATGAAAGAACTGAGCTGAGTGAATAAGTAGCATTTTTGTAATTATACCAATTTGTTATTTATTTATTTATTGTACCAAGCCTAATCTGTATAGAACCCTGGTTTATATCATCATCTAGTTTACTTCCCCAGAAGTAAGCAAGTATTGTTATGTGCAATTAAAAAAAACCAAGTATCACAAGTTTTTCTTACAGGTACTCACCTCTGTTCTAGAGAGTTTATATGGGCAATGGATTAAACATCTACAGTTTTAGCTAATTTCAATATCTTTAATCATAACCTCGGTATATCTCTTTACCAGATTACTTCTACTGCTGGCCCAGCACTGTGATGCAGACAGACTAACAGCTGACCTAGATCCAAAGCAAAACCCTAGTGATTCTTAAACCTGATAGGGAGGTGGCATATATTAGCCCATCCACCAGGAGCCTTTGACTGCCACACTCCCCCTAAGAAATGAGCAGCTATTACTCTAAAATATCTCTGATCACCCCATTCTTCACAACCTGCAATAAGTCAAGAAGCAAATAATAGGAAAAAAATTAACCTATTTCTCGTATTGAGGCATAAATCTTTTGTAGTGTTTAACAGTGAAGATACTTCTTGGTACTTTCTGGAGAAGTGATAATCATATTTTGCTGAAGTACCATCAGCCATCTTGCACACAACACTTACAGCAAAATCCAAGAGGAGCAGAAAACTCTGCACAGGGGTTGCAGTGCTCACTCTTTAAAAGACCTGGAAAATACATTACTGCCAATATATTGATATTTTCAAAGTATCTAGTAGACTTATCCTGTATAAATTCTGGTTAGTTACTTGGCCAAGATTTTCACTTAAAAGTGTTACTTTGTCCCTAGGGTAACTCTCTCCAAGGATATTTGTGACAACTCTTGCAGTTTGTTTTTTTTTTTTTTTGCCAGAAAAGCATGCGATGGAATTCAGCCGGTTGTCCACACAGAAATTGAATTTCTGTTTCCTTTGTGTGCAGTGTGTTACTGGTTGAATATATGACAGTTACTTTTCAGTGTCTATATTTACTTTAGTGGAAGCTTTTCACTACTGCAGTTAAAAAATAAAATTAAAAGTGCCTATTAAAGATTTTCAAGTGGGTAGGAACATTGCCAAGTATCTGCTTGTTTAAAGAAAAGCTATATCCATTAATGCAGTAATATGAACTTGCTCTTTTATCTAGATTAATAGGAAGGAGTTTAGCAAGACTAAGACATTAAAGTAATTTTTCTAAAACCTGGAAAACAAATAAGAATTTTTTTGAATATGAAATTTCAGTTCACTAGAGATTTTTCAAGACTTGCAGAAGCTGACACTTTGAATTGCATTAAAAAATTCTAACTGGATAGAACATATTGTTTGTCTTCAAGAAGTGTGACAGTTGCAGAGCGATAATGGCAATTAAACAAGAAAGAGCATTCAAGGGGCACATCTAAGAGCAACATAAAAGTAGACATCAAAAATCACCTTCTCATAGTAAAATTCTTCCTTGATAAAAATATAGAAATTCATGCCCTGTCAGTGGAAGAGACATAGAAGAGACCAATGCACTGCATCAAAACACTTGAAAAGGCACCCTATAAATATTTGCCAAAGTATTGATGATGGAGTAATCAATTAACAGTTTATGTAGAACCTATGTGGTGAGGGAAAAATTATTTTTCTTCTCTTGGCTTTGCTGTAATTAATGTTTTCATTAACTATTTTGTCATAAAAGTAGGAGCTTGCTGATTACATCTGATAAAAATGCTAGGAGGCATCATCACTGTGACAGGCAATGGATTATTATGCAGGAACAACTTGATAACTTGAAAAAAGGAACTGAAATTGGACACATTCATGCTTCTGATATTAAGTAATTGGAGTGTGACATGGGAAGTAAAAGGAAAGGGACTAATGAGTCCATGTTTTCATCACACAGAATCTGCATGATAAGGTAATGTCACCATAAAAAACGAAAGTATAAGCCCCTTGTTACACCAAGAATTTGTTTCTGTGCAAAATCAGATTCCATATAGAAGGGGAAAAAATGAAATTAAATTCACACAAGTATAGAGAAAGGCAACTAAATTAGACAGATTCCCTAATGGCCCTCAGCAAATCAGAAGACTTTCTCTTGTCTAACTAGTGTTTTTAAAACCAAAAGAAAGAAAATGTATACTTGAACTGAAATACACTGTAACCAGACCAATATAATCAAGACAGCCATGGATACATTCAAACTGAAAATTAGAAAACAGGTTCCCGCTGGCAGTAGAGCGAAATCATTAAAAGAAATAGAAGGAACCCAGGCCTAACTAATTTCTAGGATATAGGCTGTAGTCAGCAGAGAACAAACATTAAAAAAAAAAATTAAAAAATCAGGATTTCTCTTCTACTGCTATGCAAAAGTATTCCTTCAGCCTTTTAACATCAGCCTTTTAACCTCAGGTAAGGGCAAAAATTGCAACAAAATGATAGCTGTTGTGAGGGCATATTTTCTATAATCATTCTAGTGAAACTCTGGAGGTAGTATAACAAAAGTTCTTCCACTGATGGTTTTAGAGAAGGAACACGGATGTCTAAGGTCTTTCTTTTTTTTTTTTTTTTATTTTTTTTTTTTTATTTTATGCAGCCACTTTGACCTTTATAGATAATAGCATGCCAGATTTTATTTGGTAATTAAAAAAAAAAAAAAAGGTAAAGAGAAAAATCATATTTAGAAGTCACATGCACTTCACATAGCAGTCTGTCAGTCACATATTTGAATATGTAGATCTGTATACTGAACAGCTATAAACTACCTTCTAGCAGTGTTTCAGCAGAAATTTTGGCCAAAAAAAAGAGTAAAAAGTCCTACCTCTCCCAGTAATTTCTTTAAAAAACCTGGCAGTATTTATATTTTTAACTTCTGTCTGAATCTTATTTACAGAACTGATTTATGATTCTAGAAACTGTCTACAATCAATATTAATGCAGAATAAGTCAACTAAATACAATTTTTTAAAAGTAGCTTTCTTTTATCAAGTATTATCAGAAGAGCTAACTTGCCTTAAAGTTCAGAACAATAATATATACCTTTCTTTTCCTTAAAACTACAACTTACTGTGAAGTCCAGGAAAAGAAATTTAGTTCAGCAAGACCATTCTTCCTTATGTTTCTACAGGGGAAGCATGCACAGTAAAACACCAATGAATAAACTTCAAACATTCTGAGTGGGATGGTAGGCTAAACTTGAAATATTCAGAAGGGAACCTGACTCTGGCATTAGTGAACTGCTAAATTTTCTGTTTATCAGAATGATTGACTGAAATACTGGTGTCAAGGTTGTATATTTATATGAACTTTTTTGAAGAAAAAATAAGAACTTTTATGAGAAGATACCATTACAGGATACTGTAAAAATTTATCTGATCTACTGAATAATGAAGATAAGAAATATTAAAGTTCATTACTCAAAGGCTAACTAATTACATTTTAATGAGAATTGGCCTCACTTTTGTTTCTATTTCCACTAGAAAATCATGGGATCGCATTTAATTGAAGGATGATCTATGGAGAAATTTTAATTTATATGAATATTCTTACCCTTTGATGTAGTTTTCTAAGCCTGTATCATTGGCCAGACTTTCTAATGGAAATCTAGGCAAGCAAAATTTTAGTATGTTTAACAGTCTACACAGTATGGAAATTACTCAGAAAGAACCTGCATTAAGGGAATGTGAAGAATGAAAAGTGAAAATGCCTCTGAGCTGCCTTAAATCATCATCTGAGATTTATGCAGTACAACAAAGAATTGAATTATATTCTTGCACATATTGCCAGAGCATTAGTATGTTGATTAATGCCAAGATTTTTTTCAGAAAGGGAAAAGGATTTCACAAAGAAGAAGGTATTTCTACTTTACACAGTGATCTTATATGAGATTTCAAAATGGCTTATAAGGGAAAATGAGCATTATTATATCCTGTTTCACACCTCTAAACTCTTTAAAAAAGGAAGTTTCTTGGCTTTCATCCCATAAGAATCACTCAGTAATCTTCAGTGCCAGATTGAATTTTATACTGCAGTGATATGCCATATCTATGTGAATTACTTTTTTTTTATGAAAAGCTTTGTAAAAATATGACAATAATTTGTGTGGGTAAGAAGACCATCTCAGAGAACCAAGTATTATCCCTCATGAGTATAGGGTATGTATGTTGGTCATTCAGTCAGCAAGATGGTGCCCCATATACCACACTTTTAGTGTTCATAGAATGACTTCCACAGCTAACTTCAAGAAGATGAACATTTACCTGGACTTGGTGGCAGTCTTTAAATTGTAAATTTTCAGTTGTTTCACTACCAGTGTTGTAAGATTTGTCTCTCTTCTGCCAGGCACTCTCAGTTTTAAGATACATAACTGTATCTTTAACAGTCCCTGTCATGAAGCAAACTGCAGGCACTTCAGAAACACCAAGGTCAACAAACAAATAAATAAGTGAATAAATAAGCCATTCTTCTTTATTAGATACTGGCCTACACTTACTTGCAAAGTAATTCCCTTCAAATTCTGCCTTCACCTTTTATTGTTTCAATAGTTTGGCATTATTGGATACACAGGGATTTGGTCAGAATTAGTTCTGTGAAGAAGTTACAGACGGGGGATGAGCAAAGTAAATGGTCTGCCCACAACAGCCAGCCTTTGAAAGAAGCTGACCCTTGATCTCCATTTATGCCTTAATCACTATTCATGCACAGGGCCTTCTTATTTCAGTATATTGCTTATGGCACTGATATGTACTATATTTGAATATAGCTCTCCTGATTCAACTTCTACCTGGCAAACATTCCTGGCATTGCCCAATGCCTTTGAAAGATGAATAGCAGCAATTGGCCAGTTGTTCTTCTATGAGCAGGTGCCACTTTCTGCAATATTCATAATGCTAAGAAGGTTCTCCTTGGCCCAGGGGGATTATGTTTGATGTACAGGTGAAAATCTTGGTTCCCAATTCTAAAATCAGACTACAGAAGACAGCAGTTAAGAGAAATCAGAACTTTTTAAAAGCAATACTAAAAAATAATCCCCATCCATACTGGACTCAGCCTCCCGTTCCTTTTCAGCATCAATAATACTTCAACTGAAGCTGACGCCTATGTTCCAAACACACACAAGAAACATTTAGCTGTGAAAAACATATTAATGTTTCTATCACTTAGCATTGTGCATCTCTTCATAAAAACAGCTGTAAATACTGCTTCTCACAAAAGAGAATTTGAATTGTCAGCATTAGTGAAAAATCAGAGGAAAGTTATTGCAGAAGTCTATGCATGAAAACTAAACTGGGTAACTTTTTATGTCCTACTCAAAGTCTTTTTCCATTTTAAACATTCTTCAACAATAAAAAGGGCTGAAATGGTACAGCAAAATCTGCTCAGTCTTTTATTTATTATTTCTTTATTTATTTACAAACTGTTGTGACAAGTACAATTCTTTTTCCTTAAAGGAATAGTTTAACTTCATATAATGTTTTGCATATATTTGTCAAAACTACTACTGTGAAATTCATATATGTTTCTTTCTTGAGAATATCTTTTGCATAATTGAAAAGTAAAGATGCAGAAAGAAGTTCTGGTTGTTGATAAGGGTGAGGAAAATATCCTGAAGTGAAAGCTAATTTATCAGTACTTAAAAACATAAAATCAGAGTTTTGGTTGTTGAGGTTTTTTTTAAATTCCTTTTCAGTCCCATGAAGAAATGCAAATGCAACAATCACTTTAAAGTAAAACCATATTATAATAATCAAGGCCACTGAATCATCAATTATTATTCAGGTTAAATTTATTCATTTGTAAGCTTAAACATACATATACAGATTTTATAATATACACCTTTCAAAAGTTATTTTTACAAATCCAGATATGAATTTTCTTATTACCATATCAGAAATGTTCATTTAAAAAAAAAAATTATAATGTCTCTGCAAGGTTACAGAAAATGTCCTCCATCATTTGAAAGGAGATTCCAAATTCTCAAATGGTAAAGAGGTGACCAGAATAAAATTTATTGGGACAACATTTCTGCAGCATTCACTTTGTAGTCCTTTCTTCACTTAAAACACAAGCACTTCACATAACATTTTGCCTACAGCCCTCTTAGCCCTTCAGTCTGCTTTCAGATTTTTATAAGGAATTATCTTTCTTTCTCATTTACAAACCTAGCAGCACAAACAGCTCTGCTGAAAGGACTAATCTCAGGATAAAACCAGGTCATCCTGTGTTTGATGAGTTAGGATAAGGAAAGTAGAAGAAGGGTGAATAGAAAATGCACCAAATGCCAGTGAGCATAATTTTCTACCATCAAATACCAAACCAGGCACATTACCAAGAGGATAAATTCTCATAAATTTCTGGCTATTTCTTTAAAGTTGAAGAGAATTAGTTCTTTCTGAATATGAAAGCCCCTGAAAAAAAATTCTGACAATTAAAGTTATTTAAGAATGTGGATTTTTGCTCACTTTCTTCTTCACATATATTTAGCTCTCAGGAACAAAATTTATGGTAGACTTCGGAAAATAAGTATTAGTTCAAGAATTTTGGGTAACAAAGACAAGGAAAAAAACTAGGTCTTCTGAAGAAAAGTTCCAGAAATCCTCAACTAAACAAACTTAGCTCTTTCTTACACTGTACTTTACTAGTTACATTTCCTGAGATTTTGGACATCCAATCTTCACTCACTTCAGTCTGTCACAAAAGGTTTTGTACAGACATAAATGTGACCCCCCTCATTGTGAAGGGTACAATGATAATATCTTCTGTCAATAATCTGCTCCAGGCAATAGGGAGCATTTTATCATGTCTATCACAGTGTCAAAATAATTAAGCATTGAATTAATTTTAGCAGTCTAAAGTAGTTATAACCATATACAAGTAAATATCTCAAAGAGCTAAAACAAAAAAAGACATGTAGAAATATATTCAGACCTCGTGCTACCTCTGGTGCACCTCCTGGAAAACATATGTCCTAAAGTGGGATATAATTGAAGTCCTTATCTCTTTAAATACTTTCCTTTTCCACGTAGGATTTACAGCCTCGAGAAGAGGTCTCTAAGAAGGTCCTAAGGCATGCTCCCTTCCCTATCCGGAGCTGGGGTCTGGAGAATGCATTGCACACTGTAATGAACTGAACACGTGCAAGGGAGATGATGTTGGTTCTGGGATATTTTATATTATTTCATTATATTATTTTCTATTTCCCACAACAGGGAAATTTCAGAAGTGCAAAGGCAGAGCAGGAGTGAGTGGCCAGCAAGCAGTGAGCTCGCAGCACAGATGAAACCCCGAAATGCAGCACAAGGTAGGCACAGTCAGGACCTCATGAATTAGAGTGGGAAGAGACTTTGCTTGGAGATACAGAGACTGCAGAGTTTGCAAAAGCTGGAAGGTCCTGGCAACTCAGTGTAAACTTGAAAAAAAAGATCTATCCCACAACAACAGAGGTAGGGAAAATTTCATTTATAAAAAAATTGTTCCTTAGGTACTTTCAGTCATTCATTTTGAGTTCAGTTTCTAAAAAGTTGCCTATTTGTGCTTGAGTTTGAAAAGCAGAAAAACCCAATCAACCACAAAAACCCACAAAATCCCCCAAATCCACACAAAAAAAAAAAAACTGGCTTTTTACTTTAAAATATTTTTGCAGTTTTTTGAGGGTACTATACAAAGCTACCTTGGCAGACCAAACTGAAAGTTCGAGCCATGCTGTAAGAGCTTTGTTATAAGACTGGTGAATTGCTTCTTTTCCCTGAAAATATCTTCCCTCCTAAAAAATGCCCTTCCATTCCTGGGAGCTGCCCAGCTCCATCCATCCACTTCTGGCCATCAGGTTTGTAGAGAAACAGACTGTGGAAGAGATAAGGAGCAAGAAAAAACATTATCCTTTACATGCTTTCAGAGCTTCCATAAAGTAAAAGAAAACTGGGGACTGAGCCTTATTTTGGGAAAAGCAATTTCAATGTTTATTATTTAAGAACTGTACTACTAAAGGAGGGGAGGGGGGGAAGGAAACGAAGGGAAGAGACAGTTTTCTTGGAAAAAATTGAATTTCTGTCTGACATGGTAGATTTAATGTTTTTACTTCTTCCCAGCTTTTCTCAGTGCTGCAAGATATTGAAACCAGTATTACATTCCATAAATCTACCATTCACTTTAAGTAAATAAGTAAGTATTTATACTTTTATAATTTTATACTGTTTGGTTAAGGAGGGAGATGCATTTGGCAGGCAAACAAACAGGTAACACGTGCTTGTAATTTCCTTTGGACCAAAAATGTGTGGTAACAGAGTAACTTTTTTTTCTCTAATGGGTTACCAGCAGCAACTAATCACTTTCTGAAGGGGAATGTTTAGCAGTAATTAAAAACGATTTATATTTTTTTACATTGTGGAGGAAACAAATGATAAAAATGTTAACTTGAAAAATAGTTAGAACAAAAGTTAAGAAAACACTAGTAAATTTAGAGTTTGTAGCTGTCTGATCATTCAGAATCTGAGCTTTTTGATATCTGCAGTAAAAGTTTAGTCCTTGTCCCTGAAATTCTCTTGGTGTTGCTCAAGGACAAAATGGACACAAGTTACTGTATTCAGCAAAGCAGCTACCCATGGAGCTCCGTTGGTGCTGTGCTGGGCTCTAGCCTTTCTAAGTGTTGCTGCTTACAGTAGAAAATCCCCCAACCTTCTTTCTCATATTTCTCTCTCTACAGTCCTGTGATGGGAATACTGCTGTAGTTCTGTGTGCTTTTTCTCTCTTTCTTGATCTCTCTTGAGAAGAGCAGTGAGGAAGGAACAGATGTTAGCTTACACAGTGCCTGTAAAAGTATTTCAATATGCCAGGAATCCAGTTCATGCAGACTTCCATTTCAGCCAGTGTAGTACCAGAAGACCTAAGCAGAATTCATGTCCAAACAGAAGTAGCATCATTAATTTGGACATGTGAAAATTCATAGTTAAAATCTATGAATACTGTTATCCTGGCTGAAGAAAGGAATAAGGTTCTCACTTTGTAAGGAGCATCTAGCTCAGAATTCGTATATTTTGACAAGAAGTGATAGAGGGCCACAGAGCTGGTCAGAGGGCTGGAGCACCTCTCCTGTGAGGACAGGCTGAGAGAGTGGGGGTTGTTCAGCCTGGAGAAGAGAAGGCTCCAGAGTGCCCTTAGAACACTTTCCAGTGTCTTGTGGGAGCCTACCAGAAAGCTGGAGAGGGACATTTCACAAGGGCAAGTAGTGATAGAATAGGTGGAAATGGCTTAAGCTGAAGGAGAGCAGGTTTAGACACAGATATCAGGAAGAAATTCTTTACACTGAGGGTGGTGAGGGACTGACAGTCTTTGTGAACAGAAGCTGGGGATGCTCTGTCCCTGTGAGTGTTTAAGGCCAGGCTGGATGGGGCTCTGAGCAACGTGGTCTAGTGAAAGGTGCTTCTGGCCATGGCAGAGGGGCTGGAGCTAGATGACATTTAAGGTCCCTTCCAATCCAAGACATTCTTTGGTTCTATGATTCTAAGATATGATCAGTAAATAGTAGCCACAGAGAGGGAATAGACCATTACATTTGAGCAGGTCATGGGGTGACCATGTATGTATATTGAGGACTATTGCTTTCCAGGACTCAATATCCACAGGAGTCCTCTAGGCTAACAAACCCCTTTGTCCCACCACCTCAACACGTACATGCAATAAATCAGGGCTTGCTCTGAATAATTCTGCGGAAACACTAAATGTTTCTCGACAAAAAAAAAGGCGCCTCTACATCCTGCCAAATTACATAGGTGGACTTGATCAGTCACTGCAACTATATAAAGTTTGCAATTATATAAAGTTAGAAATGTATTATAGAAAGATTAATTAAACACCTGGTATTAATACACAACTATTTCAGGAAAAGTGCTGTAAACAATCATCAGTCTGCAAGGTCTAGCATTAATCTCTTGAAATGAGCATATATCTAAGAGACTCTGAACATACTGGGGTTTCTCATGTCAGTCTTTCTCCTACATATACAAAAGAACAAGCTAAATACCTTTGTAGTTTACTGAAAATTACACATTTTCATCACAAACATTTTAATGAAGTTTGTCTTCTTTGGAAACTGATAGTAAGGAAGGTTGCTTTACTTCCCTAGAGTTACAATTTTGAATCTTAAACTCAAGGAAAACTGAGAGTGTGCAGCCCATTGTTATAGCAAAACACAGCTTTGCCAAGACTGTTCACACTGTATTCCTTGTGAACCAGCTGCTAACAAGCAGTTAGCACAATGTATTCTCTCTTGAAGGCTCAAAAATGATGGCAAACAAATGAGTGTTTGGCAGATACACAGGTTTGCAATTTGTGGCCAGCAGAGCATTCACATCTGTATCTAATTATAGGATGGGATAGACAAATTCTCACTTTTATCAGTGTATGATTAGCAGGGCCTAGCACACTTGCTCCAGCATTACTTATATTAAATATAAAGCCACAGAATCAAAGATAAATGTACCACATTTCTCCTAATATATTTTTTATCATTATCACTGCTGTCAGTGGCTTGTAAGGACATGTGGGAAATGATGGAAAGATTGAGACAGGTTTTTCCCTTGTAATGTAATTAATTGAAAAAGCAAACATACAAGATTGATTATTTCAGCCAATTGATTTCTTATTTTGTCACCTAAGCCAGAGGCACTTGACTGGATGCAATTTTTGTTTGGTTCTGTTGGATGTGGTTTTGTTTTCTCCATCCTTCATTTGGACACATGATTCAAAACAATGTTATTTACATCTAAGAAGGGCAAAATTTAGAAGGCAAAATATGGAATCAATACCCTATTAACAGGATTTACAGATGCAGGAAATTAATTTAGTGGCTGGTCATAAGAACAAGCTTATTGGAGTGATTAATACTAGATTTCTCTGTAATATCTTTCTGTGAATCCATCTTCCCAAAAACATTGTTCTTTTACCAAAATAATTTGTATTTTAGAACCCTCGTTCAAGTAACATTTAAAGCTATTTTAAGTTTAAATAAGTTTACAATGCTTTTCAAGAAATAAAAAATGCTATACTTAACAAACAACATTTTCAAAAACACATATGTACACCAAGCTGAATGAGACATGCACTTTGATATTTTCCCATGCTTCCCTGTGGTCAAGTACAATGTGATGTTTTAAAGAAAACACATTTAATACTGAAAGTCTGATTTTTATCAAAGCTGCTTGTGTTGCATTGTCTGAAGTACTGTCAGTTGTATTCTTAACACAACTCAAATGAGCCCATTCCTTGCAAGGCTAAACTGCTCAGCCTTCCTGTAACAAGGGGTTCAGACATGAGATGTCCTTGGGACTCTTGGCAGAGATACCCCATATCCATGTGTCTACTCTCTGCCTGGGATGAGACAGTTAGGATTAACAATCTTAAAGCTCTTTTTCCACCTTAACTGTGCATTACCTGCATTTAAATAGTGTATACTTATGTTTAAATATTTCTTCTAATTTTGTGCAAAGTTTTATTCTCTCTTGTTCTCTCCCTCTGCTGTCTGTTCTACATTCACTTTTACACCCTCTGGCTATCTTCCCTTTCTGCACCTCATCCTATTGTCCTCATCCTGGTTCAGGTTTATTTGTTGTTATTTTGTTGTGGGTTTTTTCCTAGTCTGTCCTGCTAACTGTTCTCTGTTGGAACTCCAAAGCCTGGGAGTTTTGAGCTTTCTGTGCTTTCTGACACTGACCCTCAAAAGAACACTGCTTTTGACTTGATGTCTTGGAGAAAGTTTCCAAATTTGAGTGATGGAGTCAGAGTCACAGGTATGTAGTTGGAATAGAAGTGTGTGATTTCACATGGTGAAGGGTTTTGAATTTAGGATTTTTAGAATATAGTAATAGGTATGGGACAAGATGGAGGTTTTCAGGTGTTGTCTCTTTCTCTCTTCTTCTTCCTTCTTCTTCATGATTTCAGGTAGTAGCTTTTAGTTCGATGGTTAGTGCTGCACTGCAGGTCACAGGGGTTTGGTTAGTGGCTCAAAAGTATAAATAATATAGGTGTTAGTTCTTTATTGGACTGTTTATTTTTAAAAGACCTTGTAACTAGCTAGATTCACCTCCATTTTGCTCACTTTTAAGCTAGAAGTAGCTAGAAGTGTTGCAGAACTCTCTGTACTTTAGATAAGATTTAATAAACAACCAAGTCTGAACATGAGAAATTTGTTTCTTTCATGTTTTTAATCCTGACTGTGAGTGAAGAAGAAGAAAATGAAGACAAGCCACTAATTAGATGGTGCAGTTACCCCATTTACAGTTCTCCTTTCTCCTTTAAAAGCAGATGATTATCTCTCCTTTTCCCTATCTTTTTCAAAATTCCTTGAACTCTTTTTTGGGGGCAGCTGAGCCACCACAGGGAAGAAGCAGCCACCCTTCTGAATGCTGCCAAGCAAACGCCACACAGGTCATTACAGATTCACAGGCAATGGTCTGACGCTAGTGTGCCATTACTGCAGCCTGCTTTATTTGTTGTCAGGCGTAAATAACTTTATGGAAATCAACGAAAGACATTTTTGAAAATGCAAGTAGTCAACTTACTGTGTTATTTAAACCTGATATAAAGCCTGCTGCTTCACGCAACTAAGTGGTGCTTCAAATATGAGCTGATAACTAGCTTTACAGAATTGTGGGAGCATTGGGAGCATGTTAGTTTCCCTTTCTGTGTCCCCGGGGAATGGGTGCAGGTGTGCGGGTGTTGGCTCTGGGAGCTCGGCGCTGCCCGGCCCGGCCCCAGGCGGTGCCAGCGGCTGCAGCGGCCCCAGCGCAGGGCACGGCTGAGCCCCTCAGCCCCGGGGAAAGCCTGGGCAAGGGAGGGCAAAACGCTGCCCGGCAGGCAGGGCTGAGCCAGGGGAACCGAGCGAGAAACAGCCCTGCGAGCCCCGAGGGGACAGCGGGAGCAGGGACGGGCCGGGAGAGACCCGGCAGGGATGGCCCTGCGGCCACACAGGGACACGGCGGGACACGGCTGGGCCTGCGGGCACTGGAGCGAGTTTGACTCTGCACTTACGCTGTTATCCTCGGAGATATCGGCGCCTCCAAGCACCGCCATCACCAACAGAGGCAAAGTCCTATCGCCTCAGCTTCGTCCGAGCGGGGCGACAGCATTCCTTCCCCATCCCACTTCTCGCCGGACATAATTAACATGTCGTAAAATTATGTAAAACTAAATCAACATTTGGCAGGAAACATGCAGATATTACTGTGTAACAGGTGTTAAAAGCAATCTTCCTGCGCTTTCTAATCCCCATGTCATATATCAAATTCCCCATTCATTACTGTCCATGATGATAAAGGGAATTAGTGTTCCCTGATTAGTTTTGAGCTGTGAAGATGTGTGCTTCAGTTTGCCTTAAAGCTGGATAATTCATTAGTTACACTGTTGAAAGTTCCAAGTCTATTATATCCCATAAGATATTTTCCCAGAGAAATTTCTATCCTCCTAGTTTGTAATGCTGGTAGTCAAAATGATTAATATTCTCTAGTATAGCATGTTGGGTCTATTTGTTTCTTTATTTGTTTGCTTTGTAAATGTCCCATTTTCAGCTGGAATGGAGTTAATTTTCTCCTTAGTTGTTGGTACAGTGTTGTGTCCTGGATTCAGGATGATAATAATGCTGATAAAATACTGATGTTTTAGTTGATGTTGTACAGGGATTACTCTTAATCAGGGACTTTTCAGTTTCCCATGCTCTTCCAGTGAGCAGGTGCACAAGAAGCCATGAGGGAGCAGCTGACCCAAACTGGCCAAAAGGATATTCCACACCATAGTACATCATACCCAGTATATAAACTGGTGAGAATTGTCCAGGACAGGTGGATCACTTCTCAACATCGCAGTCAGGGGCTGATGAACATTGACGTTCTGCATCATTCATTTCTCTTCCCTTGTTGTTATGATTGTTATTATTATATTATTGTCATATTTTTGTTTATTTAAAATATTAAACTTTTATCTCAACCCATGGGTTTTACCTTTTCCTGATTCTCTTTCCCATCGCAAGTGGATGGGTTTTGGAGGGAGCGAGCAGCTGCATTGTGTTTAAAATGCAATAGTAAGACTTTTTTTATAAAAAAGCTTTTTATAAAATTTTTATTAAAAATTTTTGCATTTTTAGAATGCTAAACATTTCTTGTAAGAATTTTTTTAACCTACATTCATGAAGTAAATATTGAAGTAAATTCTCAAACACCAAACAGGGTCAAACTGTAACCATTAGGCATCTCAGATAGGAAATAGCTAGACCTAGTCTCAAGTCTCAGTTCTAATTTCTCAATTTTTATTCTAAGTGGCCTACTTTATTTTGCTTAAGCCCTTTCAGACAACTCATACATTAAGAATCATTATATGTATTAGAACATATATATGATGATTCTCATATGTTCACCTAACTTACTATAAAAATTAATAAGCAAGACCCCTTATTTGTAGTTTCAATTGATTTATAGTGAAAACAATGTCAAATTCCTAAATAAATTCATCCTGATGAATTCAGAATTATTTGCTTTTTGGATTTAAAGAATTACAATACTAGGACTTCCACTGTAATGTAGTATAAACCACATAAACCACATAAATAATTAATCTAATGAAGGTGCATTCTTCTTATTTTAAATGTTATTACTGGTATTGTAGTTATTATAATTGCTGTTATTATGTTATAAGACCTAAAATGAAGATGGCTCTGCTCTGTTGACATGCTTGATAAGAACATCTACACATTTGCTATCCCTGCATGGCTCCTCTGCATGGTACCAGAAGAGAGGATGGGACTAGAACAGGAGATCCAACCTTCCCCAGCCTGAGATAAGTACCAGAAACTACAGGAAGAAAAGCCGTCACTTCTATGTACTATGACTAAACTGCAGCACAATTCATCCTAAGAAAGTGACTATTACATAAAGAGTATCTAGAAATAAAAAGCAAAACCATGGAACCCATGGGCCAAAGAACTTCTGGCCTAAAGGTTTCCCTGATTCTACTAAAAGCCTCTTCACACATACAGAATATGTGCTGTGGGAATCAAGATATGTAGGGAAATTGACTGGGATATGTCAGAATAAAATTGTTATTTATGACTTAGGATATCTTTAAGCCGCAAATGCTGGAGTCTGGGAGACGGTTTTTAAGAAAAATCACTACATTTTCCATATTCTTCCTTAAGCATCTGCTAGTGACAACTGCTGCTGATCACACAGACCATTGGTCTCAACTGATGTCACCATTCTGATACTTCTGTAAGCTAACATAAAGCAGGGTTATGAGGACATTGATAACAGAGCATATAACTAAAGAATTATATTAACAGCTCATGGCAGGAGTAACAAAATTCTAGCAGGTGTGCCTGAACTAGGACACAGAACTATTATCAATGAAAAAACCATCACAAGAGATTAAATGACATAGTTGCAGCTCTGTGCTAAATGTCCTGGATAGCAGTAGTTGGAAAGATAGGAGCCTGTGTTCCAAATGTGTTGTTGAGTGGACCATCCAAAGCTACCCAGGAGGGCATTTTCCAAACCTAGTGATACTAAAGAGGAAGAAACCCATCAACATTAAAACAATTTTAAATCTTAAAAAGGGGTGTATTGTAAACTTTTGAAAACAAATATTCTGCTTGAGAAGAACAAAATGAGCGTAATAATTTGCAATGGTGGAGACAAAGGAGAGGATAACAGAACAGCACTGAAAATGTGATTTGGCATTGCTAGAAGTCACCCTGCTGGAACTTGTCCATGGACTCATGGAGTCGCTTCCTGTTGGAGGCATGAATGTGCCAGAGTATAGCAGGGAGGGATCCACGCCTCAGTATGTGTGATCCATGCCTCTGTAGGTATATCACCTCGTGAGCTGTGCTCATACAGTCTGTGTGCCTTGGAGGGCTGTCTGTGTGCAGGAGGCAGGGTGCAGAGCTAGACTTTATGCTAGAGTTTGTGCACACATCGTCTAACATAGGGTGGGCATGGGTGTGTGATCACAGAATCTTAAAGATTAGTCAGAGAAGGTTGTTCCAAAATTAGCATATATGTGCAGGCGTTTTATAAGTGTCTAGGACAATCGTGTATCTGTTGCAATTATGATACTGACCCTCAGTATATAGTTCACTGATTACCAATTAACTATGTGGCAATAAACCTCTTCACTGCTGATTCAATTTAAACTATGACAATTGAACAAATTTCCCCTGTGAAAACACTTGCTCCAGCTGCTGCACTCCTCAACAATAAGGATTACACACCATAAAGAGTGATAGTGGAGCAATATTATGACGTGAAGTGAGTTCCCTTTCTGATATAGAAGCAAGTTATAAGCATTAGAGATTCCACTTTTGAAAGAATGCAAAAAGAGCATATATGATCTGTCTTTCTCATGGGCAGAGATGACAACTCTTGGGAGGATTTTAGGGAGATATTCATGGCAGGGACAGCATCAGTGTTCTCAGTGTTGAGTGTGAGGATAAACATCCCTTCCAGTGCAGATGGCTGTATCAAAAGGAATATCCACTGCATTTAAAACATAATGCAGTGAACACTGCTGACAATGTTATTCCTCTCCTTGAAGGTCAAACTACGGTCTTAACTGTAACAGATAAACATTGAGATCAGCCTGAGAAAACGTAATAAATAAGAAATTGTTTTAAACTTTCAGAATTCGTTCAATACTGTAGCAGTCTCATTTCCTCTATGCAGACAGGTACTGATTTACTGATGAAGAGGAGGGGGATGGAAAACATATATCCTCACCTACTAAAAGCCAATACAGCATGTAGCTTGTCACACAGGAGGGAGAGACTCCACCACCATCTTCATGACTACATCCACAGGGCTACACACCTCAATAAATCCAATGGAAAAAGGATTATTTTCTATTTTAGGGGTCTTTTATGCTCTTATGCTTTAGTTATAGCATAATACTTAATATCAGACATTATAAATTACCTGAGTAGTTCTACATAGCCTCCTGAATATTTCCAACGTGATGGGATCAATAGGGCTTGTATCGTAAGAATGTGATCTTGTCCTTCTAAGTAGTTTCAGATTAAATTTAGATTTTTAGACTCCGTGGATTTTATAACATAAATCAACTGTATTTCAAACGAAATATCTCATGCAATCAACACTTGTAAAAGCCTCCCGCAGGAATTTACTATACCTTCAACGCACTTCATTGTAATATAGTCGTTACAAAAAAGCTGTTTATTGTGAATTGTGAGAACTAAACAAAGCACCTGAAATCCTTACGCTTAGTAAAACAGAAGTGGAAAAGCCAGAAGAATGACCCAACACTGGACAGACTTTTATCTTTCCTCTTGAACACTTATTTATTGTAGCAGACATTAATTTTCGCTTGCAAATTCTTTGCACAATTTCTTATCAGTTTTCTAAGTTATTAGTTGGGACCCTTATTTATATGATTCATACAATCAGTCAGGAAGACTCATTATTTACAGCATATTGCAGTTTGCATGTCAAATATTAGTAAGACTCATTATTCAATAGCATATTGCAGTTTGCATGGCATATATTAATGTAAAATTGTACTCTGGTGAACATGTATTGCAAGTTAAATTATGATGCACATTAATGTGGGAGAGTTTCCTGGTGAATTGTATATGTCTGTATAATGGCATCGGCATAATTTAATTTTATTAAACATATAATCATGTATGATATCTATAATAATCTAATCGTATAAAACTTGTTACATAAGAATAGGTATAATTGGCATCATAATTGCTATTTAGATACAGTTTAGCTGTATTTCTGTGCTACAGATCAGATTCCAAATAATGAAAAAACACTAGAATCAACATTATTTTTTCCTGTCAAATATTAGGTATTATTCAATTTTAAAGTGAGCAAATTAATTTGCTTTGTTAAGATGTGTTATTGTCATTTAACTCACAATTGAAGAGGAAGTGATAAGCCTGTCAAGGCTTAGCTAACACTGGCAACTTAGACCTGCCATTTTTTCTCACTGGTTATATCTTTTTCTGACAGTTACCATACTAATTTCAGTGGAAGTACTCAGAACACTTACAAGTAGTCAGCATGAGCAACTGGAGCAGAATCATCAGCTTCTGTTCGAGAGGTGACATTTGTAACAGAACTTCCTGGCTGCCGTTGCTTCTCACATTTCAAAATATTCTAGGAATATAGAACATTCAAGGCTTTGCAAAAGACTTTGAATTTTCCTGGGATATTTCTCAATGGAAAGTATCTCAGAAAGGCTTTAGTTCAACATCTCACTAAAAAGGTCACGTAACAGAGGTCTTAAATCAATCAGGGTTGGAAAAAATTTAGAACAAGAGACTGTACAGCCCTGCTGAGCATCTTACCTCTGGTCAATATTTGACTGTACCAGTGGTGAAAAGTTTTTCCACATATCCAGTCAGAAGTCACTGTGTCATGTATCTGTCATCCTCCCATGACTCAGTGCTGTGAAGTGCTGGGCTCTCTCTTCTTGAGAGCGCTTTGTAGATCCTGGCACACTGCTGTTAGCTCCCTTTAAAGTAATAATTTCTCCAGGCCAAACAAAAGTCTCCAGGTGTCTCTTCACAGGGCACATGTCCCAGTCCCTGACCATCCTAGAAACCCATGGTCATAAGGAACCGTTGATATCAGATGATAACTGTTGATAACTTTCCTGTAATTACGTCCCAACATTGGATGTGGCATGCTAGATGTGAAGAGGAAAGTCCCTCCTCTCCACGTCCTGGCTGTGCCCCAGTGAGTACCTCCCACAGCACTGTTGGCTGTCTCTGCAACCAGGACACACTACTGCATTCAGTGTGTATCTACCAAGATCCTCATGTCCCTCCCTGCAGAGCTGCCCTCAGCCAGGCAGGCACCATCCTGTACAGCTGCACAGGCTACTTACTGCCTCCAGCAGGACTTGGCCTTTTTCTATCCCTGTTGAGCTTGAAATGTTCCTTTTGGCCCACTCCTCCAGCTTGTACAGATCTCCAAGAATGGCAGCACAGTGTCATTCCTCTACTAGTTATAATATGCAAACAATCACTTAAAAAACTGCTTATCCTTTCCTCATATCTATAAATAAAATTCTCCATCATGAATGCACTGTAAGACAACAAATGCTATTAAGTTGTTTGGGAATGTAAATACTATGAACCAGTTGAAGCAGCAAAGGTTTTACTGTATTCAGTAGCATTTTTGGTCTCTGTCATGGATATTCTTAGCTTAGTTATGAGCAGTTAGCAGAAAGCCAGAAGCAACCTCAGCTCCCTCCTGGGTTTCATAGTAGTCTGCAAAAGTGAGAGTTACTTAGCATAGAGCTCATACCAGCTGTTGTCTGAAGCATTTTCTAGAACATAGCACTTCACATAGAGTGTTAAATACATCTAATGCACTTGCTTTGTGAAAGCTGGGCAGTGCATCTAACAGAACTGTATATACCTGAGGGTATTTAGTTTTTGTCATCGTGAAAAAACACTGTGCATAAGTTACTTCCTTGCTACATTTGAGAACTACTCATTTAGGATCTTCCACACATTCTGTTTTTAACTTTTGAAAAGTATTAGACATGAAATTGCAAAAAAGAGAGGCAGGGAGAGGAGAGAAATCTTTTATCCTAGCTAGTGATGAACTATGTAAGAGTATTTTACTTGAAGCATGTTTTAGGAAAAAATTAAAAATGCGATATTATAATTCTCGGATTGTATGGAGTAGTTTTAGCACATATATGTATTCCTTGATATGTAAGCAATAAAACGATGTTTTTACTGTTATTTTAAAATAGATAAGAATACTAAAACATTAACTTTTGAAATTTATTTTTGCACATCCCTAATGACTGGACTTCTTTACTGATATTTGTGGGAGTTTAAAGAGTTTAAAAAACCACAGTCATCATCTTGACATTATTTTGGATTCAACAAAAGCCTTCAGAGGTATTCACACTTTTGCAAAAGATGTGACAACTTTGATTCATGCTTTTCAGAAAAACTTTTTAATCAGCATGCCAACCAAAATTATGAATGCAGATAAATTACAAGAGCCAGCTAAAAATAATATGGGTTTAATTTCTTTTCAGTAATATTGTAATAGAATTAAAATAAACAACTTCTCAGTATCAGGTAGTAAATTTAGCACTGGATGTATGACAGATGTTCCTGAGTCAAAAAAGAAGGCCAAAATTAAAAAGCAGCTTTCAGACACTGAATGCAAAAGAACCTCTTTCTCATGCACTGCAGCAGCACTAGATTTTGGATGACCAGCTGGACCCTGCTGGGATTCCCTAATGGTTTTGCCTTGAGGACGTTTCTTAACAATTAAAACCATTTGATTTTATTGCTTTCGACAGGCACAACAGTCTGGTAACAGGTGTGAGAATCTGCTTAGAAGAAGAAAGCAAGGGAATGAAGATGCCAAATAATCTGGCAGACTGGTCAGTATAATTTTCTTCATCATTTTGCTCACATTTCTGTATATGCCAAATACAGTATAAAAGTGGAGACATACTTTTTATGTAAAAATAATGCCTGCTTTGTGATTTCAGACAAGGTGATATGTAACCAAATGTTTCGTGCATTTATAACCATCTGCCATGTAACCACGAGGAAATGGTCACAATTAATAACACTTTAAGAAAACAAATCTATTTAGTTTTTGAGTTTAAACTTTTCAACTGCCAACACAACATACACCACTTAATATTGAGATATTAGCACAAACTTAAAAAAATGAAAACCAAACCAATGACTAGCCAAGACAGAATAAAGTCCTGGCAGTCTAAATCAGAAATTATTATGTCAAAATTGTATATTTTCAAGGATATATCTATATTATTCTATACAAATACCTTCTGAGTTTTCAGGTTTTTGATAGAATGAAATTTAGTCCTTCCAGTTATAAAGCATGTTCCCTTTTCATACAGGCCAAGTGAGCAGCTTGACAATACTTATTCTGGGATGTGTCAGGTAAAATTTTATTTTCACTTTCAAAAAGTGCATTTTTTTGTCTTAAATCTTCATCTTTGCATGCAATCATACGTACATAATTGAGTGCCTTTTGCTTCACATTTTTAACGTGCATAATTTTAACTGGCTGCTGTATGATTTATATTTTTTCTAGTACTGCCTTATTCATGTATTCTGCAGCTGCAGTGAAGAAAATAAACAGTGGCTTTCTAGGTAAATATTCATTTCAAAAATCAGAGGTGATTCTGATTTCAGCAATTGCACTGTTGAGAAAGAATAGAACCCTTTTAGGGAAATCAGCAAAGCAAGCTAATCCTCACTGGATTTCACTATATTCTCAACGTCATCTTAATCTTCTCATTATTGAATAGGCTCATGAGATGAATTCAGATTATTGCTATTTTCAGGGTATTATTTTCTAGTAGTGTTATTAGCACATATGTCTTTAAGATGTGTAATTCTGACTAATTCACCTTTCAAAGGCGTGTCAGTCTTTTGTCCCTAAGAAATTAACAGGCACTGCATGTAGTATTATAAGAGTCACCTTCCAGAGAATTCAGATGAGCTTTAGTGCACTTTCTAATGGCATTCCTTGGCTTCAGAAATCTACTCTTCTCTCATAAAAACTCTTCTCTTCCTCCTCTGTGAATGCTGATGTTAGCAGCAGCAGTAACTGAAATGCAGCACTGCTTTTGCTGATGAAGGCAAGAACAGAGACATCTGGCTCACAGAGGCAATTTGAGTGGATTTGTCAGAAAGTACTTTTACTGGGATATGGAAAGGCCCTTGAGGTACACTTACTGAAGAATGGGAGAAGTTTGTATATATGAAAAAGTGCCCAGAATCCATGTTGGTTTTTAATGACCTCTTTGAACCTTCAAAGCAATAAATGAACCAAACTGGATTAGATTTTCCAAGGTTTTCTAGTGTTCGCATTGAATTTCTAGTGTGACAAAATAAATGCTGGAAACCGCCATATTAGCCTTAACCCCACCATGTATAATTTTTTTAAAGGAAAAGAATAATTTGATGTAAGCTGTAGACTTCATTTAATGCAAACACTTATCAAATTGCAGGCTTAAATCTACTTGCACTCTGAAAATTCTCAACACCTACCTTTTTGAATAATAATATCTTCAAAAGGCATGAATCAAAGAGTTCTTGAAAGACAATTCTTTAGTAGAATTGACATTTTTAAATTAAAAAAAAAAGAGATGGTTTTAATCCTATGTATAATCAAAATAGCTTCAGTAAACAAAAAAGTAAATTTTTCATTCAGTAGATTACACGAAAAAAATTATAGTATCCTATTATAAAGAATAAATGAAAAGAAAAACTATATCACCTAAAATGAAAAGGATTTCTAGTTTGATGCAGGTCAGAATAAATATCCAGAAAAAGTTAGAATCACCTAGGTCATAGTTATAGAGAAAAGAGGTGGAATTTCTAGCACTGTTTAATTCCATACCACCCACACCATGGCAGGAGGAATGTGGTGACTGGAAGCAGAAGAGATTCCATCTTTTGATGGGATTGCAAGATGCTGTGTGCTGGACTAGGGCTGGGACCCGAGCTGCTGCCACTACTGCAGCTACTGCCACTACTGCAGCTACTGCCACTACTGCAGCTACTGCCACTGCAGAGGGAGACAGCCCCTCTTTGGGAAGTATTTTTGTTTGTCAGGGGGTGAATGCCCTTTTTGTTGGTAAAACAGTCTCTCCTCTGTACACTCTCTGGTGTTAATGATTTTAATATTGTTATGGTTAGTTCAATTTTTCAGTAAATTGTGACTCCATCTTATAATTTCTCCTGGTCTTTTCTCCACTGTTGAAAGTGGGAAGCTTGAGTGAGTTTGATTTTCCTGCTGGGTTTTAAACCAGCACAGTCTTGATCTACAAAATCAGGCTAGGTGGCCAACAGGAACAGACTTGAATGATTGCAACTAATGCTGAGGTTAGCTGCGAGAGAAGGATGATGCTCCATATGGGTTTTCTGCAATAATTTTAAACGATTTTTTATTGAGTCATAGATCAAGCAGACATTATGTATGAGTCAAAAAAATACTGAAATCTTCATATATTGCAGATACACACCAATTCCTACCTCCAATGGGCAATTGTACTGGATATTTCCTAGTGACCTGGTACATACAAAAATTGCTGGTGTTCAGAACACAAGTCATATAATTATGGGATGGTTTGTGTAAGAAGGGACTGTAAAGATCATCTGCTTTCAACCCCCTTGCCATGGGCAGGAAGACCTTCCACTAGACCAGATTGCTCCAAGTCCCATACAACCCGGCCTTGAACACTTTCAGGGATAGGGCATCCACAGATTCTCTGGACAGCCTGTTCCAGTGCCTTGCCAACCTCACAGTAAATAATTTCTTCCTAATAGATGATATTATCCTCTGTCCTAGTTCAAGAAAAAGAAATAGTCCTTCAAATACATATAAGAATGAGATAAAACAGATTTCTACTCTTGCAACACTGGACTTTGCAAGTGCATCAGGTTCAAAGTCTGATGGAGAGGAAAAAGTATAGAAAAGAGACACATGCAACAAAGGTAATTAGTAAACAATGATTCTTGAGTGACATTTTACAAGAAGGATGAAATCAAGATTTCGCCACTGTTATCACAAATAAGATAAGATACTCATGAAGATAAGATGTCAGAATCTTTCATGGAGAGCTACATCTCAAACACCAAAACAGGACAAATATACATTGCATGTATTGACTAGCAAGAAAAATTTTAACCAACAAGAAATGTACAGCCACCCCCAGTGAGCTCTATTGTTTTCAAATTTATAGTTTGGCTTTCAAGATTTGACCAAGAAAATAGGAGCTAAAAGAGCAATATGTAGGTCTGTGATTTTTAACTCTGTCTGATACTAACTACATCCTGTACTGCTAAATCTTTAAGGTAAAGGAAGTAATACTTGTGTTGGGTTAAGAAGCAGTTACTGCCAATAGTGATGGTTCAGGTGATATAGACAGACTTAAGCACTACTGATCCCATGATCCCATCTAGTGAAATAAAGGCAAGTTGAAACCTTTGTGAAAATATGTATCTTAAAGGTTAGGAGCTGTGAACCAGGACTTTGATCAGGGGATGAAAGGAAGCTTATTGCTAGAATAGCTTGCAATGAGCATCACACATACAAGTCATCATATTTCCTCCATAATTACTGTGTGCTGGGAATCCCACAGCAATATGGATAACTCATAAACATTAGTTTATTGCCTGAATAGTGTTATTAGATCATGAAGATTAGATGGGTTTTAGTTGTAATGCAATCAGCCTGTAGAAAATATGCAGAAGAAAGTAGAGGAACTCTTGAATTTGTATATTCTTGACCCGTTGGAATTGCTTCTTCCTAATTATAATTAACAGCAAAAATTTTACTGTTTGTAAGTGAATATTTTAATTTTCGTGGAGAGAAATATCAATGTACAGACTGACTTTTTTCCTACATGATTATATCATAGAATAATAGAATGACAGAATAAAAATGACTGTGTTTCAGTTATACTCTGCAGTGCAAATTTGCTATATCAAAATCTGCACTATATTTCATATTCCTATCTATTTTATATTTCCACATTACATATTTTATATAAAATATATATTTTGTATTTTTGGGGGGGGGGGTTGTGGTTTTTTTTTTGGTTGGGTTTTTGTTTTGTTCTGTTTTAGTTTGGTTTTTTTTGTCTGCTTGGGTTTTTTTGTTGGTTTGATTTGTAGACTTTTTAGCAATTTTGGGGTTTGAGTTTTTTTAGAGATGATTTTGTAATTTCAAGAGAAAGAGCTTTGCAGATAGGTGAGAATCAAAACTTTTCTTTTTCCAGTTTCTGATGAGACTTTTAATTTTTTTTAATCAGAACTGGTTTTTACTAAACTCAGAAAGAGAGAAAAAGGAATAACAGACAACTTTCCTTCTGACAAAATATTTACTCCATCAACTACAAAAGCAAGCATTAACTACTCAATGTTTTTTCAAAAATATATTTATGGTAAATCAAAACTGATGTTTTATTGGAGATGCACCTGTAAATGAGAAATCCTCTGTAGCTGGGATTCTGTAGCCAGTCAGGATTAACAGGACTCCTGGTTGTTATAGGCTGTGTCGGTGAGGTTGGTTGTGGAGAGTCCTTTTGTTTCTCTGACACTTTAAAAGAAAAATCTGCTCAATTCATAGAATAGACAATCTGCTTTTCACTTCCAATAAAAAATGTCTTCATTGAAAGACACTAATGTTTGCAAATATGTGATTTTAATAAATATTTAGATTTTCATGGTGTGCCACTTCTGAGGAAACTATTGCAATTTGATTCCCAAGTCCTACTAGACTGTGCTTTAGTGTCTGAATCCTTTAAAAAGCCTAGAACATGAATGACCTAAACTAATACTTTTAATTTCCATAAGCAATGCTGCCTGGAGATATTATCATCCAGTAGCCAGTAACTGCAAACACTACCAAAATCAACAGCTTTCTTTAATATCTAAATGATACATTTGGCATATTAGCTAGTGATGATTTTAAAATTATTTTTATTTCCATTTCTTTCCTTTTACAGGTGTTCTTTTCCAGTTTCGGAGCACTTCTGATATTCCTCCAAGGATTAAGAGGGGAAAACAATGAAATAAAGATTTACAAAAGGGTCACATAATTTTCCTATCATTTTTACACGGTGTTTTCAGAGTTGTGCATTTTTCCTCTGTAGATTGGCAACAAACTTGATTGGTTGATTAGGACAAACATATATATTCCAGAAAGTGTGAAAATCTTGCAACATGGAACAATAAAATATTTTAAAAACAAGTCCGTTTGAAAGACAGAGTGAACAGAACTAACCCTATACAAGACATGGCAGAGCACAGCTGTAATCTGCTCAAATACAATGACAGAAGTAAGAGACACGTCAGTTTTTTCACATAGAAGGCAATATCAAAGCACATATGAGTAGAGGCACTGTGCTTTTTTTCAACAGTACTGCAGTGTCAAACCTGTGGAGACAAAAGGCGTAGATAAAGCCCATCCTAAACCTCAAATAAATGGTATTTCAATAAAATTAAATCCTAATAAACCTCCTACCTAACTCATGTTATTTTCTTCCTAATTTATATTCTTGCCTGAAAATCAAATATACTGTAGGTCTATAGCACCTATCAGTAGGTGATAGAAATGAATCCATGTTCCAAGGTTCAGGCAATATAAATAGAATTTTTCTTCATTTGGGCTTTTGAGATATTTTTCAATGTTGAGAAGCAAGCATGTGAAATTAAAAAATAAATTACTAAGGCAGAACTCCTTACTATAAGGAAAAACACATGTAAAAGATTTTGTGTCAGTAAAGAACAGTATAAACATAGATACAATATACTCACACATAGTTTGCTTCATAGCTACTTTTAGAGAAACAAAATGACAAGGAAGAAAATTTCAATGCTTATGGCATACAGAGTTCAGGCAGTGGAAGTTTCCGTAGAAAGATGCAAACAGTTTCAGGGTTGCTTACACATCTTGCTCATAGCACTTGTCAATAAATTGTTCAGGCAATTATACACTTGGTCTAAGTTGCCTTCATGAATTCATTAAGACAACTTTCTGCAATATTCTAGACCTGCTGAAAATATTAGCAACAAAGCAATTCTGTGGGAACCTAAACAGTGTTGGAGTACACCCTACTGTTTCAAGACCAATTTAAATACCTACTTGCAGTTATAAAGTATATTTTACGTCCTGTAACCCAACAGGCTTCCATTTTAAATTCCAGACTAATTATTTGACAAATACATAGAGTCCGAGTACTTTTTTCCTTAAAAGAGACAGGGAACAATAAGTTAAATTTTGTAGTTATTACATCGAAGGAAGATGACAATTGGAAGCAGAGATGTTCTGATTACATGGCAATCTTCATTTCTATAATTCCTCAGTTTCAGCAGCTGGTCACAAAAAGATATTGAGGTACTGCATAATAAAGACCATGCCATAGAAGAAAGTTACGCACAAATTTAAGGAATGACAATCCAAGAAAGATTTTGTTATCATGTTATCACTTCTATGTAATTTTTTGTATTTTTTCTAAGTATCTTGCATTCTTAAAGGCAACCTGAAGCATTGGAGGCACTTGTTTGGTAGGGTGTGAAAGCCCTTTGTGACACACTCCTGTTTCTTTTCCATTTGGAATGTAGTTGGAAATAAGATAACTATCAGAGTATCTAGAGACTTTCTACTGCACACTGATGTCCATGAAGAATGTTTCTAGAATTTCTGAATTTCACTGACTTGAGCTACATGTAAAATATCTGTTGCTTGATTGCCTACAATCCAAGACTGATATGCATATATAAATGGAACAGGTTGCTTAGAGAACTCATTACTTTGTCTATAGTTTTCTCCACAGGAGGCTCATAAAACCATTCCATATGTACAAACATTCATCTCAGAAAAAAATATTAATGGGTATTTACTTAACAAGACTCTGGCTGTAATCTTTATCAAGAGACGGAGTTTGCAGATTTTCAGCTCTTTTGACATATGGAAAGGCATAATCCATAGGTACACTCAGTGCTCATGGATTTTGTATCCAAATTGTTGCTCATTTTCCAGGCAATTTCCAACACAGCTATTAAGACAACTGTTCAGCCTTTCAAGCTGAGACAGAGAAAATGTTCCTGAGCTGTGATGCTCTACTGAAAGGAAGCAGGAGTAGATTCACTGTCCTTCAGATCTGTGTTACTGTACACACAACAACTCTCTAAATCAACCAGCAGAAGTTTATATCCCTGAAGATATGGATTGAGTGCATGAATTAAATGTAATCACTTTCTGCTCTATACCTCCAGGATTTATCTTGAATGCCACTATTTAACATTTTAATCTCCTGAAAATTTATTAGATTTGAGTTCTACTAGTGTTTATGCCACAGTGATGTCTACACTGGCAAAGCAATACTCAATTTTGCAGTTTCTTTGAGTTTGGTATTTAAGATCTGAGCATATAGTAATAGCAGATTATTTGTTTAAAAAAATGCATTTGATGAAAGGAAAGTGGTTCATGCCTTCTGGTTTTCACATCATATAATTTTATAAAAACTAAAGACTTTTTCTTTTTGCACATATCTAATTCAGTGAAAATAGGCAGTTCTAAGTACGTATTATTTTGAAGTAAAAATGGTGAAAGTCTAATGAAGATTAAAGGCAATATTGGAGACTCAATGGCAACAAAAAGATTATTCTAAACTTAATGAATACATTTTCATCAAAGCTTATTTCTAGTTTAAGGATGGACAACAAATATTTTTAAGTACTTTACCATGAGTCTGTATTAATTAGTGAGCTGGAGTTTTTTCAGACTCTCCTTTTGCTGGATCCTCTCCAGTGTCCTCCAACAAAGCTACTCTGTGACTTTTGCTTTTGATTCAATGTTTTTATTCTTGGTCTTGTTGGAAAAATCTCACATGTTGAGGTGTATTATAAAACGATACCAAAACATTCTCCATTTCTCCTTATGACAAAACCACATTATTCTGGCAACTTAATAAAGGTGGAAAAGAGCAAATTTTTCTCCAGTAAGTCAGAAGAAAATAATACACCATCTTTTACCTTATATCTTACTATTTAAAATCAAATAATGAATATGCAGACTTTGTTACACCATCATCATTTAATAACTAAGCAAAATCAATTTAGAGATAAACTTATTGAACAAAAAGAAAGGAAACACAGAGATACCCTGCATTCCAAAAAATGTAGGGATCCATATACTTACACCATAAAAAGAAAACAAACAAAATAGGAAAAGCCAACCTCACAGTAGGATTGAAACTGTGTTTTAGCAAAGCAGTCAAAAATCAAAATGAGAATATGGGTTAAATGCAAATTGCTAATAGATACAATTTTAACCAGTTGCACCGAATCCCACAATAAAGTGACTTGCTTTTTCACAAATGTGGTTTGAAAGACTAAAGCAGGGTTGAGTGAAGGGCTCCTTTAATGAGTTTCAGCTAGTTGGCCTGTGAATATCAACAAGTATGGAAAATGATTTTTCTAAATCACAGAGTCCCAGGATGGGTCAGGCTGGAAGGGACCCCAGTGGCTCATCTGTGCTGCTGTGCAGAGCCATCTGAGAGCACATTGCACAGAATTTTGTCCAGATGGCTCCTGAATATCTCCAGTGAGGGAGACTCCACACCATCTCTGGGCAACCTGCTGCAGTGCTTGTTCACCCTCACGGTAAAGAACTTCTTAAGAGACATGTTCCAGTCCCCTCATCTTTATTGCCCTCCACTGGAGCTGCTCCAGGAGCTTTTGTACTGTCCCAGAACTGGGCACAGCACTCCAGAATGGGCTCACCAGGGCTGAGCAGAGGGGCAGGATCACCTTCCTTGACTTGCTGGCAATGCTCTTCCCACTGCACCTCAGGACACCATTGGCCTTCTGGGCCACAAGGACACTTCTGGTTCATGGATAGCTTGTTGTCCACCACGATCCCCAGATTATCCTGGTTTTGAGAATTGCTTCATTATTGTTCTCAGCAAATATTCCAAATTCAGTCACTGTACGAGTTTAATGGTGAAGTTTTCTTCCCTGCTTATTCTTATTTATATACACAGATAACTCTGTTTTTCATCAATGTAACCAACACAAAGGCAAAGAATTGAAAGAAAATGTATGAGTCCAAACAATAAATAAAGCAGTAGTACCAGCTTATTCTGCACTTATTCTAAGTTGGTATGTTAGGTAAATGTTCTTTTCCCATTTCAAAACTTTTCTCCTATCTTTCCAATTCTTATTTTACATTGGATTCTTTCTTTTCTCATAATTTAATTTGAACATGAAGAAAGAATAATTTTTTTGTTTTATTCATGAGAAGCCGAGTTTTCTTGAATTTCGAACTTTCATCAGGCCACATACTATTGTTGCAATTTCAGTCACTGAAAGAAGATAATTTTTAGTAACTTTTGTGTGTATAAGTAATGATACAAATATATTAGTTAAAATTACTTTTATCAGTACCTAATATGCTTACCAAGGAATAAGAATCTCTTTTTTTTTTCAGAAGCTGGGTGGTCTTACCCACCTTAAGAGTATGGAAGTCCATCCTTAGAGGTATGCAGGGATATTGTAATTCTCAGGGTTCAAGGCTGAACAGAGAAATCTTCAAGTTTATTTTTCACACATCATTTGGGTGGTAGTCATAGACAAAGCTGGGTCGTGAGTGTAAATGAATACATTTCATAGTGTGAACTGAGTCACTTACCTGTTTGGTGAAATTCCTAGCACTTGCAGAAAGGTAGGGAAAAATACATCAGAAATACATCAGTGTGCAGATACTTTCCCCTCCCTTTAGCATCCCATTCCTTCATGTCTACTTTTGTTTCAAGGAATCTACAGTAATGTGTCATGTTTTTCAAGCTTGAGGGTTGCTGCCTGTGAGATATCAATAAGGACACATTCTTAATAGACATCTCAGAGTTCTTCTATCTGAGCATTTCAGTTCAAGATCAAATGTGATGTGAATGTCCAGAATATCCTCTCTTACTGTATTAGGCTTCACATCAAAGAGTATGATCTTCAAGAACGTGACCTAGATTCTTCTTAAATAAAATTAAATCTAAAGATGTGCTTCAGAAGTGCATAAGAAGTACATTTCAATTGCTAATAAAATCAGCCTGGGATAAGACTAGAGCAAGTTCCTTCATACCCCCATGAAACACAGCATTCAGCAACAGATATTTTTCTTGTAATTAAATATATTGGACAAACAGAATTCCAAGAAAGCCCTGGAAGATCCTTCAAGAGCACACTGATTGGAGGTGGGAGAGGAGTTCCAGAACTCATCAGCTCATACAGAGCAGCTATGTGAGATACAGCTGACCTACAGAGGGGAGATGGAGGTATGGACATGGTGTATTTGGGGCTTTCTGGGTACTGCTACTCCAACCCTGCTTGATCACCACAGGGTCCATCAGGACAATAAGCCAAACCAACCATACTCTGAGATTGACACCTACTACTCAGAGCAGGAAATCGAGGTGCATTTTCCCCAGTTACCATGCTGTTCCAGGTCTACTCTATCCAACTGCAGATTTAACCAAACAGTACATAGAATTCCCATGCTGGAAGCACCACATGCTTTAAACTCTTAGCAAGACATCTTCATATCCAGATAGATTATTAAGGAATTATTTTATAGGCACAATTTTTGCCTTTACTACTCATGGTTTACTTCCTTTCTTCCCTTGTTAAGTAGAGTCAGTCATTGAATTCCAATATTATCACTTTCTACATTTATGATACCATTGTACTTTCTACTACAATAACTAGGAATTTGCATCACTTTGGATTTTTCTCTTGATTGTATGTGTTTGCCTCGTACATTGATTATTTAATTTCTGTAAAGAAATGTTACGGCATGAACTTATCTTCAAAATACTTCGTTTAATACCTGATATGGAAAAAGGAAAAGAAAAAAAAAAGATGGGGGGAAAAGATGGGAGGTTGCATTAAGAGTTTAATTAAAAAACACTGAAACACTTTTGAAAATCATGTGGGTAGTGATATACAACCAATATTCAGGAATTTAGCAGTTTTTACCAGTGAACTATTGTTTAGAAGACACAGCTATTCTATTATAATAGGTGGTAACTCTTGTCTCACAGAAAGAAACTTGCAGGGGAAATATTTTAGAGTGACATCAGTAACAATAAGAAAATCTTTGGTATCATCATTATTGCATTAATTTTAAAGCACCCATGAGGAAAAACAACTGCCTAAATTTCACACAATCTTTCTTATATAAAATAACGTCTGATATTACTCAACAGAAATTCTTTTTAAAAGCATTTGAACATTACATGGGTTCACATGCTATAGAATATTTGCTTCCAAGGTTGTTTCTTATGCAACAGAATGTCTTTTCTTGTCTGTGACATTCTTACAATTATGTCTACTAGTTTATTTCTGAAATTCCCAGATGCATGGATGAATGTTTCCTATTTTTATTAATTAACACAAATAAGCAAAAAGATTTTACTAGAAATTGCTACAGGTTAACCTTACAGTGGATTTCTACATATATTGAAAACCGGAAATGTTAAAAAAATTGTATTTTATGGTATGTGATTTTCATCTAAGAACCTTAATTAAATGTGTTTTACTTATCTCTAATGTCAATACTTTATTACAGTTAAATTTTAAATATTTGAACAAAGAATATTTGCATATTTACTTGTTCTCTGAAGAATTTCCATTTCCTAGACACAAATATCTAACATCAGCAAATTAATTGCAAAGACATAAAAAAAAGCCTATTACTATGCATCATGGTACATTACTTTTCAGCTTAATAATAGCTATATACTAAAGAGATTACTAAAAGGAAACACAGGAGTATTCAAGATAAGTAATCTGCTTGAAACATTAGAAAAAAGTTTTGAAACAGTCTGTTCAATCTTAAGCCTGTGACTTAAAGTATCATTAAAACTTGCTATACTTCAAGCAATTTGTGATTAAT